>NW_024062180.1:600000-1048340 GCF_006381635.1 Hibiscus syriacus
AATAAGGAATGATCGATCGAAGTCCTCACCAAAACAATTGATCCAATTGATGCTAACCCTTTTGTTAGATCCACTTTGAGCAGTGTACAATTTCATTGCCCTATAAAAATTGATGAAATATATCAAAGAATATAATATAATGTTTCGATAACTGTGGGCGATACCGGAATACATAGCCTCCTGGTACTCCTGGTACAAAATAGATGATAGACAATAACCAGATCCTAACACCTAAACAATAATAAGGAAAACACAACATAATCACAATGTTATATTAAGAAGAAAAACAAGACATGGAAGCATATAACTAAATTAACCTTCCCCTTTGATCCATGTTGTAGTAACGGCTATGATGTTCCCCAAAAGGCATAGAACCAATCCTGCATAGAATCACCATCAATAACTGAATTCTCATCCATGGCTTTACATCAAAGCCATTTTCAACTAAAGAGTTAACAAAATAAAAGCATGGTACAAAAAATTACCCAATGCAATCTAGCAAAGAACTAACAGTATAAAAGCATGGTACAAATAATTAGCCAATGCAATTTAGCATGGTACAAATGAAGGCATGATACCTAGATGTACCATGCATAGAATCCTAAAAAGGAAAATATAGGAAAAACTTGCATGCCTAAAAAAATGTCAAAAATGCAACATACTGCAATCTTTGTAGATGAATTGGAATTTCACTGGCAATATCATGATGAATGATTGGAAAAAATGGTGGCCAATTTTTCTCTTCCACAATAATTCCAGCTGCAAAGCAGAGAAGTGAAACTGTAGTTAATGACAGAAATGTAGTTTTGTCCATAAAAAAATAAAATAAGGTCAAAATTTTTGCAAAAAAAGTATAGAGTAATCTATACCAAATACTGAAGCTGAGAACAAAACGAAATGTGATCACTGAGACTAGTTAAATAAAGGAAAATGAAAGGTACCTCTTGCCACTGCCTCTTCTTTCCGCCTCACTTCCTGCAAGGAGTAAGTTGACCAATGAAATTGTAGGGATGCTATGATCTTTCATTCTATTTATTTGAGAAATAAATGTGCAAGAATGTGAACTTGCAGCTTAAAACCATCCGAATGACTTAGTACACTAAACTAGATCGAGAAACACATGATATTCCACCAACAGCCTGATAAAGTATCCTAACAGTATTTTATGATACTAGGATATTGGGATTATTGAGATAAATTTTTGCTTTCATTACATCAAATTCTAAATAGGTCGATGATACATCTTTGGAAGAGAAATGAGGGAGAAAAAGTAAATCTATGATTCAGTAGATCACAAATGAATTCAATGTTGTAAAATCTATTATACAACATGTATGTTCCTGCCTTTTCAGTTATGCTTCCTTAGCCTGGATTTTCTTGTTTAAATCCTACATTTAAACAGTAAACTAGGAAAGTGAGATTCAGGGCTTAACCAAATAATGTAAATGAAATTTAGAGACATTTCTTTACCAACCTGATTTTGTGATCCTCCTGAAGCTGTATCAAGAGGAATATCAATTGTTGCCCTACGGTCATAACTGAAACCGGCAGGTTCCAGAGGTAGCGGTGAAAGTCTTGAGTTTGAGGCATGTGGAACACTTGTAGTACTCTGAAAATTATTGACAATACGCATTCAATAAGTAGGTAATATAAGAAACTATTCCAGTATACAATTATTGACAAGTGATATTAAAAAGCAATATTAGAGATGACCAAATCAAAACAAATATGACAAGGAAACTATTTTTTCAGGATTAAGTCATCCTAAACCTTGGTTAAAATGAATCCTCTCTCAGGCCCAGAGTTATAACTACCAATTTTGCATTCACTGATAGATCTGGCATTTTAGCGTACGAGGGATTTAAAAAGGTTGTTAGTATAGTATGACCTCAACATAAACCACAATCTTTGCCCATCATTCTAGCAGGTTCCTCTCTATAAAGTGATGCATGTTCTCTAGAACTTTCTCGTTTCTGAACAACAACCTCATCACAAGTTTCACCTTAGAATTGGAATTTAAGGTATTAAATGAACTGTATTTCAATAAGCTCCCTGTAACAATGAGAACAGTATGCCAATGTTAAAATTAACATAGGGAAAATTTTAGATAAGATAACAAAATTAATTTACTTACCCTTTGGTGTTTGTAGCTGTGGACCAGAAGTCAGAGAGCGTATAACTTCCTGCATATCATTACCAGAATGGTTGCCAATCCATCAACCTACCTTTTTGGAGCTGAAGCACCCTCTAGATTTTCAATATGTCTCTTACTTAAGATACATGTACTTGAGATAAGTTTATTTTCCGTTTTCCCCTCAGCATCCAAACCTTGAAAATTCAATCGCAAAAGGATGTCAGCACATGATCTTGTATGAGTGTCATTTTTATTCTCTATTTGAAAACTAACCTTGCTTTTGGCTTTCAGTTTCCTCAGCCAGCTTGCATTCTTCACAGAGCTAATCTCCTTCAGAAACTTTCCGAAGCATTTCTCACATACAGTAACTGATCAATAGCATTAATAACATAAAACTCACCACCGAGTATAGATACAGACAAAATTAAATAGAAATGCCAATAAAACCTGCTAACAACCATATGACTAAAGGGATTTGTGCACATACGTGTTCTCACATACAGTAACTGATCAATAGCATTAATAACATAAAACTCACCACTGAGTATAGATACAGACAAAATTAAATAGAAATGCCAATAAAACCTGCTAACAACCATATGACTAAAGGGATTTGTGCACATACGTGTGTTCTGCACCATCGGTGCACTTGCTACATATAGCAAGCAAATCTTCTCGTCCTGCATCCCCACAAATATCGCGTACCTTAAACCTGTTCCAGAAAATTTAGGAAACAAGAAAAGATAAATCAGAAGAACTTATTGACATAAGACACTGAAATACAAAGAAAAAGAAAACAAATGTACCGATCCTACAAGGTAAAAAAGAAAATGAACTCTTCTATTTTAAGTATATAATTATAATAGAACCTAGTTAATAATCTTAAACCATTTGACAAGTTTAAAGACCTCCTATTCATTTTTAAAGCACTAATTACCCATTAAAAATTCATTTAACGACACCTAAAAGAGTAAAGGATCTGCCTAGCGCCACAACTTCAAGAATTTCATAATCACTACTTACATTCTCCTAGGATGGCACCTGCACTACAAGTGCAAATGGAAAACCAATTAAAATATGATATTCTCAATATCTTTACTCTCAAATCAAATACATTAAGCTAAAAAGCCAACTTCCACAGTGTGAGGCCTAAGAAGCTCTCATATCAGTCATGCGTGCACACTTTCTTTATACATCATCTCATAAAGAGAAAAAAACATAAAATTGCTCACATCATGTTCTGAGACATCAGATTCATAATCCTCATCAGAGAAACTATTTACAAAGGAGACTCTTACTTGTCAGGTAACTTTACATATTCATCTAACTCATCTTCCTTCAAACTTTTACCAGTTTTATCCAGTGGGTTCTCGCTACTGCCCTCAATATCTTCTTCTAATTGGGTGGATTTTGGGAGAAATCTCAGATCTGCCTCCAACGGAACTCTTGCTGCTTCCAGAATGTGAAGATGGAATTTGGATCATAGTTGAACTACTACCAGAACCTTCGTCCTTCATAGAAGGAATTGACAAGTCTAGCTTCTGGGAAGAGGGCACCTTTCCAGATCCTAAACTACAAAATGAAACTGAACTATGAGATGAATTATTACAGTCTAAATCCTTATTACAATAACTAAAATCTATATTTCCATCACCGGCTCTACCAGCACATGAAATACTATCAACTCGACATTCAACAACTTTAGAAGACGATCTTGCAGTTGCTTTACTTTCAATATTTTCAGACAAAATATAAATCAACAAAACCCCAAATGTTAGAATAGAGAACGAGGAATACATGTGGAACCTTGAATTTTGACTCCCTCGTCTGCGTTGCGATGAATGGCCAAACCAGTGGGAGGTTGCAAAGAGAAAAAGAGAAAAATAGGGAAGCAAGCGGTGTGAGGGAAGGAGCGGGAAAAGATGAAAATAATGGATGGGGAAAAATTAAAATACAACTTTTAAACATGACAATTAAAATTGTACTCCGTGTTTTTACAAAAAAAAAATTATTATGACTATTAAATATGACACATTATTGTAAGTCATAAATCGTTCAGATTTTCTTGTAGTGTCATTAAAGGTATATTTTCTTGTAGTGTATGCTCCAGAGTTAGTTGCGACTGAGTCCTTAAGGTGCAAGAGGTTTCTTAAGGGACTCCATATTGAGATTCATACGCATATTGAGATTCATACGCATTTGGTGGAGGACCCATCTAGGGTATTTTCAGAGTTGTCATGGTAAGCTAAGACCATAGAAAGAGTGTAAAGCATGAGGAAAAGTTTGTTGGGTGAGTTCAGTGTCCTAAGTATAAGGACTTGTATACCAATAGGCCTATCGCAATCAGTGACAGAGAGGACCAAAAGTTTGCATGAGCAGAGAAGAGTGACGTAAACTTCATCACTTCAATTGGGTAAAAGGTCAGACGTAAGGTCTCGTAGTAAACCACCAGCTTCATCGTCCATGATGATCTTTGGAGAATCTGATAGAGTTTTTTGGTATCCAGAGTATGAGCATTGTGGAAAAAATATCGAGGAATGTACTATAAGCTTTCTAAAAAGTGTTATAGATGTGGATCCTTGACGTATCTGGCAAGATATTGCTTGAGGTTGGATGGTGATGTATCATCTCGATCAAGGAGAGTGATCTCAATAGCTCATCAAGGTAAAGAACCTACCTAGAAAAGTGTTAGTTTCATGCTCGGGTAGGAGAGCAGAGAAGGGGGTCGACCTATTCTCGATTCGACATTGTACGATCTCGCTTGTCAGATTATAGAGAGGCAGGGTTAGGATGTTGACATTGCAGATGAGATGAAAGGTATGATTTCAGTTATCTTAATATTTCATGTGGCTTCACTAGGCGTAAGTGCATGCATTCCCAAGGTGGTGTTAAGTGAGCTAGGCAGGAAAAGTATTTGTGATAGAGAAGTAACAGCGGATGAGTGAACGTTGCTCTCATCGAGAATCAAACCTAGAAAGCTTTAGACTCTATAAAAGAACGAGATGGAAAAGAGAATTGAAGGGGGATGATAATTATTGTTTTAAGGGATTTAGGGTTGCTGAAAATTGATCAAAGAAAATAAGATTAAGATAATAAAGATATAATAAGAAAACAAAAAAGACAAAGAATATAGTAAGATATGGATACTTAGCCAAAATTAGGGTTTTGGCGGTGATGGGCGATAATGGTGATTTGGTGATAAAAATGGAGTTATGGAAGATGAAAATAGATGGATAATTTTCTTATTGAAGCCTCCTAGTCGAGATGAAAAGGCAAACTCAATAAATGGCTCTAATCAGCCATCCTAATCGCAATGAATAGGAAAACTGAAGTGTGAAGATCTCTCTCTCAAGAACTTAGAACTAAAAGAAAAAGAAGCTTCAAAGGCATAAGGCAGTCAACTCTTGCAAAAATGATCCCTCGTTGTATTGAATAAAAAGAATAAAACTTAATGATTACAATGATGGGAGGAGTATCCTTTATATAGGGTGAAGGAGTTGTTGTTGTAGTATGACTAGTGCTTGAAAATAATAATAACAATATTATCCTAATTCCTAATAAGAATAAACTAAAGATAATTATTTTAAAACTATCTTAATTCCTAAAAAATAATAAATATAATCCTAAAAGATAATGCATTAGCCTATATTAGATTATATTACAAATAATCAATAAAATATTGAAATTTTGTAATATTTAAAAAATCTCGTATAGGGATTTCTGCACTGTTGTATTCACTAAATTGGTTATATCATGAGTTCTCGATATCATATTGATGTTATTCAATAACCATTGGAAATCTAAGAGGCAGCCAGTCGTAACTCTAGAAGACCGTCGACTAAATGACATTAGGATCCCATTCAAAAAGTAGTCACAAGTCTACTACTCTACTGGTCTTCTTTTCCAAGGCTTGTCCATGTGGATCAATTGGAAGCATTAGTCCATATTCCTTTGATGTGAGCCTTGTGATGCATTTATCAATACGTGAAGAGGATCTGAATATGAGTATGAAACTGCCTAGTCGGTTGGTTTTAGTGGAATAGACGGGCTTACCTTAGCTATTCTTTTAGGAATTAGGTATGACTCGATAGTTGACCTAAGGGAGTTTATTATCATAAGCATTGCCATGATCTCAAGATTTTGGGTCCAGCGGTAGGAGATTAAGGGGTTACTCCTTGTTGAGTTAAGGGCCAACTCAAAAAAATTAGTGAACTGCAAAATCATCCACCCCTTGTGTGTTCCTCAAGGGAATACCGGTGTGGATTGTCAAGCTTAGAAGTAAGGCTTTAAGGATGATTTGCATTGCTTGTAGAGGATTTTTTTATCGATCCCATAGAGATTTAGTAATCTCAAGTTTAGTCTTAGAGGTAGGGATCTCCATGAGAGTGTTAAGAATTCCCAAGTCGCCTAGCCAGTATGTCGATCACCTTATTGTCAGAAACATTAGGATATATCTCAATTAGTGTCAAGGAACTAATTTCTAACTGAGCGTAGATGCCCCAAGTACTCCCGATGAGTAAGTTAATAGGGTATATGTTCCGATGCAGTAGTTCTGAAATCCCAACATAAGTACTAAATGTATTATAGGTAAGATAGTGAGTTACGAGTCTCGAGCTGCAGGACCCCTCCGATTTCATCAGAATACATTCATGCATGAATAGTAAGTGATTTAGCTAAGGGACCTAGGGCTCGTCAAGATGTGTTTATGTTAGTATATGAGCACGAGCTATGTACAACACAAAAATATTCAGTGTAGTGTAATATCGTAGATTTTAATGCTTGAGACTTAAAGAGATTTAGTATGTTAAGCATCATTTGACCGGTGTTAGTCATCATCGGATAACTCAAAGGTTGTAAGTGATAGTGAATGCAAGACATATAATCATAGAATCATTAAGTTAGAGTAAGGTCGCGTGAGATTTTTGTTTTGTACGGTGTGCTCTCCGGGAGAGCCAGATGTTGCAAGTTTTAAACTAGGCAAGTGGTCAATTTTTAGTTGAGTACCTTAGATGTGTGATCAGGTAAGTAGCACGTATGTGAACCACAAGGCGAATGAGAATCAGTCAGGTAGCAGAGAGATTGATGTTAGCCGAGAATTGTCGTCATATATTCAGTAATCGATATTGAGACTATGTTAGCAAGTACCGTAAGATATCAACATGTATCATAATGAGTTACCTATGTTTAGTAGGTAAAAGAGGTTATCAGGTTATGCAGTAAGTTAACTCGATTGAGAAAGGTTAGATAGTGGAGGGTTTATTGATAGCAGTTGAGACATGGAGTAACGTTATCTTTGCAAAATGTTCTATATATTCAATTTTAAGAAAACTAGAGTAAGACTCGATGGTTTTACTCTTCTTGAGGGTTTTCGCTTAAGATTTGATGTAAGTAGCACCCTAAAAGAAAAGGGGGTTTAGATTAATTTGTGATTCTTTGAGTGGCAAGTCATGTTGCAGAGACTTCTTTTGTGAGGATCAGGTTAATATGGGTTTAGGTGCTTTGAGGTTTTTAAGTGGTTGACCTAAGGATAGATCGTTCATCGATCCAAGTAAATTTTCAGGACGAAATTTCTTCTAAGGATGGGAAATTTGTAATACCTCAAATTTTGGGCTAATAGTTTTGGGTTCATTTGAGAGGAATATAGGCCACGTGGATTTCATAATTAAAGTCATTGGGGTCAAGGTTAGGCTTAATTGGTTCAGTTTTGGGCCCAATTGTCCATGAAAAAAGGATTTTTAAATATATCACAAAATATGATTGGCCAAATGTGCAATTAAACCATTGCTAAAATTCAAAGTTGAAATTTAGGGATTTATATCAATTTGGACGTGGGGTGTCCCATTTCCTCTTCACCTTTTTCTTTTCTCTTCTTTCTTCCTTCTCTAAGCCTGTATAGCTTCAAGGTTGATGGTAAGAGTTTCTTTTTTTTATCTTCGTCAGCTTCGAATTCATCATTAGTGTTTTTACAACGATTTATGTTAATAAAATCAGTATCTTTCATGCTTGGCTAGAGAAAGGGTGGAAAATCATTCAAATCTTGGTGGAGAGTGATTGCTAGATAAAGAAGCTTCATTTCGGGTTTCTAACATCAAGGTAGTGTATTTCAAATCCTTTAGAGTGTTAAGGCTTTCATAAATATGAAGAATTGCTAGGATTTGGTTATTTAAGCATTTTAGGGTTTATATTTGATTTTATGATTAAATAACATTTTAGGTGTAAAGAAAGTGTTTTTATGACACTTTAAGACCCTAAGTAACATTCTAAATCTTTAACACGTGATTAGAAACCAACCTAAGATATTTATAATGAGTTTTAGGTGTTTTTCGATCCTAAATAAGATATTACTAGGTTCGAGTATCGATATTGGATGAACAGTATCTACACTAGATGATTTGGGACTAAAATTAGGGATTTCCAGCTAGGGGTATCAATACTGCTGGGGAGAGTATTGATACTTCCCCTAAAGTATCAATACTCAGGGTAACAGTGAGTATCGATATTCGGCCTAAATTTTAGTAATAGAATGCATTTTTGATACCGATACTTATAGGGGTATCAATACTTAACCCTAGGGTATCGATACTACCCACCTTGGATGGTTAGATTTGACCTCTTTAATTCTCGTAAGAGCGAATGATGATCTATAATGGTAGACCTTAGCCCGTGAGGGACGTAAATGGCCTAAAGGCCCGAATACACTCGTAGAAGTGGGTTAAAACTGAAGTAACCATAGTAGGTGTAATGCATTAAAGTTTATTCAATTGAGCACGTAGCGAGTATCTAAGAATGAAGGACCATTGTTGAGGATGTACCGACAAATGGTATGATGAATTTATAAGATTACGAGATAGCGGAGTTGTGAACTGTTGGAATGTTAGTGATGGTGGACATACAGTCAACCCTATAATTCGAGGGTGAATTGATGGAAAGCGTAGTAAGAGAGACTAGAGTGTCGCTACTCAGAGTTGAACTTGAGTTAGGTATCAGGCTAGCGAATAGTACAACCAGTGAACAACAACCACATCGATCATCATGAAATCACAAAACACATAGAGACTTCTTAGAGATAGAGAATGACTAAAATGCCTTTAAGTAACGAACAAATAGAATAGAGTATAGTAGCTTAAAAACTAATAGTAGTAATCGACTAATAAATCCTTGTGTAATGTTTTAGATGAGGAACGAGCGATATAGCAGTTAGGGAGAGGGTGACCTCACTTTAGTATGTCCAACTATGTTAGGGTTTAGCTAGGTTACCTTAGTTTCTCTAGTGGACATTGTCAGTGCACGAGGCATTTCAGTGGCTATTTAGGGTGTGAGGCTCGAACATCCAGGGGAGTGGGTTAGCGATGTCAGTGTTTCATGACCTTGGGGCCCTTAGAATGCATGTATAGTTGCATCAGTCTAGTACAACAAAGGATGGTTGTCTCGTGTGTGTATCTTGTTTGTTAGAATATCCAAATATATCTAAGAAAGTGTGCGACGCACTTCCATGACTAACTTGGGCACGAGGCCTAACACTCGCGAGGGGTGGGTTAGTCAGGTTATTATAATATTTGAATATGTCTAATCAAGTGCACGAGGCACTTCAGTGGCTAACTTAGGCGCAATGCCTAACACTCACGAGGGTGGGTTAGCCGGGTGTTGTTTCCAATGCAGAATTTTGAATCTCACCCTAGGTTGGCTAAAGGGATGTGAGTCCCGAGATGTTATGTGACCCTCTGTATACACCATGATGCCTAGCCTTTTTGTGTGTTTGATGTATGTCGAGTTGTGTTTAGATAATGCTTAGTTGAGTCAAAGTCACATTTAGATAATGTAAAGTGGTTGCAATTAGTCTGGGTAGAGAGCTGATAGAGGTGTGCTCAGATCGAGGCCCTTAGCAGAGAATTAAGGGATGCATTAGATTCCTACTTCAGCAATAGAATAGTAAGATCTTAAGTAGGTAGCACTTAATCTAGACCATTCATTTACCTACTGCTTAGTATCATATCTTTAGCATGCTCTAGATTAGCAATTATACTATTGGGTGTAAGTTCAGCGTTCGAATGTTTTCATTCGCAAGTTTCTAGCTTGGGTCATTCGTGGAGCACCGTCGTAGTAAGACTTCCAGCATCTCTTTCATAGTACTATAATGTAGCTTTAGTAGACATATGATTCATATGACCTTACTCATGTATTCATATTTATAAGAAAGTTTGTAATATTTTGGTTTAAATTTCTCAAGTATAAGATATTATTTGTTTAAAGATAATTCTCATTCATTTGACATTAAAGGTTCATGTCCTTGGCATTCTTAATGCTCGAAACTGAAACCTCAAGGAATGATATATTTAAATTATCATTCAATATAATAATTCAACTATAATTAGTTATCTTTTCCAAATAATTTTATGTTGAATTAAAAAATGTATCCAATAGGTTTATACAATTAGGCATACTTTTTCCTCAACATTTTATTTATTTCTTATACCCTGCCAATGTCAACAATATGCGTTTACTCCAAATTTGACCAGATTACAACCATATCAAGCTAACACCCAAAGCTGCTGCAACATAAACTTTAGATTAAATAAGGATTATATCAAATAAGTATTTAAAATATACTCATTTTTTAATTTGAGTATCTAAAATATATTTTAATCAAAATAAATACCTATAGTTGTCTTTTTGGTCAAAATAAATACATAAAATATTTTACGTCAAAATATGTACCTGAACTATTCAAACTTTTTCATCTAAGATCTAAAAAAATTGACATGTAATATTAATTAAAGAATAATTTAAGTCTTTAGATAAAAAAATTGAATACTTTAGGTATCTATTTTGACCAAAAATACTTTAGGTATCTATTTTGACCAAAAAATAACTTTAGATACTTATTTTGATAAAAAACTACTTTAGGTATTTAAATGAAAAATATGATATACTTATTTATTATATAAACCTTTAAATAAAAGTGATAATATAAGTCGTTAATTAAAAAAAGAGGAAAGTCACTAAATAGTAAATACTAGAAACCTATCATCTTTGATTTTCATACCTGATGCTAAAGTGATTTGTAACTTGTTTCTGTCGATAAAATAATAAATTTTATTTTATATGCGTATCATGAAATATTGTATTGATATCATGGTTTAAAATTTATGATTTTAAAAAATTTGTTGGATAAGTTGCAACTTATTATCCAAGAAAGCAAAATTTGCCAAAAAACAAGGGAAACCCCGCCAAAAAACAAGGGAAAACCCCTAATAGGAAACTAATTCAGCCCCCAAACTATACAAAACATATCATTTACACCATCATCTTTGTCCCACTTTTTGCGTAACAAATGTATACGAAAAAAAAAAGCTTTAATACGAGTCAGGAGGTCCTCAGCAGAGCTAGTCTTACCCCAGAAGCAGCGGGAATTTCTCTCCGGCCAGATGTAGTACACAAAGGCACTCCAAGATAGCTTCATTACCATCCCCAGTAATGACTTTCCCTCGAGAGAGACAACAACCAAAGCCTAACTCTTCAACCCACTCAAAAGCCTTCCTAGGGATATTGCATAATTCCAAAAATACTATACCAAACTCCCTTATCATAGGGAAACCCAAAAAAAATATGATTCCTAGACTCTGGAGCAAGCTTACAAAACAAACAAACATTAACAACTGTCAATCCTATCCTCTGCAGATGGTCATAAGTAAGGAGCCTATCAAGAATTGCCATCCAACTAATAACTATGTGTTTTGGTATGTGCAAGGGAAACCATATCAGTTTTTGCCAAACCGCCTTGTCTCTCTTGCTTCTAACCTCCTCCCAAATCCACCTAGCAGTAACAGACGTCCCATTACCAGCTACAGAAAGAACTCTTGCAGCTTAATGCCTTAGCTTTAGGAGTTTTTCATGATCCAGCTAAAACTCGCCTTATGCTCCATGAGCCAAAAGTCAACCCCTCTCAAAACGTACAGGTGCACCCAAGCAACCCCATAAAGAGTCGTGATTGGCTAGAATGTTCCTAATGATCATAACCAAACAGGCCTTTGACGAACATTCAAGCTTCTTCTACCCTAGTTCCCTTAGATTTGAGGGAGAAAAATAAGATCTCACTTACCCTCGCACCCCTCGCAAAGTTTTCAAATCCCATTAAAAAAAAGCACGAACAGAGATGCTCAATTCGAAGTATCATAGCTTTAGGAAGTGGAATCTGCCTACACCAGATATTCGAAATACTACAAAGAACGACTGAATCAACTGGAGCCTCCCTCCATAGCTAAGGAGCTTTCCAGACTACCCCTTCAACCTATCTGTTATCTTCAAGAGTAAAGGAGTACAATCCTTTATGGTAAGCTTGCTAGAAACTATGAGAATTCTCAACTAACATACAGGAAATTTCCCAATCCGGAAACCCATAAGTTGTTCTGCCTCAACAATAGAATAGCCACTCATCCCGGAGGTAAAGATCTCAGACCTGGAAGCATTCAACTTCAAACAAGAAAAGCTATAAAACACATCTAACACGCTCATCATACCCTATCGAATCCAGGTTCCCCACTTTCTTACAGTTAGGATGAAATTTAAACACCCATGTGTAGTCGCCGAAGTCAACGTGACAAAAAGCACATTCATAACAAGGATGAATAAGGGGAGACGGGTTCACCCTGCCTTACCCCCTCTCACCCTTAAAATAATCAACAAGTTTCCCATTAAAACAAACAAAAAATCGAGAGGAAAAACACAAGCACTAACCCAATTCTGAAAAACCTCAGGAAAACCAACAGCCTCCATAAGGATATTCAAAAAACCCCCAATCAGTGGAATCAAAAGCCTTTTGTAGGCCCACATTGATAGCACAATGTACCGAAGAGACTTCCAATTATATCCTTTTAACTATTTCTTGCGCAAGCAGGACATTATCGGTTATGCCCCTCCCTCGAACAAAAGCATATTGGTTAAGGGTAAACATGTCAGGAAAATGCTCCACAAGTCGAGACACCAACACCTTGTTAATGGTCTTATAGACCACAGAGCAACACGAAATGGGACGAAAATCTTTAGGCCTAGACGCATTAGCTACCTTGGAAACCAAGGTAATAGAGGTGGCATTAAATGCTGCCATAAGATTTAAAGAATGGAAGAAGTAATGAACAACCTTCAAGAAATCCTTCCCCATAATATCTCAAGCCTCCCTAAAAAAACAGTCGTGTAACCATCAGGCCCATGATTTTTGTCCTTCCCCTACTGAAAAAGGCTCATCTTAATCTCCATATCAGCAACACGCCCAGGTAACGAGCGCTATAACAAACCTGTCAGTTCACGAAGCGTAAACCCACGAATCATCTCATCCTTACAACCAATAAGGCTCTTAAAGAATCAAACCATCTCCTAGGACATCCTATTATAATCCTCAAGTTGATTTCTTGTATCATCAAGTAACATCTGAATAGTACTCCTCGTGTTCCTCGTATTAACATCATTATGAAAAAAAATTGGAGCCCACATCATCTTCTTGGATCCAATCAACATGAGCTTTTTGCATAAGGAAAGAAGCCTCGGGCCTCTAAAGACCAGCAACTCAGAATGCAAACGAACCTCAGTAACCAAATCAACACTCACACCATAGAGATTAGCCAGTTGTTGAGCCTCCTACTGAGCCCTCTTATCAGTAACTCTATATAGTAAACCACCAAAATGGGTCTTATTAAACTCCCTCAAACAAGCCTTCAACCTTTTGAGCTTAAAGAACAAAATCTGCAACGAATCACACACACACTCAGCCTCCTAAGAATTAGAAACACCAGTTTTAAACTCTGGGGTTAAGCCAAATCAACACTCACACCAGATAGACTAGCTAATTGTTGAGCCTCCAACTGGGCCCTCTGATCAACAACTCTATGTAGTAAACCACCAAAATGGGTCTTATTAAACTCCCTTAGACAAGCCTTCAACCTTCTAAGTTTAAGAAACAAAATCTGCAATGGATCACCCACACACTCAACCTCCCAAGAATTAGAAACAACAGTTTTAAACAACTCTATGATGTAGATTGAGACGTTTTTCCCGAAAATCACCGTGGAACAGTATATTTCCCGATCAGGCACCCGTCAGACTATATTTCCCGATCTAACACCCATTGCAGTATAGCGCGCCCGGGGGGCGCTTTATCATACGTGGCGTAAAGCGCGCCCCCTGGGGCGCGCTATACCTGATTTGTAATAAACCCGAGTATTAGTTTTGTAAATATTTTTAAATTGGTGCCTAATATGTAATTAATTTCTATTAGGGTGATATTTGTGTAAAAATGCCAACTTCAAAACAAATCAATATGCAGCTTTAGACAAACAATTCTGCAAGGAATCTTTGATGGCCCCCACACGTTTTTACTGTCTTTCTTTTAATAATATTTTTTTTAATATTTAATAATATTTATTAACTTTTAAAATTAATTTTTTAAAAATATTAAAAAAATTATTATTCACTTTTTTAAAAATAAATAAATATTAAATTTTAATTTTATTAAAAATAAATAAACATTATTAACTGTAAAAAAATAATAATTAATGAATAATAATTCATTTGATCTATCAAGTGTAATTAAAAGTTTATTTTAGTATTTTTTATATTTTTAAACAATTAATTTTAAAATATTGTATTTTCAAGACCTAAAGTCAAGTTTATGATTGTTAAACAGTCGTAGGTGTGGAAAGCTACAGGGATCAAATGAAAATTCGATCATACAAAGTTAATAACTAAAAATTGTCTAACTGTTGTCTAAATATCAACTCAATTGTACCACGAATAAAAATTCGATCAAAGAGTTGATCTTTTCTGCTCAATCTTCACAAAAACTGTTTTGTCTCATCATTTTCTCCCGCGTATGAACTCCTTTTTTTTATAACATTCATGCAAAAGAATATATGTATTAATAATATTTATAATGTTTATTCATTTTTAATAAAATTAAAATTTAATATTTATTTTATATTTTTTAAAATTAATATTATAAATAATATTTTAAATAAAGAGGTGATATTTTTTAGCTTTACATTATATTTTTATTGAATTTTATTCATTTTTAATTCATTTTTATTGCATTTTTATTTATTTTATATTTTTTATAATTAATATTATAAAGAATATTTTAAATAAAGAAATAATAATTTTTAAGTCTGATTTGTGCAACAGTCAATCAAACAAAAAGGGCAAAACAAAAGTGATTAGCATTGAATTAAAAAGCATAGCTTGCAAGGCAACTCTGACTCCTTGCATTGCCAGTGGCAGTGCCAACCACAAATAAATAAAAGCAAAGACTCAGCTGAATTCTCCAAATAATGCAAAGGATCATAGCAACGTTTTAAGGCTATCAAATTGTGTTATTAATTCATATATTATATATAAAATATAAATTTAATTATTTTTATTTAATTAAATTGTATAACTTTTCTATAATTATTATGTGGAAATAACAAGTTAACTTTTCTGTAATAATATTAATATATTTCTAAATAAAAAAATTAAAGCTAAACAAAAAGGATATTTAAAATCGAATAATAAATTGTGGGGGTAATACATTGTCATTGAATCCGTCAGAGTAGGGTAAATGTAATTTAAATCTGGCAGCGGAAGAGACAAAAGAAAGACGGTAAAAACGTGTGGGGCTATCAAAGATTCCTTGCAGAATTGTTTGTCTAAAGCTGCAGATTGGTTTGTTTTGAAATTGGCATTTTTACACAAATATCATCCTAACAGAAATTAATTACATATTATGCACCAGTTTAAAAATATTTACAAAACTAACACCCGGATTTATTACAAATCAAATATAGCACGCCCCAGGGGGCGCGCTTTACGCCACGTATGATAAAGCGCTCCCCTTGGGGCGCGCTATACTGCAATAGGTGTTAGATCGAGAAATATAGTCGATGGGTGTCTGATTGGGAAATATACTGTTCAACGGTGATTTTTCGGGAAAAACGCCGTAGATTGATGACTATTTGAGCAAACATTATAGACTAATTTTGACATTATTTCTTGTTCTTTCAACTGACCTCAACTTAGTTCTCAAGGACCGGATTAGGGGTGAGCAAAACTCGAAAAATTGATTTTTTTCGACTCGACTTAAAAATTCAATTTGAATTGAGTTCGAGTTGTAATCTCATAAACTCAATTCGACTCCAAAAAATTTCAAGTTCAAATCTAGTTGTAAAATACAACTCGAATAACTCAACATTTTTAGTAATTATTAGTTTGATTTTCAAGTTTGAGTCGAGTCCCTCAACTTTGTATAGTATATGTGAATCATATATGAAAAAATATGAATATATATATATATTGTATATGTTTATAAAATATCATTTAAATTGAAATCAAATAATGTCATAATATTGTAAATATTTATAATTAAATTTAAATGGGAACTCAAAAATTTGACTCGACTGGACTCGAATTTTATAAACTCGACTCAAAAAAATTTTAATTCAACTCCGAGATATAAAATATGACTGATCAACTCGAATAACTCGAAATTTTTTACTCGACTTGATTCGATCGAACGCTAACCACTAGACCGGACATAACTGATTATCTCATCTAGCATGCAGCCATCCCTACGTTTTGCAAATAATCGATGAACACATTACAAAATTCCTAAGTGATTTTTGTTTTCTTGTGTTACTTTTGATGAATTTATACAATTATTTACCTTGTAGCATCCTGGGACGATATCTTGTTAAGCATCTTTGTCGCTCATGGATTTTCCTTCTCCTAACCTGATTGATGAAAACAAAAGAAAACAACATTTTCAATTGGATTGAAAATCAGATTCAAGTCTCTAAATCAGATTCTCACCTTCATTGAACGGTCTCGATTTCCCCAATGCCAATATCTCTTCATTTCATTGTCTTTATATAGTTTACCTCTGTTTAAATTTGTAAACTATTAATCAAGAGCACAAAACACATATTTTCTTTTAAAAAAACTATTAATATTATAATTTAAGTAAAACAGTATACTAATTATTGAAAATATTGGAATGTAAATAGCTTATTTACTTAGGCACTTAGGTAGGAAACAACAGCTCATATTTACTATGCAGTGACGGATGCACTAATTCTTTGTAACAGTCAAGTGCATCCCATTATTTAAAAAAATGATTAAATTTAACTTAATGTGTTAAGAAAAAAAAAGAAAAAAATTATAATTTTTGCATATACATTAATTTTAAAAAAAATTAAAATTTTTGACCTATTCTTAAAATTTTTTGATCCCCACTAATACTATGTATTCAAAGAATAAACCTTGGAAATAAGTAATTCATGTCAATATCAACTTAAAAACCAGGACAAAATCCTAAACCCAAACTCAAAGAAAAAACATTGGGAATGAAATCTTCAATAAGAAAAAACCCCAAAAAGAATAATGTACCTATTTCCTTTCTTTTGCTGCTTATCCTTCTCAGCAAAACAAGGAAATACCAAATAAGAGACAAAATTTCCCCATTAAAAGCAACAAAACCAAAACCCAAATCAAAAAATACATCAGAAAGTAAATAAATAGATACCATTACCTTTCTGGGACAACGTGACAATACCTTCAACTTTAGAATCACACTTGCGAATAGCAACTGCTTTCTTGGAGACAACGGGAATATGAAACAACTTCTTGGGGGTAGAGTGATTGACGGGGGAGCTTGAGCGAGATGTCGCGAAATGAGGAGAGATCGAGTAGAGGCAGAAATGGAGAGTGATTGCAGGGTTATTTGGCGAAGGAAAAAGAATAGTGTGGTGAGATGGGTTGCTGCGAGAAAATAGTTGGCTGCCATGGTAGCTATTGTTGTAGCATGCATTTGGAAAGTGCGACTACAGATTAATGGGATTAGGGTTTAAAAATTCCAAAAGGAATCCACGGGAAAAAGGAAAACATAAGGTATAAGATATAAAGAAAATGGTGAAATTATGGAAGTGATCTACAGCTTTCTAACTTTAGAAATTTTGACTTTAACCTTTCACAAATTATATGTTTAATCTGAACTTTAAGATTTATATACAAATGAGTCCTCAAACTACTAAAATATTTCAGTTAAGCCTATTATTCTTTTCTATTTTGGTAATTTAGACCTAATCACTTTATTTTTTTTATTTTAAGTTTTATTGTTATATCATTATATTATTATTTGATATGTATCATAGAGAACTTACGTTACAATTATATTGTCTCATAAGAATTTTTATATTATTATATTTTATATTTTTCAATATATTTTTAAAATTTATTAACAATTCTTTAATATTGTATAATATGTCTTTAATATTTTATCATTTTTAATAATTATGTTATATTTTAGTATTTTAATAATCATCTTTTACAATTTTAATAATAATTAATATTTTTATTATTTTTTAATAATTTTTAAAATGTTAAAAATGAATATTCTAATATTATATAAATTTACTATATATTTTTTATAATTTTGAAAAAAAATAATATATTTTTATTACTTTATTAATATTTAATATTTTTTAATTAAATTTTAAATATAAATATTTTAATTTTATTTATTATTTTAAAATATTTATAAAATAATAAAGTTTTTAAAGATTTTCAAAAAAATTAAAATAAAAGGTAGAAATTCTTGAAATGTCAAGTGAATCATTTAATTTGTTATGTGATGCACTCTAGTGTGTTGCCACATGGCAAATAACCTGAAAATATTTAAATTTTAATGACTAAATTGATCAAATTATTTAATTGATATAATTTTATAATTTGAAGATTTAATTAATTTAATTTATCAAATCAATCACTTAATTGGTTACAAAATTAAATTCGTAGGCTGAATTACCTTTTTTCAAACTTTTTAAGGGTTTCTTTGAACCCTTAAACTAAGTCCTATATATAATATTTATGAAACGCAATTTTGAGAAAATTAATAGGAGCTATAAAATTATGAGCATAAAATTAAATACATTTAAAAATTTTCCCACTAATTTTGTAGTTAATGTCCGAGGCCAAACATTAAACGACGTAATCACATAATGTCTTTAAAAATTGTCACATAAAAGACAAAAAAATATAAAAACGAGTGATTGATAATTACTTTCGTCATGTTAAAACTATTTATGTAACACAAATAAAATGTCACATTTTATATCTTTTAAAATATGACGAATGAAATTATCACTAATAAAATTTATTGGTGATTAATTTGTAACGTCACTAATTCAAATCAAATATTCATAAGAATAAATCGTCACTAATACTTTCATTTTTATTGGAGACGAATTTACGTTACTAATTTTTCTAAACGTCGTTGAAAGATTTCCCATCAAATTTTTGGAGATAAATTTTAACGACAATCGTATAGTGACGAAAATCAATTACCATTTCTAAATTGTCATAAAAGATAAGCCATCAATCACTAAATGACTGAAAAAAAATATCATGTTGATAGTATATTTTGTGACGTTACATTCAATGTCATGTAAAAATTTTATCACAAATTGTTAAATTTGTTGTAGTGATCAGAATGCAAACGAACCTCATCATCCAAATCAACACTCACACCAGAGAGATTAGCCAGTTGCTGAGCCTCCAGCTAAACACTCTTATCAGCAACTCTATGTAGTAAATCACCAAAATGGGTCTTATTAAACTCCCTCAGACAAACCTTCAACCTTTTAAACTTAAGGAACAAAATCTGCAATGGATCACACACACACTCAGCCTCCCAAGAATTAGAAACAACAGTTTTAAACTCCGGGTGTTGAGCCAAATCAACACTCACACCAGAGAGATTAGCCAGTTGTTGAGCCTCCAACTGAGCCCTCTTATCAGCAACGCGATGCAATAAACCATCAAAATGGGTCTTATTAAACTCCCTTAGACAAACCTTTAACCTTTTGAGTTTAAGGAACAAAATCTGAAACGGATCACCCACACACTCAGCCTACCAAGAATTAGAAACAACGGTTTTAAACTCCGGTTGTTGAGCCCTAAAATTAAAAAAAAAAATCTAAATGGCTTGGGTCTAATAAAAGGATTGTCCCTCACTGGCCAGACCACTCCAAGACACTGATCCGAGACACCAGGAGCTAAAAACTCCATAAATGAGCTAGGGAAATCTTGAATCCAAGTTGAGTTTATCAATACTCTGTCAAGTTTCCTAGCCAGGAAACCGGTCTCTTGCTTATTTGTCCAGGTAAACACAAGACCAGAAAACGAATGTTCATGAAGCTCAAGTCCTTCCAAGCAATCTTTAAAATCCATCATATCAACATTAACACCAGAGACAGAGCTCTCATCATGGTAGAGAAAAGTGTTGAAATCCCTGGCTTGTGTGTTGAAATCCCCAGCAACAAGCCAGGGAAGATCACCCACACTCAACTCCAAATCTCGGAGTTGATCCCAAAGCCCCTTCCTACTAGAACCATCATTCAATCCGTAAACAGCAATAATGACCGCCTTCATACCATACCAGATTAGACTGAAAGATACAGATTGATCAGCAACCTGAAAAACCAAGACACCCACACCTTTCCTCCATAAAATCCAAATTCGACCCCCTCAATAGCAGAATAATTAAAACACCAATCTCACTCAGTAGCCAAAGAGCTAACCAGATCCAAGGACTAAGCATGTTTAACCTTAGTTTCAATGAGGCAAACAACATCAACATTCATACATTTCAATCTCTTAAAAACTTTCCCTTGCTTCTAAGGGTTGTTAAACCCTCTAACATTCCAAACACATAGTTATTGAGAACAACCAGAAGTACTACACCCAACTGTAGCACCAGCAAAACACCTAGTCGGCGCATCCATCTTATCATTCTTCCTATTTTAACCTCCTATAGCAAAGCATCCTTAACTTGAGAAACAGATGAGCTCACTTTTGGACTATCAAACGAAGCCAAAACACCAGACGAGCCAGTAAAAGTCTTCTGCTCAGGAGGCCTCCCCCACCTCTTTTCTTCCTCTGAGAAACAGAGCCTTGGACTGAAGGGAACTCCTCACTAACCTCATTAGCCTCAAGTCTAGCCAACTCTTTATCCTTACCATTTTCCTGCACATCAATATGCTCATCAAAGGCCTGCTCCAATACAGAACCAACTAAGCAAACAATATGATAAAAAACCTCAGCATCTACTTCTACACTACCAACATTTACTAATGAATTTCCCAACTCAGCAGCCTGCTTCAGTACCTCCCTCTCTGTAAGAGCATCCTTCAAACATAAAGAGGATTCAACCATAGTAGCAACAGGAATCAGGACAACCCTATCGACCACAACAGCTTTCTGCTTCTAGACCTGTTTCACTCCTTTATCACGATTAACTAGCAAGTCATATCCGTATGGCCAAATTTACTACATCTCACACAGCAAGGAATAACCCAAGGAACAACAACTCTAAGGGTGAGTTTAGTTCACGGAATATAAGATTATCTCTGGGGATAGGATTACAATAATGTAACATTACCTAACACATTACTGGGAATGTTACATTACTGTGTTTGGTTTGTTTGACAGTAATGTAAGATTACAGTGTTTGGTTTAAGGAATAAAAGATTATTGGAATGTATATTTTACGAAATTGTCCTTATTCTATATGTTTTAACAAGTGGAATTCTAAATATTTAAATAAAAATATTTATATAAAATTCATCGAGAATAATTACTTTATTATTTTTAATATATATACTTTTAATAAAATTTATATATAATTTTTTATAAAATTATATATAAATTGGTAGAATAAAAGAGTAAATATATCATGTATTATTTTAATTTTAATTAGTATTAAATTTTACATAATTTATCTAAAAATATATTAAAATTTTACATCAATATTTAACTAAATAAGCATATGAACATTTTAATAGATGAACCATTTGACTCCTACCAAAATGTACAAAGATGACTTTATTATAAGTAAATGCATTTACTTTTCAAATGTGTATAATTAAATTAAAATTTTATATATACAATTAAACAAAAATCAATATTATATATATTATATAAAATTATAAATTAATATTTATGTATTTCTTTTTGTACATAATTAATATTTATGTATTACTTACGCATTTAACAAAATTAATATGTAATTTTAATAATTATCAAAAAAAATCAAAATTTAATTCAAGTGATTCTTAGATAATATATTATCTTAATTTTCTTCTTCCGCCGCAATCAAGCCATCAATATGAAAAAAACTAAGGCCCCTATGAACCGTTACAATGTTCAAATCTTAATGCTTGCAACAAATAGAAAAAGAATCATATCATATTCATCTATCGATCGAGAGAGCACATCATTTTTTGAACTCGAAATGAATCGATAGATAGCAGGGTGTAATCATCATAATGATCATTGCAAACAATGATAAAAAGTATCATCAAATTTCCAAATCTTTTTCCACTTCAGAACATAATCAAGTCAATAAGTAAATAGGTTATTTCCCCAATCAGTACATGCAAATTAAATGTTCATAACAGAATAGCAAGTCCACAGTAAATATCTTCAGGATGAAGCAATGGCAGCATCCTTGACAGATTCACGCCAGGCATACTCTCTTGCTCCATCCTTGTCGACGATCTTGATGACAAAGTTTGGAGGAGCCACGACCAGTCTTGATCTGATCTCCATTATGTATTTATTGACTAAATCAATGGCTTCTTCCACCGTCATGCCACTGTCGTAGTGCCTGTCCATCATGGCTAGAGAGAAGTAGGATCCATAACCAAATGCTCCCTTATCAACCTATTAAGTGTAGCAATATAGTTCATATAGTACATAGACGGGCCTGTCTCTTTGTCATAACCAGCAAGAAGGATGTTCACAGAGTATGGATTATGGAAAAGCCAAATGTCATTGTTAACAGTAGTAGAAGAGAGGATGAAGCAGGTGAGAAATGACCAAATTCAGCATTCACATGGCACATAGTAAAGAACTAAAAACACCTTTCTCATACATGGATATCTTCTGTATGTTCGAAGGCACTTAAAGGCAACAAAAATACATATACCTGATGCAATCACCAAAAGCTTGAAACTGAAAATCAAAATTTTAAATGAAAACTATTGGATAGAGTTTATTGCAGTGAAAGGACACAAATTATCCACATCATGGCTCAAGACAAAAACCTAAGCATCAAGTTCTCTTCATGAATTTGTTAAATCAATTTGGTTTAACAAAGGTCATTGGAAAAGGAGTTACATTCAATTCACATACAGTGTACAGATCTTAACACTGTCAATGAATCAAATCATGATTCCTCCTTGAAAATAAAATTATATATACCTATTTCTCAAAACTTTTAATGAGATAGCATCATTTGACACACTGACAGTGTATATACCCACAATCAATGCATAAAATATGAACTCTAAAATAATCATAGACAAAACCTTATAACTGAAGGAACCTTAGAAATAGATTTGCAAGAGTCCAGGACCTTAAAGAGCAATAAGTGCACTGAGCACCAGCACGAAACAGTCAACCAGAAAAGGAAATAACAAAGGCATCAAGAACAAAAAGATATTCTAATTCAACATTGGTTCAACTTTTTATCCAGGATCAAACAAAAAGTGATTAATCCATGAACCTTAAACTTAGCTCAATTAGTTCATACAACTACCCTTAATACTACATTCAATAAGTTCAAAATTCGAATACGACATCTATGACGATTTCCTTATCTATTTGTACCCAAAAAATAAAAGGTGTTTGATCCATTAATCCTAGAGCACTTCATACAAACAACCTTAGAATGTGACATCTAACGAATTCAGAATTCAAACCCCAACATCTGTAATCTATTAGTACAAAAGAGAAAAAATGTTTGATCTGTATTATAATTGAATACCTAAAAGATTCAAGGAAAATTCTACATATAGATAAAGAGCTAGAACATAAAACTGAAAAGAATGACAAAATTGTTACATACCCAATGTGTTGCTATTGAATCAGCTGCTCTTGGTAGCCATGGCTTTTCTGGCAGCCATATTTTTCCTAGCATCCCTTGCATTATCATACTCAAACTTCAACAAATCTGATATATGAGAAGTATCCTTGGCATAAAAGAACCTCCCAAAGGAACTCTCTTCAATCAAAGTGAAATAACGAAAGAGCTTGGAATTCACCGGTCAAAACCAAATCCCACCGAGAAAAATCCCCAATGAAGCTCTGGTAAAGACCTAGGCCACCGTATGGTAACCCAAATAAACTCTAGAATACATGGTCAAAACAGCCAAAGACCAGGGCAAAAACAAAGCGACCCACTTGGTTCTGAGATTCCAAATCCCACCAATCCTTTGCAAGTCAAGAAAGTGAAGTAAACGGTGAAAAGGAACATGTATTGGGAGTGTCTCGAAGGCCAACTGTGAGAATCACACATTTCTAGAAGAGCACAGGTTTCAGGTCGGGCTTGTTGAACGGATTTTTTGATGAGTTCGTTGATGGACTGAAATATTACTAGGCCTAGTGCAAAGAACATTACTTGAAGCTCTCTGCGGAAAATGAAATGAGAAACGAAGCCACCGAGGGAAATGAAAACGAGTACCAAAGAAAACCAGGCTAGGAAATGACCTAGTTGGTTACCTCTTTGGAGCAGTAATGGACAGCTCCTCGCAACAACTCTCACTAAATCGAAGAAGAAGAAGAGTTTGTTTCATCCAGAAGCAAGCGGGGAGAAGATATTTTAGAAACGGGACGTGAATAATCAAATACCTAAAGGAGATGAGGA
This sequence comes from Hibiscus syriacus, assembly GCF_006381635.1. NCBI lineage: Eukaryota > Viridiplantae > Streptophyta > Magnoliopsida > Malvales > Malvaceae > Hibiscus > Hibiscus syriacus. The sequence continues at coordinate 624,861 of NW_024062180.1, forward strand.
TTAATATTCCAGTAAAACAGGAAAAAATATCACTGTTGGTATTCAATATTTACCCTCACATGGGAATGTGGCCCATCCAAATGTGAATATCCTAACTCGAAAAAAAGGATTCCTCCCAGAATAAAATATTTCGTGAATCAAATGGGGCCTAATAGAAACAATATTACCATCTTGTAACATGACACAAATAAATCAGGAATAGCACAATCAACAGTAATTTCAACACAAATCTTAGCATACTTTATTCGTTATTTCTTAACAGTAATTGAATCCATATGTAAAGGGTTCCCTAAAGAACTTGCAATATAACTCAAACCCGACTTTAAATACAACTCCAAGGGTACATTATATAACTGAACCCATACAGGAATTTTAACCAAATCAAAATCAAGCTTCTACATATTAGGTTCCCATTTTCGGAGAGTCAATGGCTTATGTTTCACATGCCAAGGATCTCCTTCCAGTGCCCTTATCCCTCGAAACAATATCAGAAAAATGAAAGACATAAATATTTGAACCATCAAGACTTATACCTTTGAAGTTTTACCCCACAGCAACTCCATAACCCTTTGCATTACACTAAAATTGGGAGTAGATCCAACAAACTGACCTACTAAAGCAAACTTCCAATCAGAAGTTCCATCATCAAAAACCTCAGACATATGCTTAACGACGAAATCCCCATCTTGCGATTGAAAAGGATGAAAATCCAAGCTTTGTCCCTCCACTCCATCAAACAGACCTCGCCAATCAACCACTGCAGAAGAGCCCATTAGAACCCAGCAAATTACAACTAGAAGGACAAGCACCACCACGAATCTTAGGTCACATTGGTGTCGTTAACGAACCAAGATCTTCGTCGCCCCATCACTCTCTAAATTTTCCTAAGTTTGAGATTTTCATTAAAATTTAGATTAGTAAACCATTAAAATTATAAGAGTAATTATTTTTTATCATTCAACTGTACTTTTTAATTAATTAATCATTTAATTATTTAAATAATATCAATCAAATCACTAATAGTTAATAATACAATATAATTTAACATATACAAAAACTGTTGCCAATCTTAAACCAAGAAAAAAGATTTGATTTAGTGGTTAGGTTTATCTTTAACTTCCCATGCTACCTCACTCATTTAATTAGAGAAAAAAATTATTAAATTAAGATTAAGATTAAATCGATGAAATATATGAGTAATGAGAATCAAATGTGAAACCATACAAAATTTCTTTCCACCATGTCAATATTTTCATTAGTGGCTTTATTGAAATTATTTTAATATAAAAGTAGTGATCAATTGATAAAATTCATAATTCGATGGTCAAAATAAACCATTTTATTGATTTAGTAACTATACATGTAATTTACCCAATAAATAATACTTTTTTTAGGGATAAACTACATAAATGACAACATAAATATGAGTCAGGTCGCGAAATAACCGCCATTTTCAAATTTGTGACAATAATATCACTTAATTATTTAAATTGGTTCAAAATAGTCACACGACGTTAATATTTGACGGAAGTGTTTACGTGACAGTTGAAAATTTGGTATAATTAGGGAGTGGGTCCTTGTAAAGTTACGCATCAGCGGCGCTAGTACCCTGCTTTGTTTTCTTCCATTTTAGTCACTACTTGTTTATGATTTGTTTCCTTAGATTTCATTTAATCCAATTTGATCCTAATTTTGTTTTTAATTTGTCTAATGTCTTAATTTGAGCATTAACTTTAAAATATTTTATTCTGGTCATGTATTAAATTTGTAGATTAAATCCTCTAGATTTTAGAATTAATCAATTTGATCACCAAGGTTAACTTTAATTCTTAATTGTTAATTAGGTTCAATTTCAATTTAATAAATGTATTTCTCCAATCAAATTGTGACACATGTCACAATTATATATTATAATTAATGATTGTTGTCAAGTGTTTATGTATTTGTTTTCATTCTAATCTTTTTTTTTTGTAATGAAATGATACCAAATTAGCAGTATAACCCGCAAAACACAAGATTTTTCTTGGGTAAATCCATTACAACTGAAATTTATTCATTTCTTTACTATTTTTTATAAAACAAATATAAAATCCTCGATAAAATTACTTAATATAAAAGATTTGTTTAAATTATACATATTTTTCTGTTTAGTGCCTAATTTTTTACCGATCAAAATAGGTGTTTAATTTTACAAATGTTACTATTATAAGTGTCTCAATCATTAAAAAAAATTGTTAAGTGACCGTATTTATATTTTTGTAAAAATATCATTTTCTAAAAAACATAAAAAATATTAATATTGTTTTAGGAAAAAAATTTAAAAATTACACGCCCTTATCTTCTCCGGAACTTCCTCTCTGTTCGTTTTCCGGATTTAAATGTAGGTTTTGGGTCCGGAGCATATTTAGTATATATAATATAATATAGTTTTTGAATATATTTTTGAAAACGTATAATATATGATTTTGAAAATATTTTTGAAAACATTTTTGAAAACGTATATAATATGATTTTGAAAATGTATATAATATGGTTTTGAAAACGTATGATTTTGAAAACATTTTTGAAAACGTATGGTTTTGAAAACGTATATAATATAGTTTTGAAAAAAAATTTGAAATATATATATATATATATATATATGGTTTTTTAAGACGATTTTTGAAAACATAATATATGTTATATAGTTTTTATTATTATATATTATTTATATTATTATTTATTTTATATTTATTATATTATGATATATTATTTATTTATTTTTTAATAGGTCCAATTCAGTCTAAAGTGTAGGCCAACCGAGCTAGCAGGCCTGACCTGTTAGGGGCCTGATAAATAACAAATTAGGGTTATGTATCAAGCAAAGGCACCGCACGAGGAGCGTGTGTAGAGGCCACGCGCCCGACCAGTTCGAGAACTGATTGGATTTCTCGGCCTCTGAACATGAAATCATAACAATAACGACGTTCCGAAAGATCGGCTACACCCAAAGCCTTGAAATATTCAGGGCCGCAATAGCCGGCCATAAGGCTATAAAAGCCCTGGCTAGGCACAACAACAACACAGAAGAAAATCTTCACCGGAGCAACCAATAGCGAAAAAACTCGATCAAGCAACCAAATCACCAAAAACAACCCATCAATATACGAAAATACAAAAAAAAAACTACGAAAAAAGCATCAAAACACCGAAGCAAAGCAAAGTAGCTCGTCGAAAAAAAGCATTCAAATAATATCAATTTAATCCTTAATTTTAAATTTGTCACAATTAAATCCTTTTAATTTAAAGTTTTTTTATTTTACATTTCTTAATTTAATTTTGTTTTGCTTTAATACTTAAAACTATTTGATTTATATTTTTAGGTCAATTTTAAATCCTTCAAAGGTAAGTAATTCATATTGAATTTCAAATTTTAATTTAACTTTTAATTTTCATAATTAAGACAACAGGGAAATTAAATTGGTACCGAAAGGCAGTACAAAGGTGCTAATCCTTCTTGATTGTAATCGATTCCTGAATTCGACAAATTTTTGGTAAAACGCAGATCAGGTAAAAGGGTAAATTAAGGTACCCGATCAACCTAATCTTAAATGATCGATGGCGGCTCCATCACATCGAAATTAAGTCGAAACTTGATTTCAGAACCAATCGAAGGACGGTTACGACAGCTTGGCAACTCCGCTAGGGACCGGTAAGTGAGTCAGGCCAAAATTAATTTCCAGTTTTATTCTTAAGCGAAAATTATAAGTTTAAAGATTAATTTATCTTTTCGATCCTTATTATTTACCTTTGATTTAAATAGTTGTATTGATTTTTTTATTTCAACTTTTCAAAAATTCATCTCTGGCTCTATACCCTAGATCCAAACCCTTTCGTAAGTAAAGGTGAAAGCAACGCCTTCGTGAGAATTTATTCTCTGTACAGGCCTAGTAAGTAACCTTCGAGATTCTTATACCTTATGCCTTCGTGTGAATTTATTCTCTGTAAAGACATAAAGGAATTTGTCCTCTCGAGTTTAACTTGGTCCACACAAGCTTATAATGGGCTTAGGATTGAAGGTCTGGCAAGCCCAAGGGGGCACTAGCAAGGAGAATTTGGGTACCTTTTTTTGAACCTAAACTGGGAGACTGCGAGAAATTAGAGCCCACCCCTAAAACTTCATTTCAAAACCTAGTCTGCTTGAGTTATTTCCTTCTTTATTTTATGTTCAAAGCATGCAAACTAGAAATATATGCGGTTAGGATTTATTCAAAAAAAATTAAAATGCGGGACATAAATCATGTCCAGTATGAATAATAAGCATGTGGGGTAGATATCATGTAAGGTAGGGATTTCTATTTTCATTAGTATTTTGATTATTATTTTTATCTTACTAACTTGTTTTCTTTTCATATTTGTTTTCCTTTTATTTTTATCATTTGCATCATTAAAAGAGACGTTGATCCTCATAAAAGTGTTCGTTAAACTCAAATAATTTGCATTAATGGACAAACGGGTTGTAATGCAAGAGGTGAAAAATGCAGAGGTCCGACTATGGTTAAAGAAGACTCAGAAGGAAAAAGGAGACAGTCTGCAGGGTAACTATGTGTTAGATCTGGTGGGTTATGCTTCTGTTTGCCTTAAACAGAATGATGTTCAAGAGTTGCAGAGCATTTGGGAAAGCTGAAAAAATGAAAAGAAATAGAAATTTTTCAGCGGTACGGTGATATCACACATATACTCTATGTCAAGATAGACGAGCCCCTAGTTCGAGCCTTAGTTCAGTTTTGGAATCTGGGGTACAGCTGTTTTACATTCAACCAAGAAACATGGTGCCCACAATTGAGGAGTATACTACTTTACTACATTGTGAAGGAATCAGAATGGATCGAGTCTACACCAAATATATCAAGAGTAAGCCTTTCAAGAATGGGTTGGCAAAGGTCGCAGGGCTAGATGAAAAGTGGGTAACTGACTGGATTCAACACAAAGGAAAAGGAGAAAGAATTACTTGGACCCACATCAAGCAATTAATGAGGAATCATCCTGATGAATATAAAGTGATTGACCTTTTTGCACTGGGTATCTATGGCTTGGTTATTTTCCCAAAAATTTTGGGATACATGAGGCGGTTGTGGTGGAACTGTTCGAATAACTGCCTAATCGAGTAAACCCTACGCCAACAATATTAGATGAAACTTTTTGTTCACTAAACCATTCCAGAAAGACTGGCGATGAAGATTTATAGGCTGCACACAACTTCTCCAGGTTTGGATCCATAGTCATTTCTAGAAGATTGATGGGATTTTTTTACTGTCGATTCAGCACTACTTACTCTCCTTTGGAAGAAGTCCTTACACAAAAGTGGCAAGAATGCATTCCGAAAGAAAAATAGGTAAAGGTATTCATGCACCTTCAAGATAAGGACATTGTCTGGAAAGCCCCTTGGCGGACCCATAGTGCCATCCTTTATCGATGTGGAGACTTAGGAATCATAATGTTACTTGGGTTATGGGAAGGAGTTGGTTATTCTCCATTTTTAGTACTTCGACAGTATGGGGCATGTCAGTTTGTCCTCGTTACACATGAGATATTTTGATAAGAGTTTGCATACCATGAGGACAACTACAAGAAGAAGGTTAAAAATGTAGCTGAGTCATGGAAGAAGATATTTCGTACAGATGTCGTGGCTGCTAAAGACATGCTTACTCTAGATTATTTAGAATAGAGGAAGCTAAGGAATATGACATCTTTCCCGTACCAGATCATGAAGATACTCAAACCATGGAAGAGCATCTTAAACCAGTTCCCTCCGAATTGGAGATAACAAATAAAGAATTCAAAGCTGAAAAGGAGGAGCTGAAACAAAGACTAAGGGAACTTGAAGCCAAAAGATTACAATGGAAGTTAGATGCCGATACTCAAAAGGATTGAGCAGACAAGCTAGGAAAAGAACATAAGAAAGTCTAATTTGAGTTGGAAGATTTGAGAAAAGGGTATCAGGAGCAACTTCATAACAATTCCAGTCTGAAAAGATATTCCGAATACTGGAAAGGTGAAGCCAGCAGCCTGAAAAAAGTTTGAGGGAGAAGATGAAAGAGAGACACTGAAAGAACAATTAAAAACTTCCCAAAGATGTTTGTTAGAAATCCAACACCAGAACAAATGGTTGAAGACCAAGGCAGTTGATCTGGAGAGGTCCCTTCAAATACAACAAGAACAGGATGCCAAAACTATAGTTGAATTGGAGGCCATTGTTAACAAGTTCAAGAAGAGACAAGTGAGCTTCAGATAGTACCTTTTGATGAAGGACTTCAATGGAGTTTTTGTTGGGAACAAGCTCAACAAAGAGTGAAAGCTAGAGATATAGTTATTCGAGACTTCTTAGAGCAAGTACAGAAAGCGACACACCACTTGCACAGTTTGGTGAGAGAAGTCGGAGTGGTTCGACAAGGTATTCAACCAGTGACAGATTAAACAAAAAGAATTGTCAACCTATTTGAAGTCGTTCGGGGTCTACAAGACTTAGTCAGAATGTGCATTTGAGTTGTTTTGACCTCTTAGAAATAACACTTTTGTCTTAATAAAGATTATTTATAATAACAGACACGTTTTTGGATCAGTGCCTCGAAACTTCATGCATCATGCATTATTTCATATTTCACATTCTTTTTCTTTTTATCTATTTACATTCACATTAACTAATAGAAAATGTCTCATCAAAAAAAGGAACAAACACTGGATATACCACCTCAAGCATTGGACAACCTCATCCTCACAATACCCGTTCAAAGAAGAGGAAAATGAAAGCTAAGATTGTTCAACTCGAAGAGAACATGGTGAGGTTACAAAGGGAGCTTGAAGAAAAAATAAGCCAGAATAATCAAAGCACTTTGGAATTAATCACTAAAACCCAAGAATCTTTGGTTGATTAAATCGTCGCAAAGCTATATAGCTTGAATCAAGCAAGTACTCCTGAGGCAGGGACATCTAAATGAGTAGATGTACCACCTACCCCACAGGTGGTTATCTCACTGAGAATCTTACTAGGACTTTAAGTGGACTCATCCGTTGCGAAAGTATAAGCCTCGTCTACTGTAAAAGTACATGCTTCTTTATCCAATCCTCATAATAATCTGTATGACAACCATATACTGGATTTTGATGAAGAAGACAAGACAAAGAAAATGGAGGAAAAGATTAAGCAGTTGGAAGACCATATGAAGATGGTTAAAGGGGACAACGAATATTATGGAGTTGATGCTTTAGAATTAACCTAGTTCCAGATATAATTTTTCCTCCCAAATTTAAAGTTCGAGACTTCGAGAAGTTCGATGGAAACAGTTGTCCTTCAGCTCACATTACCATGTTATGTCGAAAGATGACAAGTTACGTAGGGAATGACCAACTCCTAATTCACTGCTTCTGGAGAGTTTGGTAGGTTCAACTATCAGGCGGTACAATCAGGTGAACCACTCGCACATTCGATCATGGAAAGATCTTGCTAAGTCATTCTTGGAACAGTACAAACATGTACACGATATAAGGTCGGATCGTGTTATGCTACAAAGCATGGAAAAGAAGCATAACGAAAGTTTCCGATAGTATGGACAATGATGGAGAGATTTAACTGTGCAGATTTATCCGCCCTTGGATGAAAAAGAGACAAGGAAGCTCTTCGTACACACTTTGAAGGCTCCTTACTTCGGGCATTTGGTTGTAATTATGTCCAGAAACTTCTCCAATTTGGTTATGGTTAGAGAGATGGTGGAAACGACCATTAATCAAGGAAAGATTTGAGGGTATGAATCTAGCAGAAGACCTCCTATAAAAAAAGAGAATGAGAGATCAATAATGTCAACGCTTTCAACACCATAAAAGGTGTTATGATCTCTAAACCAACTACAGTTGTACCGTAAATTCAAGGGAACTAAGGAGAGAAAGAGAATGGTAACATTTTGATCCTATTCCCATGTCTTATAAAGAGCTCTGCCAACAGCTCTTTAACATACACGTGGTGTCATATTATCCAGTAGAACCTTTAAAGCCCCCATACCTCAAGTGGTATAATGAAAATGCATATTGTGAATATCATGGTGTGTTCCGGGGCATGCTATTGAGAACTATCTTGCCTTCAAAAGAATTGTGCAACGAATGAGAAACAATAATTGAATTCATTTTATAATTTAGAATTACCTAACGTTGCACAGAACCCTCTACCTGACCACTAAGAAAGTGGAGTTAATGCAATCATCAATGAGAGGGAAAAGAGGGTTAAAACAAGTGTTTCCAAAGTAAAGTCTCCTTTAGCCTGGGTATGGAGGTAGATGGTAAAGGTGATATTTCTTGCACCGCATCCTAGCACATCATATTGCAAAGGTTTCAATCATTGTTGTTATCACAATGAAGATGAACATGATGTACAAGAATGTGTTGAATTTTGAGCCTTGATCCAACTAATGATGGATAGAAAAGAGATGGAATTTTACGATGAAAGCAAGGACACTCTCGAAGCAAATGTTTGTGCAACTGGAAATGCATCTAAAAAGTGAATGTCACAATTGAGGAATGGGGTATCTTGGGATGAGACAAAAGGAGATCATCCCTATTACCACAAAGTTGTGTTACTTATGAAATGATGTCCTTCTTGAATTTATCTGTTATATACTTGAACTTTTTTTTAAAATTACATTTTTTAGTAATAGAGAATTGTTTGAAATTCAGTGAATATCAAGTATAATGAAATGCACATTTTGAGAAATGAGATTATTACCTTTTGACATATATCAAGATCAAGTTCCTTTTAAAAAAATATCCATATCTTTTACCCGATAAAGGAAAAATATTTTTCACGCGTACAAGTATAGAAGTAGACAATATGGCTTCTTCGATGCATGACATTACAAGACCAGTTAGTTTGAATGTATGTTAAGGATGTTTCGTGATGATATACAATTGTCAAAAATGGAATGGTGGAATAAACAAATTTGGCTTAGATTAGTTTCTTAGGAACTGAGCTCTAAAGATGAAATTTTCTGATTTCCGCTGACACTCAGAGTATAACATATTCTTTCTGACAAACTTAGGAAATATCGAAATCGAAGAATTAATGTGATATTAATAAACAAAAAATTTAAAAATGTTGGGGGAACTCCGCTGAAAGTAGTATGCTATTAATCTTCGAAGGTAATGTCTGAAGAAGCTATGGTGGTAATGTCTGAGTTTTATGAAGTGAGTTTCGTTTGAGTTTGTCAAGTCGAAGACTTTCTGACACTTGAATCATTAAACTAAGGGTAGTCTGCTAAAGTAATGGGAAATGTTAAGTTCCCTAACTTTATAAATACGAGTAAATTCAGATCATGACACTAGTCTCTCTGTGTCGAGATGAATCTCCCAACAAAATCTAAAGCGAGGACATCAAGTTTAACAAAGTATAATTTAAAGAAAGACGATAAGCCTTGAAATAAACGTGGATTTGAAACTAAATTTCGATGCAAGGTGGACTAAGGGAGTCAGGAAACATCTGTTATAGTTGACTACACAAAAGCACTCAGGGGTTTTGTTTTTAGATCGATATTTTGGCGCTATCTCTACTTAAGGAGTCTACGAAACTTGAACAAATGGAAGATTCCTGAGAACTGAAATAGAAATGCTCTCTAAAGGTTCTTACAGTGGAAAACATCAGTTGCGCTATTTTTTTACATCCTATTTGAAAATCATGAAAATCAAAACCAAATCACATTGCCTTCTCATATAACCCATGGATCTTGACACTTGTCAAAGGGCTATAACTTTTGAAAACAACTTGTGTGATTCATTTATTTGATATTTAGTGAAATGATATTTTTCTTCAATTGCTCTGACATCATTTTTATACCTAACCTTTTGAAAAAGGGAGATATATCTTAGACAAGTCATAGTTTCTCGAAAATCGGTTGAATAACCTAAAACGATGTGGGACATCTCCAGGTTTCCAATCTCTTCTCTTTCTACCACCCGTACCTCTTGACGTGGTTCTTATCAAAACAAAGCTTGACGTTATGAAGAAGAAGATAGTGTTACAATCCATGGCCAGACGTGATACTAGATCAAAGGGACAAAAATAACCATTCTAACCAATTATTTCAAAGTGAGTTTGAGCAATACAGATGATTGCCTTATCCAACACAATGTCTCTCTTTACTATGAAGATGGTCGTCCAGTAAGGTGAAAGATACATACAACAATGTGTTGGTTGAAAAGAGTTTAGCCCGTGATGACAAGAAATTCTTTCACTATCATGTACCTCCTGAAGCATGAGTTTATTGTTGTACTTTATGATTCCAAATCAAAGAGAAATAACAGGAATGTAAGCCCTGATGATAATGATAGCCCAAATGAGCGTGAAAGGAAGAAAGTGAGACACTTATAAATCAACGACGTTTATAGTAAAGATAAGAATTGTTTCCAAGATTCCCATGCAAGAAATTCAAAATACTCTGCTAGTACAAGAAGCTGAGAACTCACAAGAAGCACTGAGGGTACTTGATATAATTTCAAGATAACATGTCTTCTTTTTCCATGACAATCAAAATAACTCTACAGACACTGGAGAATGTAGCCTTGGTTGTAGAAGTTATCATTTGAGCTTCCAAGCCACGTAAGGAAACCTTTCACTAAATATTGATGTGTCAACTACGATGATGATTCAACCAGTTCCAATATTGATCATCAACTGAAATGCAAAAGAGTCTTACTCCCTCGAGTAAACAAAGGTTAAAAGAATGCTTAAGAATTTCAGGATTAAAATTTATCCATACAATCAAGAGTGCAAGATCACTGGATTGAGCCAACAAATGAGCAAATGCCAGATATTTTCCATGAAGTCGCAGTGCTGGGGCATGATAGATTCGAAGGACAAGACCAACAACAAAGAATGAGAATCTGTCTAAGAAATAAAACAACAACTAATTCATTGTTCATACATCTTAGACATACTTAAGAGTATCACATTTATCATTTTCTGCATACATAATTTTTGCAACTTTAGATTAAAGTTTCAACTTCACAACAAAGGATACTCAATGAAGGATATCATGCCCAGTAGATCGACTTAACTTCACAATGAATGAGTCATCTTCAACAATGAGGAGTTATCTCAACTAAAGTCATCTAGTCAAATTCCAACTTCACGACGAAGGGTATTGGGCTAGAAAAAGATAGCGAGGACTTAGCGCCTACTCTAGATATCGAGCTAGATTTCAACTTCACAGCAAAAGATATCACGCTCGACTGACTCAACTTCATGACGAAGGGGTCAACCAAAATTTTAACTTCATGATGAAGGATATCGTTTTCAAAGATATTTCAGGATCAACTCAACTTTTAAGAAAAAGAGTCACCCGTAATACGACTCAACAACATGAAGCGATCTTCTATTTTTAAGTCAACTTTCAACTCCACGATGGAGGATATTTGATAAAAGGAGTTGACTACAACACTGAGTCAGATTTTAAACTCAGGATCGACAACCCTCATTTTCAAGTTCATGTGCACCGAACAAAAATTTGTTTCTTTTTGTCTTTGCCCTATTTTCGTTACACAATAATGGGCAAAGAGGGGCAATTGTAGTCACTCATTTTCGTCCAGAGCCTATTTAGTAATATATAATCATATAATATAGTTTTTGAACATATTTTTGAAAACGTATAATATATGGTTTTGAAAACATTTGGTTTTGAAAACGTTTTGAAAACATATATAATATAGTTTTGAAAACGTATATAATATAGTTTTGAAAACATATTTTGAAAACATATATAAATATATATGGTTTTAAGGCGATTTTTTAAAACATAATATATGTTATATAGTTTTTATTATTATTATATATTATTTATATTATTATTTATTTTATATTTACTATATTAGGATATATTATTTATTTATTAATTTATTTAATTTTATTTTTTTAACAGGTCCAACCAGTCCAAGGTACAGCCCAACTGAGCCAGCAAGCCTGACCAACCCAAAAATAACAAATTAGGGTTATATATCAAGCAAGGGTGCCACACAGGGAGTGCGCGTGGAGGCCACGCACCCGAGCAGTTCGAGAACCGACCAGATTTCTCAGACCCTGAACATGAAATCAGAACATCAACGACGTGCTGAAAGATCGGCCACACCCAACGCCCTGAAATATTCGGGGCCACAACGGCCGGCCATAAGGCTATTAAAACCCCTGCCAGGCACATCAACAACACAGAAGAAAATCATCACCGAAGCAACTAATAGCAAAAAAACTCGATCAAGCAACCAAATCACCAAAAACAACCCAACAATATACAAAAATACAAAAAAAAAAACTACGAAAAGAGCATCAAAACACCGAAGCAAAGCCTAAAAGCAACGTTGGTCTCGGGTCGAGAGGGAAAAGGCACCGAAGTTGAAAAGGTTCGTCGGAAAAAAAGCATTCAATAATATCAATTTAGTCCTTAATTTTAAATTTGTCGTAGTTAAATCCTTTTAATTTAAAGTTTTTTTATTTTACATTTGTTAATTTAATTTTGTTTTGCTTTAATACTTAACACTGATTTGATTTATATTTTTTAGGTCAATTTTAAATCATTCAAAGGTAAGTAATTCGGATTGAATTTCAAATTTTAATTTAACTTTTAATTTTCGTAATTAAGGCAACTGAAAAATTAAATTGGTATCGAAAGGGCTGTACAAGGGTGCTAATCCTTCCTTGACTATAATCGACTCCCAAATCCGACAAATTTTTAGTAAAACGGAGATCTGATAAAATGGTAACTTAAGGTACCCGATCAACCTAATCTTAAATGATCGGTGACGGCTCCATCACATCAAAATTATGTCGAAACCCGATTTCGGCCTAACTGAAAGACGGTTACGACACACCCAAACAAAAGTATATGCTTTTTAAGTCATGATGGTTTTTCAATTTTGTCATTAAATAGTGCTCATGTGCTACCCCTTTCTCTTACTGGAGCTAATGGCTCGAGAGAAAAGAAATATTGCTTTCAAACCTAGCATAGCAGTTATGTACACGTTTGTCGTGTGCTTGATATTTAATGATTGGAAAATGAATTAGAGGAAAAAGGATTTGCTTGGGATATCGAAACTGACTAAGTTTGGGTAATAGGGAAATGGTGTGCGGAGAGGTAGAGGGTTTTGAAATTTAGTATAACCGATGCCAAGCCTCACCCAGTACTTCAGAGAACATGTCCAAATTTACCGGAAATTTTTGGGTATTGCATCAGGTAAACGACGAATCCTCAGTTGATGTAGTAGAATATAACAACACTTAAATTACTAAAATAAATTTAATAGTTTATTTATAATTGATTTGAGATTATAACATTTTTAAACTAAATTTTATTTTCATATTTTTTTAAGATTATACATATGAAATCATTAAAAAGTGATTTAATATTATAGTTAATATTCAAATTATAATCATAAGATTATGACATGTGTTACAATTTGATTGGAGAAATAAATTTATTAAATTAAACTGAAATTAGGACCTAATTAAAAATTAAGAATTAAAGTTAACTTGGTGATCAAATTGATTAATTCTAAAATATAGGAGATTTAATCTACAAATTTAATGCATGACTAGAATAAAGATTTTAAAGTTAATAATCAAATTAAGGTATTATTAAAAAATCAGGATTAAATTGGATTAAATGAAAATCCAATGAAACAAATCATATACAAGTAGTGACCAAAATGGAAGAAAACAAAGCAGGATGTTAGCCCCACAGATATGTAACTTTACAAGGACATGACCTAGTAATACCAATTTTTTTAACTGTCACGTAAACACCCCCATTAAATGTTAACGTCGTGGGCCTATTTTGAACACATTTAAATAGTTTATTGGTATTATTGTCGCAAATTTAAAAATGGTAGTTATTCGTGAACTGACTCATAATTACGTGGTCATTTATTTAGTTTACCCTTTTTTTAAGCATTGACGATACCAAAATGTTCCAATTCCATATCGATTGCTATATTTTAAATTATCACATTTTAAAACTCACCAACCAACATAGGACTTGAACGGCGCCCACGCTTACCAAAATTTTCCCAGTCTTTCATATTTTATCGTGAAATTATTTTATTTTGCTACATTAGTCCAATAAACTGTGTACTGTTTTGAAAAAAATTCATAATGTAGTCCAATAAATGGACTTCCATTAATAGAATGTAGTCCAATAAACGGTGTTCCTTTTTTTATATATAGAAAAGCACTAGTTTTATTAAAAAAAAATATCTAATATCGTAACCGTCCTTCGGGTGGTCCGGAATCGAACTTGAACTTAAATTTAATGTGTTAGAGCCGCCCACGATCATTTAAACTTAGGTTGATCGGACACCTTAACTTACCATTTTACCTGATCTACTATTTACCAAAAATTAATCGGATCAGATAGTCGATTACAGTCAAGGAAGGACTAGCACCCTTGTACTGCCATTTCGGTACCAATTTAATTTCCCGGTTGTCTTAATTACGAACATTAAAAGTTAAATTAAAATTTAAAAAATTCGATCCAAATTACTTACCTTTGATCAATTAAAATTGCCCCTAAAAAGTCAAAAATATTAGATTATAAAATAAATAAATAAATAAATAAATATTAAATAAATCAAATAGATTTTTTTAAAAAAAAGATTAAATTAAGGAATAAAAATAAAATCAAGATAAAAAAGAAAGATTAATAAAGTAAAAAAATGTTAAAAGAGAAATAAATAGAAAGAAATAATAAAATGTTAAATTTTAAAGGAAATAAAAAAAATAAAAAAAATAAATAAAAGATTTAAAGGATCAAATTGAAACAAATTGAAATTTATGGATCAAATCAATGCTAAAAGTGAGCTGCAAGAGAAAAAAAAAGGTTAGGGGACCAAATTGGAAAATATAAGAAATATAATCAAGGATTAAATTGTAATAATTCAAAATTCAAGGGCTAATTTACAATAGGTGACCAAAATGAATTACGCTTCAAAACTGAAGGGACTGCGGAAATAATTTAAAATTTTGATATTTACACAATAATCACCGCTATAAATACCTCTTAAATCCAAAAAAATCAAATATTTCATTTTCCCAAAAAAAAAACTCTCATCAAATAACATGCTTTCCCCTCTCTCCTTCTTTAACCCCCATCCGGCCAAAGGCCAACCAGCCCCTGGTGGCCAAACCGTCGCACTTCTGCCCCGCTGGCCACCGCCCCCGGTGGCCGGAAAAACTAAACTACACTAAAATGTTTTCCTCGGTGTCCTAAACTCGAAACCGACCCCAAATATCTGAAAAATACCCCTATAAAAGTAGATCTAAAAAAACTTCGACTTTACCTTTTCCCAACGACGTCTTTTTCGTTTTCCCCGGTGACCCCTCCACTTTCCACAAAGCTTCGACGTGCTCCTCGTTACCTTGAATGAAAAACTCTTGAGTTTTTGTGATTTTTAAGTATTCAAAAACTTTGCTTTCGATTCTTGCTTTGGTGTTTCGGCTTTTTCTATATATTTTGTTGATACTGCTTGATTGCTTTGACTGTTGTGTATCCTCGGTTTTTTGATGCCATGGTTGTTGTTTGCTTGGTTTTCCTTGGGTTTATTCTTGTTCGATTTTTGGCGCTTTTGGTTACTTCGGTGATGCCTTTCTCTCTTTCTGTTTGTTGGCTCTTTGGTGTGGGATTTATATAGCCCTCTGTTGGGGGTTGTTTCCGATTGCTTCAGGATTCATTCTCCTCGTTCCTGATTTACTCAGGCTGTGAACGTTGTTGGCCAGAAATGTCGGGATGGTTCAGTCCCGGGCTATTTCGATTTTCTCTATCGAAATCTCGACCGGTTACTGTGCGTGGCTACCGGCGCGTGCCACCAAAAGCTCGATCCTTTCATGCCTCGCCCTTAATAGTTTAGGGTTTACACATCCCTAACCCACTACTGGGCTAACCGGGCTGGCTTGCTAGGTCAGTCCTACTTTCTCGGTTGGGCTGCACTCTAGACTGAATTGGACCTGTAAAAATGAAATTAAATAAATAAATAAAAATAAAATATGTAATAAATATAAATATAATAATATAATAAATATAATATATATATAATATAAGAATAAGAATAAGAATATATAATAAATAATAAATAATATTAATATAATAAATAATATAATATATATATACATACTATATAATAAATATATATTATAATATATGTAATATAAAATATATATGTATAATAATATTATATATAGATATATTATATGTATACTATATAAATCTATAACTTTATAATATAATATATAACTATATAATAATGTATACTATATAATATAATAATAATATATATACTATATAATATAATTAATATATAAATATATATATACTTTAATATATTCCCGAACGAAAATAGGTGTCTACAGCTACCCTTATTTGTCCATTTGTTGTGTAACGAAAATAAGACAAAGATAAAAGGATACAAATTTTCGTTCGGTATGAAAGGGTTCCTAAGCCTAATATCATCAGTTGTGGAGTTGAAATTTGACTCGAATATTTCAATTAGAAATAACTCCTTGTTAGATGTCTCATTCGTCGTGAACTTGAGTCAATTTCAAAATGTCTTTGTAATACCCCTAACCCGTACCGACCCAGATACGAATCTGAGGTATCACATTTACTTTTACAAAACATATGTAATTAACAAATAAGAACAAATTAAATTTTTTCAAGATAAACAAGATAGAAAACCTTAATTTAAATAAGACAACTATTTCTCCTTCATACTTACATAAAACTTTGATAATTTACATAAATACAAAATATATGAGTTTACAAAATAGATCAGAGCATTTCAAATTAAACATATAATACATGGCAGTAGCTTACAAAAGTAACAAAAAACTACTTGTCCTGATCTGATCGTCAAGTGGTATGATATCCTCAACAACTCAGTCTTTAGTTTTCTTCAAACCTACACGTGAGGAAATCACACGCTAAGTCGATGACTTAGTGAGGCAAATACTTGAGTACTAACTTGATAAACGAAATCTTATTTGTTTTTCTTGAAACATTTTATAAAGAATTTCAATTTATTTTTCATATCAAGAAGGTATACTTATATATATTATTCACTTTATTTAGCTTTGTTCCAAATGCCCAATGTATACTACTGAGAACTCTAGGTATTTGAGTACATTGAGGTTGTGCACTAATGTTGTCACCACAACTCGTAAATTGCACCGAAGTGCCAAATAATTGTCCCGAAGGACCATATAGGTTTGCACCAAAGTGCCAAATATTTGTTCCGAAGGACCACATAATTGTCCCAGAGGACCACATAAAACCCTCAACTCTTAGCATGCCAACTATACCTCTAATCCTCATACATATACCTTGGGTTATTAATCACATACTTATTTTCGATCATTATTCGAAGGTACTCTTATTCACATAGTTACTTTTACATAGAGTCTTTTCACATACACTTGTTCAAAGGTCACATTTCCATAATCATATAATCATAAAACATAACTTAGATAATATAAATTGAATAAAACATTGCAATATAACTTAAAAGAAGTTATAAGATTTTCGATCGAAAATACTGAGGTTGGCTTATCGCAAGCCTTTCTCAATTCTGTTACAAAACCGAGAAGTTGCACTCACATTTGCTTCATTGAAGTCCTTAGAGAAATCCTTTACACTTTTGATTGGGTACTTAATATGTCGAGCTGGCCGGAAGTTGATTATATTCAATAACTACACAAAAAACTGAAAATCAATATCTTACTTTGAATCACTTATAATCAATCATGATAACTTGCGATAAAAGAAAAACTAAATTTTCATATCATGACTACAAGTATCGCTACTACCCCTATAGTACCGATACATCCCTTCAGGGGTATTGATACCTCCTAACGGTACCGATACCATTCTGAGGTTCTGGAATTATATCTTGAAAATGGTATCGATACCATACCCATAGTATCGATACTACCCACTTAGTATCGATACATTCTGCAAACAGTATCGATACCACCCTTAGAAAACCACAGATTTAACCCTTGAAGTATCAGTATTATTCTAACGGTACCGATACTCGATGCCCAGAACGACTATTTTCACTTCGAAATAAACCAAAAATCTTCCTAAATATCTTATATTCAACACACAATAAGCCTTTAAGCTCACCCTTTACTTCCAAACCGAGTTTTCCTTATTTACTACTCCTAATTATCCAAAATCTTGTATAAACACTTAAATCTCAAAATCATACCAAGATTCCAAACATGTTCTTAATCATTTCTATTACTCCTACCTTCTTAAATGGATCATTGACAATTCAAATATCCAAGTAAAACTCCAAAAACTACATTATATCAACAATTCATTTCAAAATCCATTTTATAAATTCATTTCTAATTTATTCCTCTTGTTGTTTTAATCCTATATAAGCTTTCCTTAAGCTTATATAACACTCCAACTTCCACTACCAAACCAAAAATTAAAGGAAAACCACAAATTTATAAAACTCACCTTTGAATGGAGGGGTTCACGGCAAAAAGAAGAAGAGAGAAAGAAAGGATTCTAGATGTCTCCAATAATGCGTGTTTATCCCCTAAATAAAGGAGATAATTATCCTTTATCATGAAAATACCATATTGCCCTCTCCAATATACCAAAAAGACCATATTTCCCTCTCCAATATACCAAAATTGCTATTAGCCTTACACATAATTTCCACCATAAATCATTGAACTTATCAATTATTCTAATTTAACCACTGAGTTTAATAATTACATTTGGTCACTGACCCGATAATTAGGATTTTACAAATCTCCCCCTAAAGAAAATTCGTCCTCGAATTTTCATTGCACAAAGAGGTGGGGATATTTCTTCCTCATATCTTCTTCACGCTTCCACGTAGCTTCTTCTACTTTATGGTTTCTCCAAAGAACCTTAACTAGTAGAATCATCTTATTCCGCAACTGCTTGTTCTCAAATGCTATAATCTGCACCGGTTCTTCTTCATATGTCAAGTCAGATTGAAGTTCTATTTCATTTGGAGCTATGATGTGCAGGATCTAATCGATACCATCGAAGCATAGATACATGAAAAACATTGCGGATCTTTTCTATTTCTGGTGGCAACGCTAATTGATATGTCATTGGTCTAACTCTTTTCAGGACTTCATAAGGTCCAATAAACCTAGGACTCAGTTTTCTTTTACGCCCAAAGCAAAGTACTTTCTTCCAAGGTGATACTTTTAGGAATACCTTATTACCTACTTGAAATTCAATTTCTTTTCTTTTCAAATCGGCGTATGATTTTTATCTATCTGATGCCACTTTCAAATTGTGATGAACCACTTGAACATTTTCCTCTACTTCTATAATCAAGTATGTACCATGAACTTCTCGATCCCTTAATTTATACCAATTGAGTGGCGTTGTGCAATTCCTTCCATATAATGCTTCATACGATGCCATCTTAATGTTGGATTGATAAATGTTATTATATGCAAATTCTGCAAACGACAAATACTTTTCCCATGATCCAGCAAAATCAATCACACACGCTCTCAACATATCTTCCAGAATCTGAATTGTTCTCTCAGATTGACCATCGGTCTGAGGATGAAAAGTAGTGCTAAAATTTAATTGGGTACCCAAAGCTCCTTGCAAATACTTCCAAAATCTCAAAGTGAATCTGGGATCTTTATCAGAAACTGTTGAAATTGGAACACCATGAAGACACACTATCTCCTTGATATACAATTCAACATGTTTTTCCATAGAGAAATCGTTCACACAGTAATGAAATGCACAATCTTTGTAAGGCGATCCACAATTACTCAAATCAAATTCTTTTTACTCGGCGATAAGGGCAAACCTGTTACGAAATCCATCGTAATGTTTTCCCATTTCCAGTGAGGAATTGAGATCGGTTGCAATAATCTCGAAGGCACTTGATGTTCAACTTTTACTTGTTGACAATTTAAGCCTTTTGATACAAATTCCGTAATGTTTCTTTTCATGCATGGCCACCAAAAAACGCTCTTTCAAATCTTGATACATCTTATTTCCTCCTGGATGCATCGTTAAAGGACTACAATGTGCTACATACAAAATATCTCGTTTTAGCTCACAATTATTAGGAACACAAACTCGATTTTTGAAATATAAACACCAATCCAAGTTTACTTCACAGTTCTTGAGTTCACCTTTTTCCAATTGTCCAAACCAAGCTAAAACTTATCATCATTCTTTTGTAACTACTTAATCCTCTCTAATAATAATGGTTTCAACATTAACTCAGCCATCAATGCACCATTTTCCTTTAACATGATTTGAGCATCCAAACTACGTAAAATGGAAAAAGTCTTCCGACTAAGAGCTTCAACTACTACATTGGCTTTTCCGGGATAATAATCAATAATGGCTCAGCAACTCCATCCATCTTCTTTGCCTCAGATTTAACTCCTTCTATGTCAACATATACTTTAAACACTTGTGATCGGTGAAGCTGTAGCAATGTTTGCCATATAAATAGTGCCGCCAAATTTTCAATGCAAAAACCACAGCCACTAACTCAAGGTCATGCGTAGGATAATTATTTTCATGAGGCTTAAGTTGTCTTAAATCATAAGCAACTACCTTTCCATCTTGTATTAAGACATATCCCAAACCATTATGGGAAGCATCACTAAAAATTGTGAAATCCTTGTTCGATTCCGGTTGTACCAACACCGGAGCTTCTGTCAAAACTTTCTTCAATGTTTCAAAACTCTTTTGACAATTAGGAGTTCACTCAAGCTGCACATCTTTTCTTAACATTTTAGTTTAAGGCATAGATATAATCGAAATATTTTTGACAAACCTTCTATAATAACCTACGAGACCCAAGAAACTTCAAACTTCCGACACACTCTTCAGAATCTTCCATTCTAACACAGCTTTAAATTTCTGAGGATCTACCTGAATTCCCTCTACAGAAACCACGTGTCCAAGGAATGTCACTTCGGATAACCAAAACTCACATTTAGAAAATTTTTCATAAAGTTTCTTGTCTTGTAACGTTTGAAAAACCACACGAAGATGGACATCATGGTCATCCCTTGACTTTGAATACACCAAGTTGTCATCAATAAAAACGACCATGAACTAATCAAGGTACGGTTGAAAAATTCTATTCATCAGGTACATAAATGCTGCAGGTGCGTTAGTTAACTCGAATGACATTAATACAAATTTGTAATAACCATACCAAGTTCTAAACATCATTTTTGGAACATCTTTTTCTTGTATCTTCAACTGATGATACCCTGAATGTAAATCGATCTTTGAAAACAGTGCAGCTCCCTTGAGTTGATTAAATAAATCATCGATCCTTGGAAGATGATACTTGTTCTTTATGTTCACCTTGGTAAGTTGACGATAATAAATACAAAGGCACATCAAACCGTCTTTCTTCTTTACAAATAAAACTGGAGCACCCCAAGGTGACACACTAGGTCTAATAAATCATTTATATAAAAGCTCCTGTAACGGCATCTTTAACTCTTTTAACTCCTTTGGGACCATCCTGTAAGGAGCCAATGAAATTGATGATGATTCTGACATCACTTCAATCTGAAACTCAATCTCCCTATCTGGAGGTAAACCAGGAAATTCTTCCAGAAATACTTCTGGAAACTCTCTGACTATCGAAATATCTTAAAGCTTCTCTTCTTTAGCTCTCGTATCGATTACATTAGCAATATACGCTTGGCATCTTTGCATCATTAACTTCCAAGCCGACATCAATGATATCACATTAACTAAGGGATTATTTCTTTCACTAACCACACTAACCTCCAATCCATCCAGACTTGTTAACATTACTCGCTTAAGTCGACAATCCACGTTGGCATGATAATGGTACAACCAATCTATTCCTAAAATAACTTCAAACTTGTCAAAGGTAATTCCATTAGATTAGCAGGGAATTCAATTCCCTAAATCCATATAGGACACCATATGTCCTAATGGATTAGTCACAATCACCTCACTACGAACAGGGACTAACAAAATTCTCAAGTCTTTAACCAGTTTACTACTAATATAGGAATAATTTGATCCCAGATCAATCAAAACTAAAACATATTTACCATATATATGAAAAGTACCTGCAATGATTTCAGGATCATCACAATCATCAATGGTCTTTAAATAATATACTCGAGCGGTCGACTCAGATTAATTTCTTCCTCTACCTCGACCTCTTCCTCTCATGGATGCAGCAGTGGATCTCTCTGTTTGGGCAGGCTCTCCCATCATCAATGGGTAATCTCGAATAAAATGCCCTACCTCTTCACACTTAAAACAAGCTCCTGAGACCCTTCGGCATACCCCACTAGGGTTTTTCCCACAGTGATGAAATTGCTTCGGCTTGTCCACTCCAGATTCCACTGAATATGTTTGTCTTGCTCTTCCCAGATTTGATCCTCTACCTGAGGATGTTGCGAACTATGCTCTAGTCTGAGGTCGAGAACTTGAACCTCTACTATTCTTTGACTGAGAAGCACTGGATGAAGTAATATCTCTCTTATTCCACTGTGATCTTTGCTCCACAAACCTCTAGTTTTGAGCTCGCTCCAGGGCTTTAGCTTTATTCACAACCTCTTGAAATAAAGAGAGGTTAAGTGCCAACATAACTCTTTCAGTCTGGTACCGATACTACCCACTCAATATCGATACCTTCTGCAAATGGTATCGATACCACCCTTAGAAAACCACAGATTTAACCCTTGAAGTATCGGTATTATTCTAACGGTATCGATACTCTATACCCAGAATAGCTATTTTCACTTCAAAATAAACCAAAACTCTTCATAAATCTCTTATATTTAACACACATTAAGCCTTTAAGCTCACCCTTATACTTCTAAACCAACTTGCCCTCATTTACTACTCCTAATTATGCAAAATCTTGTATAAACACTTAAATCTCAAAATCATACCAAGATTCAAAACATGTTCTTAATCATTTCTATTACTCCTACCTTTCTTAAGTGGGTCATTGACAAGTTAAATATCCAAGTAAAACTCCAAAAACTACATTATATCAATAATTCATTTCAAAACCCATTTTATAAATTCATTTCTAATATACTTCTCTTGTTGTTTTAATCCTATATAAGCTTTCCTTAAGCTTATATAACACTCCAACTTCTATTACCAAACCAAAAATTAAAGGAAAACCATAAATTTATAACCTTATATTTGAATAGAAGGGGTTCACGGCAAGAAGAAGAAGAGAGAAAGAAAGGATTCCACATGTCTCTAATAACACATGTTTATCCCCTAAATAAAGGAGATATTTATCCTTTATCATGAAAAGACCGTATTGTCCTCTCAATATACCAAAATGGCTATCAGCCTTACACATAATTTCCACCATAAATTATTGAACTTATCAATTATTCTAATTTAACCACTGAGTTTAACAATCTTACATTCTGGTTACTGACCCGAGAATTAGGATGTTTCAGTCTTTGAGCACGATATCCTTCTTCATGAATTTAAATCGTGGTTGACCCCTTCGTTATGAAGTTGAGTTAATCTTGAATGTCTTGAACATGATATCCTTCATTGTGAAGTTGAAATCTAGCTCGATGCCTGGTTTAAGTCTCTTTCTAACCGAATACCCTTCATTGTGAAGTTAGAACTTGACTAGATAACCTTAGTTAAGGAATAGTTATGTAAATGAATCCTTCGCCATGAGGTTGAGTTGATCTCTTGGGCACGATGTCCTTCATCCTGAAGTTAAAATCGTGGGTGACTCCTACATCCTAAAGTTGAGTCCAAACTGAACATATTTGTTTTGAGTCAAATATCCTTTGCTGAAATCCAACTTGGGTAAACTGTATTGTTTTTAATCTTGAGTGTTCTTTGAGTTCAATATCCTTCACTGCGAAGTTGAAATTGACTCCGAAAAAATATGAAAAATTATGTATATATGTGATTTTATGGATGTAATGTTCTTATGTATGCCTAAAATTCATAGGCAAAATATGTTATTTTAGCATTTAGAGAGAAATTTCAATCTCTTGTTGTTAGTCTTAATGATTCTTGATTCTTTCCAATCTTGAATTTCCGACTCCTGATTTTGGATCCTTTGATCTTCAACGGGTTTTGATTTGATGTCTTCTTCGGGACTTTTGTTTAGAAGAAAGTCCTAACATTATCCTGCCTCTTAGTGTGTTTTGTGCCATTTTCGAACATTGTACAAGAACCTCTATTATTTTCCAAACACCAATATTTTTCAGGAAATCTTCATGTAATAATATGCAATGATATTTTCCAAAAGTGAATAAATTATTCTTATTTAAATTCAATAAGATGCTTGAAAGAAACTGATTTTTTCAGAGAAATGACCATATTTATTTATGAGGAAAAAGTAAAAAAATACATGGCAAACATTCTGAAAAGTCAAGATATAAAAGAAATATAAGTAAATGCCATAGATCTCGATAATACAGAAGTCTTTGAATTGACAACCGTTAGATGATTTTGAGTGCAACTTTTGTCAAAGGGACTTCGAAGATGTGACAACGTTTGGAAGAGTGCAAAGTTTCTCCCGAATTACTAAGTCTTCTGAAGCCTTGGACTCTATGATGCTTTATTGCCCTGATCCATGACCTTCCTGTGCGCGAACACTGAATCATTACCCAATTTGCCTTTTCGAGTTTTCACATTAGATCTTTAATGGTTTCAAGATGCCCTTTGTTGGTTTTCATCTTGGACTCACCTTTTTTTCTTTTTTTTATTTAGAGCGCCCTTTCGGGTTTTCACTCTAATTTTTTTCCTTTTTTGACTTCAACTTAGGACGCCCTTTCGGATTTTCACCCTAAGCGAAATATTTCTTGACTGCATAAGAGTTAACGAGATTGTGTAATTTCAGCCCATCCATTTCAGTCAGGATTAGTGCTCATCCGGAGAAGGTCTTTTTCACGACATAAGGTCATTCCCAATTTGACATCCACTTTCCTCCGAAGTCTTTTTGAATTGGCCAAATCTTTTTCAGTGCAAGATCTCCTTCATGGAATACTTGTGGGTGTACCTTTTTATTGTGTGCTCGAATCATCCATTTTTGGTAGAGTCAGCCATGGTGAATGAATTTCAACTTCTTTTCTTCTATTAAGTTCAGTTGATCGTATCAAGTTTATGCTCATTCTGTGTCATCCAACTTTACTTTGACAAGACCCAAAGTGATGTGATTTCCACCTCAATGGGCAACACAACCTCCATCCCATAGGTTAATGAAAATGGGGTTGCCCCAGTAGAAGTTTGCACCGAAGTTCAACTGGAAAATAAAGTAAAAGGTGGTTTCTTGTGCCAATCTTTATATGTCTCAGTCATTGTTTCCACTATTTTCTTGATATTTTTATTTGTTGCTTCTACCACTCCGTTCATCTTTTGTCGATAAGTAGTAGAGTTGTGATGTTTTATGTTGAATTATTCATATGTAGTATCCATCATCTTATTGTTTAAGTTGGTTGAATTATTGGTAATGATTCTTTTTGGTAAACCAAACCAACATATGATCTCCTTTTTCAAGAATTTGTAAATAGTGGAATGAGAGACACTGACATATGATGCAACCTCCACCCATTTGGTAAAGTAGTGAATTACCACAAGAATAAACGATCACCGTTTGAAGCTTTTGGATGAATTTGTCCAATAACATCCATGCACCACATAAAAAGGCCACATAGATGTCATCACATGAAGAGGACGAGGAGGGACCTTTATTTTATCCCCATAAACTTGGAACTTATGGCATAGTTGATGCAGTCGCTCTCTAATGTGGACCAAAAGTATTTTCATCTCATGACTTGTCTTTCCAACATATGCCCATTTTAATGAGTTCCACACACACCATCATGTACATCTTCTAAGATCATCCTTGCCTTTTTTGCATCTACACATCTTAACAAGACTTGATCATGACTTTTCTTGTATAAGATTTCTTCATCAAGAATGTATCTGGCTGCCATTCTTCTAATTGTTTTTTTGTCAGTCTCAGTGGCTCCCTTCTGATAGCTTTTATCTTTGATGTATTGCAGAATGTCATGATAACATGGTGTTTTATCTTTTACCTCTTCGATTTGATAATAATGTGATGGGTACTCATATGACTGCATATCGATTGGTATAATGTCGGATTCCCCACCAACCTTGAATGTTGCTGCCAAGGTAGCTAAAGCATCTGCCATTTGATTATCTTCTCTTGGCACGTAATGAAAAGTGACCTAATCAAACTCTTTAAGTAGATCTAGAATGAGTTTTTTGTATTCCACTAGTTTGGTATCTTTTGTCTCCCACTCTCCTCAGAGCTGATAGATTACTAAGGAAGAATCTCCATACACCCGCAAAGTCTTTATATTCTGTCTAATAATAGCTTGAATCCCTAAAACATAAGTTTCATACTTTACCATGTTGTTAGTGCAATTAAATTTTAATCTGCTAGTGAACGGGTAATGATTTACTTTGGGTGAGACAAAATAGCCCCAATGTTGTGCCTAACACATTTGATGCACCATCGAAATGCATTTTTCAGGAGTTACATGTGGAAATACTTTCTTCTTCTAAAGATATGTCCATGAAGTCTTCATCTGAGAAATTGTAGTCTAATGGTTCATAGTTTTCAAACGTTCTTCTTGCTAAAAAGTCAAATATGACACTTCTCTTTATAGCCTTTTGGCTCACGTATTCAATGTCAAATTCAGATAATTGCATTTTCCATCAGGCTAACCTTCCAAAGAGAGCAGGCATGCCCATCATGAATTTAAGTGAATCCAACTTGGAAATTAACCAAGTGGTATGGTATAGTATGTATTGTTTGATTCTTCATGTGGCCAACACTAGAGCGCAACAAACTTTTCCAATGAGTGGATATCTGGCTTTGCAGTCGGTGAACTTCTTATTCAAGTAGTAAATGGCTCTTTCTTTTCTCCCAGATTCATCATGTTGTCCCAGGACACATCCCATCAAATTCTCAAATATGGAGAGAAAATTGAACAAAAGTTTTTCTGGGATAGGAGACCTTAGAATAGGAGTGCGAGACAAATACTCTTTTATTTTCTCAAAAGCAATTCGGCAGTCCACATCCCATGTTCCAGAGTTATTCTTTCGAAGAAGCCAGAAAATTGGATCACATTTGTTTGTCAACTGGGATATTAACCGAGCAATGTAATTTAATCTACACAGAAAACCTCAAACTTCTTTCTATTTTCATGGGAAAGGTAGATTCTGGATAGCTTTGACTTTATCCAGATCAACCTCAATGCATTTTCTGCTAACAATGAAGCCCATCAACTTCCCAGATGTTACTTCAAAGGTGCAGTTGTTTGGATTCATCTTTAATTGCATTTTTCTCAGTCTTTGGAAGAGTTTCCTCAGATTCTCGATGTGCTCATCTTCAGTTTATGATTTGAAAATTATGTCATCAACATAAACTTCGATTTCTTTATGCATTATGTCGTGAACAAGGTCACCATAGCTCTTTAGTATGTTGCCCCTACATTATTTAATTCAAAGGGCATTACCTTGTAACAAAATTTACCCCACATCATGATGAATGTGGTATTCTCCATGTCATCTGGTTGCATCTTAATCTAGTTGTATCCTGAGAACCCGTCCATGAATGAGAAAAAAGAATTTTGGCTGCATTATCCACCAAAGTGTCTATGTGCGGCAAAGGGAATTATCTTTAGGACTTGGTTTATTGAGGTCTCGGTAGTTGACACACATGTGCACTATCCCATCATTCTTTGGTATCGATACTATATTAGCCACCCACTCTAAATACTTGGCTACTTGAAGGAAACCTGCATCAAACTACTTCATGACTTCTTCTTTTATCTTAAAGAGCATTTCAGGTCTCATCCTCCTTAGTTTTTGCTACACGATTTTACATTCTGGCTTGATTGTTAATTTATGGACAACCATATCCATGTCTATCCCAGGCATGTCTTGGTACGACCATGCAACACGTCTTTGTACTCCCTAAAAAAGTCTATCAAGTTTTTCCTTGCTTCAGACGAGAGTGTTATGCCAATTTTAATTTCTTTCTTTTCTTATTCCATGCCCAAGTTTAGGATTTCAATTTCTCTTCATGGGGAAATATTTTTTGTCTTCTCTCTCCACCATTCTTAATAGCTTAGAAGGTAGTCACACTCTTCTATGTGGTCATATTCATCAATTTCCCGAAGACACTTGAACTGCTCAAAATCCTCCTCCGGGTCAGAATCATTGTTGTCCACATCATTAATATCTAAGGACCTGAAAGGGAAAGGAGAAGAGAAATATTATATGTGAGAGGAAAGTATCCCACATAAAGTGAAGAAATAAAATTAAATACGAAAGAAAGTAAATGAAGAAATATTTGCCGGAAAGGAAAAATTACATCTTTTATTGAAATATAAATAAAAACAATTCATTAACACTTACAAAAGATCACTATTGCCTGAGTATAGGTAAATAGGGAAAGTTTGAGTATTACTCTGAAAGAGATTTAAAAACCATAGGTAGTTCTTCAGCTGTCTAGTTGTTAAGCATAAACCCCGACAGTAATGAACATATTCTAGATATATCAACGTCTTTAGTGTTATTTGTTATTATAGCATTGATGCTCAAGTCTTTCAAAGCTTCTTCTAAATCTGGTAAGACCATCATTATTTCTTCCTTAAAAGCATAAACACCAAACCTAAATGTGTTGTGAAGGGGAGGAAAAGACAATGGCTCCCATTGAATTTCTTCCCCCAATCAATCTTGCCCTTCTTCTTTCTTTGCATTTTTGAATCTTCTTTCTACTCTATTGATGACTGGGCTGATATCCAAGTCCAACTTAATCTAACTTGACAATAGGAAAAATAGAGCTGACTCTTCCTTATAAAGAACTCCCAAAGCCTCTTCCTATCTTTGTAAATTTCCCCAAAGTCTGCTTGATTTCTATCTTAGTGCATTCTGAGAACCTAGGTTTGGAAATCTTACCCCCTTCAGACACAAATATTGCATTAACAAACTCCATTGATTGAAAATAACACTCCAAAGCCTTTTCATTCACATCTATGTAAGGGGCATCAGTGGTCAACTTGCCATTATATCCTCTTCAACATTAACGATTATCAGAGTTCAGTTGATAATAAACATGATTTTCTGGTACGATGTTGGTGGTACTGCCCCAGCTTGATGGATCTATAGCCTTTCTAAACTGCAGTTATAAGAAGGCATAATGTTCATCACCAGGAACTATATGTTATAAGTGGCTGGTCTAATAGTATGGTACCTCAATCTTTCCGAGTACTTATCTCTTTCACCCATCAAATGCTCTAACTACGCTCTGGCACACACTCATGTGGGAGGTATCAATTGGTATCCTTTTCAGAGTGACCACCAAAGGCATTATATTAAGGGCGAAGCCATTGTCAATTAATATTCTTGGCAAAGCATGACCTTTGCAATGAGTGGTGATGTGTAACACTTTAGCTCGACCTCTTCCTCCAGACGGTATCTCATCAGAAAATGAGATGAAATTATCAGCTTGGATATTGTTAACCAGTCGATCCATCTTATTGACTGGTATGTCTTTTAGCATAAATATCTTATTTAAGACATTCAGAAGTGCCTCCCTATGTGCCTCCAAACTTAGCAGCAGTGCCAACATTAAAATGCATGTTGGCAGGTTATATAATTGTTCCACAATGTTGTACTCACTATGTTTTAGAAATTTTAAGAACTCCACAGCCTCTTCTTTCTTTATTGGCTCATTTACTGTTGGTATATCCCCTTTGAATGGTTCAAGTGGTCTCTAGGGTCAGGTAGACTTTTGGGAGTGATATTTCCCAAGAGTATGGCCCACTTCATTGACATCTTCCTTCAAAGAGCTTACTTGACATTCATACTTCCAAGGTAGTTGTTTGCTGTCTCTATAGTGAAAAGGTCTTGGTGCCGTTACCACCTTTACCGGTGCCTTATCTACCATCTTTGCTTTTAGAGTGATTATCAAATGACGGTTCGCACCGAATCCTTTGTTAAATGAATCTCCTGTAGCATAAATATCAACTTCTAGAGTGTCCTGATCTTCTTTATAAAATTCCAGCTCATTCCTATCCATCATTAGCTGGATCAAAGCTTTAAATTCCATAACATTCTTGCACATCATGTCCTTCTTCATTATGATAAAAATAATGGTTACCACCTTCGTATTCTGTGCATTAGAATATTGTGCAAGAAATCATGCCTTTACCATCTGTTTCCATACCCATGCTAGAGGAGACATTACTTCAAAAACACTTGTTTTAACTCTCTTGCCCCTTTCCTCGATGATTGCATTAACCCCACTTTCTTGGTGGTTAGGCAGATGATTTTGTGCATTGTTAGGTGATTCTGAATTATTAAAATGAATCCAGTTTCTGTTGCGCATCCGTTGCACGATTCTTTTGAATGTGAGGCATTTATCGATAGCATACCCCAGAACACTGCCATGATATTCACAATGTGAATTTTCATCATGCCACTTGGGGTATGGGGGATTAAAGGTTCTATTGGGTATGGTGACACCACATGTGTGTCAAACAACTGCTGATAGAGCTCCTTATAAGTCATGGGAAATATGATCGAAATATTCCATCTCTCTTTCTCTCCTTGGTTCCCTTGAATCTTGTTTAGAAGTTCCTGTTGGTACAACTATAATTAGTTTTAATTCAGAGATCGTAACACCTTTTCTGGTACTAAAGGTGTTGATGTTGTTGATATCTCCTTCTTTGTTCTTCATGGGAGGTCTCCTACTTGATTTACCTCTATCTATCTTTCCTTATTTCATGGTCATCTCGATCATCTCTCTGTCTATAATCAGATCATAGAAATTTCCATATATAATTACAACCATATGCACAAAGAAATGAGCCTTCAAAGTATATACGAAGAGCTTCATTGTTTCTTTTTATCCAAAGGATGATGAACCTGCACAGTTAAATCCTTCAATCGCTATGGATACTGTCTGAAGCTTCCATTATGTTCCTTCTCCATACTTTGCATCATGACACAGTTTGGCCT
The DNA here is from genome assembly GCF_006381635.1 of Hibiscus syriacus. NCBI lineage: Eukaryota > Viridiplantae > Streptophyta > Magnoliopsida > Malvales > Malvaceae > Hibiscus > Hibiscus syriacus. The sequence goes on from NW_024062180.1 coordinate 655,952, forward strand.
CATGTCATTTACATGCTTGAATTGTTCTATGAAAGACTTGATAAGATCTTTCCATGTTCTGATGTGCGAACGGTTCAACTGATTATACCACCGGATGGGTGAACCTGACAGACTCTCTTGGAAGTAATGAATTAGGAGCTGATCATTTCCCACGTTTTATGTCATCTTTCGACAGAACATAGTAATGTGAGCTGAAGGGCAACTATTCCCATTTTATTTCTCAAAATCTATAACTTTAAACTTATGAGAATAATTAAATCTGGGACTAAGCTTAGTTCCAGAGCATCAACTCCGTAATAATTATCTTCTCCCTTAACTGTCTTCATTTGATCTTCCAACAACTTAATTTTCTCATCCATCTTCTTTGCTTTATCATCTTCATCAAAATCTGGAATATGATAATCATCCATATTATTTTGAGTGTTAGTTACAGAAGCTTCTGCTTTTGTAGCGATGAAGCTTGTGTTTTTGAAGAAGATGAAGCATGTTATTTTGCAATAGATAAGTCTCCTTGAAGTCCCAGCAAGATCTCATGTGAGATAATCAGCTGTGGGGTAGGTGGTATAATCACACTTTCAGATGCCCCTACCCAAGGAACATTCATTTAATTTAGGCCAAACGGACTTGCGTCGATCTGATCAACTAATGACTCATGGTTCCTAGTGATGAAATCCAATGTATTTTGTTGATTTTGACTTTTTTTAAAGCTATGGAGATGATGATGATTCTCATGTATATTTTAAAAAGGGAAAGTTCCAATACCTTAGACTATTTGATTACAACTTGTCTCCTCGATACTGAATTTTTTAATTCCAATGTCATTCACTAATACTTTATTCCTAAACAATCTAGACAAATTTCACAGACTTATCTTTATTATATATGTCAAAGAGGTTGATAGTCATGTGGATTATCTATCTACACAAATTTAGCGGACTTATTTTGCCGAAACTACTTGATGCACTAGAACCCTTAATTGATATGCCAGAGCATAATGATGTACATGCTACTACAATAGTTCCCTTGCTGCAAAAAAATTCTGAAAACCCACACACTTCTCAGCCAAATTTGAGATATTTTGATCCTTTATTTGTTAATACCACCACATGTCACCCTTTGTAACACCCCCAATTTTAGGCTAGTAGTTTCGGGTTTACCCGAGAGATAAGTGGAACACACATAAATTATAATTCAATTCATTTGCTTAATTGGGTTGGACTAGGGCCCAATTAGCCATAAAGAGGGGGATTTTGCATAGTAGAAATATGAGGGCGACCAACAGTGTAATTGCCTCATTTTTTAGGATGAGAGCTTTTATATCTCTCATTTCATTTTCTTTCTCTCATTTTCCATTTTCTTTCTTCTGTTAGAGTATGCCCAAAGACCAATCATGTGATGATTGTATTAACATACTATGTTTACCATATTTATTGAATAAAGGCATTACCATTATTTTCTTTTATTATATTTTTGTGTATTAAATAAACTAAAAGATAATAATGTCCATATAATAATATGATTATTATTGAAAGGTTCTTAGTCGAGTATTATTATGAGCATGGAAAATAATAATACGGTTAAGACTAACATGTTTATTCATGACAATGAGACGTCATTGGCACAGAGATGTCAGAATCAATGCCTAAATATGTCGTTAGATAACAATATTTTGGATTAACATACTATGAGCATATGTCTTGGATTATTATGTAATGGTCACAACATTGCTCATGGTGTTGACTACATGTATGGTCCTTGGACTTGAGATCATTACCATCTCAACATATATTGTTGTATGTTTTGATACAGTTAAACATGATACGTAATTGGTTGCAATATAAAGACTGCTATTGAATATATCACGATACATGTAATGGGGTATGAATGATCAAGATAGAATCTTTCCTTCCTACATAATAGGAAACATATCACAGACCACTTGATTGAGTGAGACTAAAAATGCATGGCCATGCTCAAATAAGTTTATATGAGATATCACAAATTATTCGTTCATTATAGTCTACTCTAGATATCAAGAAAGAATAGATAGGCTATACAAGTATGATTATTCCGAGACTTGTGCCTATTATATATATAAAGGACAAAAGGATACAATACATAATAGAGTTGGTTACAAGGATGTTATGTTGAATCAAGATTTCTTGTAACTTAGATGACAATGATATATTTCTAGATGTCACTCATTGTTTGTAGTGTTATAATGGTTCTAATATTACTACTAACATTACAGGAAGCTACAGGGTCACACCCAAGGGTTGAGATGAGCAAATTATAATAAATTACATGTGTAAAATTTTGTTGTACTTAAATTAAAATATATATAATTAAGATCAATATATATATGTATGATATGTATGCATGATTTTAATTATCGTGTATATGCTAAATAGATATTAAAAGGAATATAAGTAATGTAATTATTTTCTTTTAATTAATTCGTAAAACACTAAGTGTTAGGGCAACAACATTATTAAAGGAAAAGATTGGCCTAACAGTCATTTCTCTCTTCTCCTTAGGCGTTACACGTTTTCTCAAAACAGTTTTGGAAAAAGTAAAATTTTTGCTCTCAACCGGATGAACCAAGTAGAGGCCAAGACGTGATTTCGTGGAGGCTTTGTGATTCGAACTGCTTGTCATTGTTGCTGCTATTCAAGGAACCCAAGGTGAAAGTTTGCATCTCTTCCTCCTAATTTCAGTATTTCACACTTGGATCGCTGGTTAAACCGTCGAATTATTTTTTCGTTGCGCCATGGGGTGCAATGACGGTTCCAACATCTTCTTCCTCCTCAAGCTCTTTAAGCCAAAGGTGAGTCTGATACAATCCAAACTAGCACCAATTTTCTCCATGACTTGATCACACCATGGATGTTTTTTAAATCTAGTTCTAAGGGAGTTATTCCTTACTTTATCCTTTATTATCTTCTTTATGCGTCACTTAATGTTATAAGCATGCTTTTGATCCTTAAACTATGCTTGAATAATCATATGTTATCATTCAATTGCATATTATATGATTTTCATGCATAACATATGTTTCCACATCTTTACTTAGCTTTATATTATGTTTACATATGTTTTAGATTCATTTATTATGTTTGCCTATCATTTACATATATGGCAGCATGTATTCATTCATTCATTAACTCATGTCATGTTATTCTAGTTCATGTTGCTTTAAATCTATGTTTCTTTAGCTCATTTTCATGCATGCATCAATTTTATAGCTCATATATGTTTTCTTAAAGCTCATGAACGTCCTTTGCCTTTTATCTAGCTTATATACATGTTATCTTAGCTTCTAGATGATCATTCATAGCTCATATCACTCAAACACCTCATGACAACATGCATTTTACTTTAGATGAGATCACACATTGCTTACTTGGTTTGTTTGTTGATTTCTATAGGTGAAACACAAAGCAAGGCATATTATGGTAGCTTGGTTAGCTAAAAGGATAAGCATAACAGCTCACACTAGCTCATGAATGTTATGGCAGCTCATTTCATCACTTAAAGAGCTTTAACTTAGCTGGAGGAGCTAGAATATAGCAGAACCTAGTTGGAGGAGAGCTTTGGACCAAATTGTTGAAAAGTAGAGTAAAGGTAGCTGGAAGTAGCTGGGAGAGTAGCTGAGGAGCTGAGAAGACCAAAGCTAACTAGCTTGAGTTCATCAAGCTATAACTCACCTAGTTAGCTACCAAGACACTCACCTAGCTTACCTTGAAGCTAGTTCATCTCTAGGCTACCTATGGACTTCAAGACATCATCCTATGGTTGCAACCTCACTAAAGCATTGCAAGAAGACCCATGTGCATTCATGTAGCCTTCCATGTACATCATTCAAGCATGTGCACTCCATGTGACATCAAATAGGTGCCAAAACACCAAGGGATGCTTCCTATTCGGCCAAAGACTCCTTCCTCTTCATTTTGGCGCCCAAATAACTTCCAAATGCATTCAAACATCCTGAGGGCCGAACCAACAAATGACCATTTGGCCAAGAGCATTTATTTTCATTTAAATTATGTATTTTCATTAAAAACATGTGTTTTCGAAGGGGTTTCAACCTTAGCCGAACCATCATGTTCTATTCAGTCTAAACCCTTTTAAAACTATAAATAGGCTATCGTCAACCCTTTGATAATATAAAAATTCTTGTGAGATTATTCTCTCTTCAAGTTCTTTTAGAACTATATCGATTAAGCAAGCTTTTCTAAAGTTTGTGGTGTCAATCCCTTCCTTGATACTTCTGGTTCCTAGTTCCTATAACTAGTGGGTCAAATTTCTTGCTACCATCCCTTATAAAACTTATAAGAAACGGGTCTTTGTTCTTTATAACATTGGTTTCTTCTTAGTTTTATAAGATACTATTTCCATCACCATATTTCCATCACCATAGTTCATCACCTTCACGCCAACTCTATCACCATTCCATTACCATATTCATCTCTTCACCATTAAATTATCCTTCAATCATCATCAAGACATATGTCCATCAACATTATTTGGAGGCCGAATTCATCAACCCTTGAAGGATTCTTCTACAATACTTTCGTAACCACCTTTGATAACATTTCTATCACTTTCATTTCTTCCATTTCCATTTCCTTTCTTAATTATAAAATTACCTAATCAATTTTCTTCTTTTGTGCAGATTACTTTCAATTCAAAGTGTAGCATTTGTGTCTCTCCTAGATCGGGAAACAACAAGGTTGCCAACTTCTCTATCATTGAAGAAGTCTGGTTAGCCTTACATCAAGCGGTGATCAAAGCTTTGTTGGATTGACAAGCAAGTGCTACAACAAAAAGGAACAAGAAAGAAGAAAAAGAAAAAGACTCCTGCAAAAAAATTTGAAGTGCAAAAAGAAAGAAAATAAAAAGAAGAAAATTCAAAGAAAAGAAAAAAAAGTGAAGCAAGTTGCAAAGTACACTCAAAGAGAAGCCCAATACAATCTGCCCAACAACAAATTAGAAGGATATATCCTTGTTATTTCTTGTGAAGGAAGATAGTAAGTATTGCAACTTGAGTTGTAAGTTATCTTCATTTGCTTACTATTTCATTTTCTTATTCTTTCATCTATTCTTATTCCATTGCCTTATCACTTTTCTTAAACCTTTTTCTATCCTACCCTATATCATAACATTTCTATCCCTAACCATTTCTAAACCAAAGCACAAACTAAAGATACTTACTCAATCTTGAGTTAGTTCTTAAAAAGGACCCACAAGAGAGAATCAAGCAGAAAAAGGCATAAGAGAGGGTGAGATCAGAAGAGGGATCAGAAAAAGCCAAGAACATATCCCCGAGTGCAAACACGAGTGTTGAGTGACATTTTAATTTCTTTGAAGTGTTACTGTGAGGTTTTGTGAGAGTGTTCTTGGTAAGGACCTTTTTCACATTTCCATTCTTTATTTCACTGACAATTTTTCATCTTTTCAATGGAGTATTAACAACAAAGAATGAATGCATTTCACACTCGTTGCCATGTAAATGGTAAAGTGTGCCTTGTAGCTATTTCCGGAGGAAGTTGTACAAACATTGCAAGCACATACATGGTAAACAAATTGGGGCTTACAACGATTAAACATTCCAGCCCATATGAATTCCAATGGTTGAATGATGAGGAAGAGTTGAAGGTCACTGAACAAGTACTTGTTTCATTCTCAATTACAAAGTATAAAGACGAGATTCTATGCGACGTGGTGCCCATGAGTACGAGTCATTTGTTGTTTGGACGACCATGACAATTTGAAAACGGCTATCTATGATGGATTCACAAATCGCTACTCATTCATGCATGATAAAAGAAAATTTATCATGACATCACTATCCTCTAGCCGAGTAAATGAAGATCAAAACTTGTTGAAGGAACATGTTGAAGAAATCAAGGAACAAATTGAAGAAGAACATTTGGAAGAAAGTTTGAATGAAGGAATGAATTTTGAAATCGAACAAAATGTTGAAAATGATGAGAATCAAAGAGTGGAAAAAGAAAACGTTGGATTTGAAATGAGAAGAATGAATTTGGAGAAAAAGAGGAGAGCGAAGAACAAATTTTATCTAACCTTTCTTCTCTTATCCTTCCTTTTGTTTTGCAGGACCATTCAAGGGACATATCTTTTCAAGGAGATGAATCAAGAATCACGGCTTTTGGAGGACTAAAAGATGTGACTTTTGGTGATCCACAAAACATGTCTCTTGATATTTCAAAGGAAATGTCACTTGTAATGCCAAGAGTAGCAACCGTTGACATTCCAAATACACTGCACATATTGAAGGGAATTCAACAACCAATGGAGTTCTCCATCATTAAGCAACCAACTCCCATTAAACATCCACCTTGGTTTGATATTTCCATTCATTTTGTTTATAATTTCTCTTATTCTAACTTTGATTTAATTTGCAGGAAATCAATTCATATACATGGTATTACCCTACCAAACGTTGATGGCAAGATCGAGAATGATTATTCTAACCATGAAACTATAGAATTTTTCTTTGATTTCAAGGACTATTCAAAGGACATAATTTGTCAAGGGAAAGAGCCAAGAGACGTGACTCATAAAGGTTTAATGGACGTGACCCTTCAAGAGCATAAAATTGTGAATTTTCATGATCCAATGGACATGAATTTTGGGATGCCAAAGGACATGATCATTCAAAGCAACATATCTTCAAAAGACATGATTTTTAACAAATCATCAAACATCAACAGGAAGTATAATTTTCATTTATTTGAATTCAATCGTGTTTTTACTTATGAGAGTTATCTTTCTTTTCAGGTCATGTACATTCAAAGCACTTATTCAAACGACATGACTTATGAAAAGAATCTTTCCATAAAGATCCCTGTTGCATCTATTGGATTGGAGGACACTAAGGAGAAGCCACCTCTCGATTTGAGGATAAATCGCCTAAAAGAATAGGAGGATGATACGATCCAAACTAGCTCTAATTTTCTCCATGACTTGATCACACCATGGATGTTTTTTAAAGCTGGTTCTAAGGGAGTTCTTCCTTACTTTATCCTTTATTATCTTCTTTATGCATCACTTAATGTTATAAGCATGCTTTTGATCCTTAAACTATGCTTGAATAATCAAATGTTATCATTCAATTGGATACTATATGATTTTCATGCATAACATATGTTTCCACATCTTTACTTAGCTTTATATTATGTTTACATATGTTTTAGATTCATTTATTATGTTTGCATATCATTTACATATCATGGCAGCATGTATTCATTCATTCATTAACTCATGTCATGTTATTCTAGTTCATGTTGCTTTAAATCTATGTTTATTTAGCTCATTTGCATGCATGAATCTATTTTATAGCTCATATATGTTTTATTAAAGCTCATGAACGTCCTATGCCTTTTATTTAGCTTATATACATGTTATCTTAGTTCTAGATGATCATTCATAGCTCAAATCACTCAAACACCTCACGACAACATGCATTTTACCTTAGATGAGCTCACACATTGCTTACTTGGTTTGTTTGTTGATTCCTATAGGTGAAACACAAAGCAAGGCATATTATGGTAGCTTGGTTAGCTAAAAGGATAAGCATAGCAGCTCACACTAGCTAATGAACGTTATGGCAGCTCATTTCATCACTTAAGGAGCTTCACCTTAGCTGGAGGAGCTAGCATGTAGCTGAACCTAGTTGGAGGAGAGATTTGGGACAAATTGTTGAAAAGTGGACTAAAGGTAGCTAGAAGTAGCTAGGAGAGTAGCTGAGGAGCTGAGAAGACCAAAGCTAACTAGCTTGAGTTCATCAAGCTATAACTCATCTAGTTAGCTACCAAGACACTCACCTAGCTTACCTTGAAGCTAGTTCATCTCTAGGCTGCCCATGGAATTCAAGACATCATCCTATAGTTACAACCTCACCAAATCATTGTAAGAAGACCCATGTGCATTCATATAGGCTACCATGTGCATCATTCAAGCATGTGCACTCCATTTGACATCAAATAGGCGCCAAAACACCAAGGGATACTTCCTATTCGGCCAAAGACTCCTTCCTCTTCATTTTGGCGCCCAAATAACTTCCAAATGCATTCAAACATCCTTAGGGCTGAACCAACACATAACCATTCAGCCAAGAGCATTTATCTTTATTTAAATTATGTATTTTCATTAAAAATCTTGTGTTTTCAAAGGAGTTTCAACCTTAGTCGAACCATCATGTGTCTATTCAGTCTAAACCCTTTGAAAACTATAAATAGGCTATTGTATTTCCATTGTAAACTCAACCCTTTGATAATATAAAAATCTTTGTGAGATTATTCTCTCTTCAAGTTCTTTTAGAACTATATCGATTAAGCAAGCTTTTCTAAAGTTTGTGGAATCAATCCCTTCCTTGATATTTTTGGTTCCTAGTTCCTATAACTAGTGGGTCAAAGTCCTTGCTACCATCCCTTATAAAACTTATAAGAAATGGGTCTTTGTTCTTTATAACATTGGTTTCTTCTTAGTTTTATAAGATACTATTTCCATCACCATATTTCCATCACCATAGTTCATCACCTTCAAGCCAACTCTATCATTATTCCATTACCATCTTCATCACTTCACCATTAAATTATCCTTCAATCATCATCAAGACATACGTCCATCAACATTATTTGGAGGCCGAATTCATCAACCCATGAAGGATTCTTCTACACTACTTTCGCAACCACCTTTGATAACATTTCTATCACTTTCATTTCTTCCATTTCCATTTCCTTTCTTAATTATAAAATTACTTAATCAATTCTTCTTCTTTTGTGCATATTACTTTCAATTCAAAGTATAGCATTTGGTGTCTCTCCTAGATCGGGAAACTTCAAGGTTTCCAACTTTTCCATCATTGAAGAAGTCTGGTTAGCCTTACATCAGAGTCCCTTAAACCATTTCTTACCTCTTTAAAACTACAATTTCATTCTTCATACCACCAATAACATCATTTTAAGGAATCAAGGCTTTAGGTTCTTTGGTTCCAAGAAAAAGTGATGGGTTCTCGTCCAAGCCATGGTGGAGGATGTTTGCTAGCTAAAAGGGCTCCATTTCGGATTCAATTAGCATGGTAGTGTATTTCAAATTCTTTAGATATTAAGTATTCATAAATTTCAAAAAATTGTAAAGATTTGTATATTTAAGTATGTTTAAGGTTTACCTTTGATTTCATGATCAAACCCTATTTTAGGTGTTAATCATGTGTTTTTAAGACACCTTAAGACCCTAAATAACTTACTAAAACTTTAAACCAACCCATGTCATTTAGGATATTTTGGGTTTTTTAGCCTAAAATATTAATTTTAGGGTTTGCGTATTGATATTAGAATAAACATTATCGATACTGGTTAAATTTGGGCAAAGCTTATGAATACTGCCAGGGTTAGTATCGATATTGTCCCTATAATATCGATAATCAGGGAAGCAGTATCGATATTAAGGCCCCATTTTCGCAACATAATGCATTTTTGGTATAGATACTTAACCCTAGGGTATCGATACTACTGTTAGAATATTGATACTACCCACCTTTTGTGATCAGATTTGACTCAATTAAGGTTCATAAGAGCTAGGTATGGTCCATAAGGAGAAGACCTAGTCTGTGAAGGATGTAAAAGGCCAAAAGGGGCCAATGACACTCGTAGGAGTAGGTTACAACTAGTGTAACCATAGTAGATGTAATACGTCCAAGAATATTCAATTAGCTCATAACAGATATTTCTAGACGGAGAAATAGTGCACAAGGTGTACCATCGAGAGGTATGACCAAGCAATCAGATTATGAGACATCGGTGTCGTAAACCGCAAGAACGATCGAGAGTGTTGGACGTGCATTTATTCATTACATTCGAGGGAAATTGAGGGAAAATATTATAATAACGAATAGAGTATCGCTACCAAGAAATGAACCTAAGTAGATATCGGGCCAACCAGAACCTCAGTAAGTAAACAGTAAACACAAAAAACTTTGTGAAGTCTCAAAATGCGTAGAGATTTCCCCATAGTGAGAGAATGACTAAAATACCCTTAAATAGTGTATAACTAGATCAATACAAAATATTAGTAGTAACATATTAATAAACCCTCGCATAATGTTATAGATGAGAGAATGAGCGAGATAACAACTAGAAATAGAAATAGTAAAAGCCAGAAACAGTAACAGTGGCGACTATAAATAATACAGCTAGGATGTCATAAAACTAGCATTTGTGTGACACTCGAGAAATAGCCAGGACACCTTAGTTACTTTAGTAGTATGGTGATTGCCTTGTTTGTTGGTATGTCCAGGCATATACCACTCAATGTTAATGCACTCTTTTTGCCGACTAGGCGTATATGGCCCAAAACTGGACGAAGTAAGTAGGCGGGTGTACGTTTCTGATGTAGTTTTCGGTCTCACCCTAGTGTACCTAAGGGTATATCGATATTCTATATGGGTGTCCGAGCTCCAAGATGCAACCCCTCAGTCATATCATGATGCCTGCCACATCTTTATTTTTATTTTTGTGTATCATATATTAATATCTAGTATGATAGAGGGGTGCGTGAGCTCTGAGAAGTAGCCCCTCAGTTGCACCATGATGCCTATCTTAGCTAGTGTATGAGTCACAATAGAGTCAATATTGCATTCAAATAATGTATAGAAGTTAGCATGGCATTCAGATAATGTACAGTAGAGCCAGTATTGCATTTAGATAATGCACATCATATACAAATATTAGAGTTAGAGACCATTAGAGGTGTACTCGTGGCTAAACCCTTAGCAGAGGTTTAGGGAAGTATGAGACCCCTAGTTGAGAGACTTGACAACTAAGCCTTAAGTAAGTAGTACTTGATCTAGATCATACATGTACCTAATGCTTAGTGCCATATCTTCATCATGCTTGCATTAATGAAATTTTTATACTGCGCTAGATTAGTGATTATACTATTGGGGTTTATAAGCTCAGCCTTCAGATGTTTTCTGTTGGCTTGTTAGTAGCATGAGCAGTTCATGAAGCACTGTCGCAATAGGACTTCCAAAATCTCCTTCAGAATACTGTACCATAGCTTAGTGGCCATATGTATTCATATAACCTTACTATTGTATTCAGTTTATTAAAATCAGAGTTTGTATTATTTTGATTTTAAATTATGTGTCATAGAGCTCCGATTTTATAAATTGATTTTATAATAGATGACTATGTTTTTATTTATGATATCATTCAACATATTTGAAAAGAAAATGAACATGTTTTGAAAATCATGGGTTTCCTCAATAGCCCAATGTGGTACTTTAGCCCCAATCAGGTTTAGGGTATTACACCCTTTGCCTTCCATATGGAAGCCTAAAACTATTGTTTAGACTTTTAAAAATCACTTATGAAGGAAGTATATGTAAGGTGAGTTTACTACCTTGATGCACAATCACATATGGGATTTATTCCATGATCTAAACAATCTATCGTAGGATATAAATGGTTGTTCTTCTTGATGAGGCGTCCAAATGGCTCTGTTGATCAATACAAAGCTAGATTAGTTGCAAAGGGATATTCTCAATAGGCTAGTTGAGACAGGTTTGAGTTTTTTAGTCTTGTGATTAATCCTGTTACGGTACACAATATATTTACACTTGCACTTCATCATGTGTAGACTATCAAGTAGTTTGATACCAATAATATCTTCTTGTATGGCACTTTGCATGAGAAAGTCTATCTATAACGACCTCTAAGATATGTTGACTCTACAAAACCTTTTCATGTTTTCTGGTTACATAAGGCCTTGTATAGATTAAGAAAGGAACCAAGAGCATGGTACATTGAGCTTTCTCAGTTTCTTCTTCAGTTTAGCTTTTAGAAATCAAAGGCTTATGCATTATTCATTTACAAACAAAGGGAGCCATTTTTTACCTTTTAGTATTGTGGATGATTTTGTGATAACTGGCAATAGTATTGACTTCACTGCTTATTTCACTAGCTTATTATCTATAAAGTTTTCTTTGAATGATATGAGGTTGCTCAACCACTTTCTTGGCATTAAGATCATGTCCACTCTATTTGATTTATTTATATCTCAGGCCCAATACATCTCAGATATCTTAGCACAATTTCATATGGAAAATGCCTAGGCAATTTCAACACTTATGTTTTCTTCTGACAAACTACTGCTACTTGAGTCATATATGTCTTTAGATATCTCGAGTTATCGACGATTACTCATTCTTGTTTATCATTTCACAATTACTCATTCGGATATTGCTTTTGTTGTTAATCATCTATCACAATACATAAGGGTGAGCGTTCGATCGAGTCGAGTCAATAAATATTGAGTTATTAGAGTTGTTACAACTCAAATATGACTTGAATTTTTTTGAGTCAAGTCGAGTCAATTTTTTATCTTCTATTAAAATTTAATTGTAAATATTTATAATATTATTTGAATCTAATTTAAAGTTTTTTATAGCTGACAAGCGTCACAATTGTCAAATAATTAATATTTTTTCTCAGATAATTATGCTATGAACGTAATATAGAGAAGAAGAGTGTCGGTCCACATGGATTCAGAAATTTCTTATATCAATTTGAGTTGATCTTTAACCAAGAAATCTATAAAACAAAAAAATTAAAAAAAGGGGATTTTAAAATAATCAAGTAAATTAAATAAAATAAAACTATAGTAAAAGCAATAGAAATAAGAAATATAAAGTGTAGAAATTTAATTAAGATAAGAAATAGCATCTTGCTTCTCTTCGCCTCAATCTGCCTCAATCGCTGAATTAGATTTTACTTCGAATATTTACTGGTTATAGTCTACAAGGCCCAACCCTTGTAACTTGCTCTTCTCTCTTGTGAACTAATTTCCAAATCTAATTCTTGAAATTTAGCCCTTGTTTGAATTAATATTGACTATAAATATTAATACCAATGTTGTTTTAGGAGATAGAAAAGTATATGCTCGAATTATGATGTCTCGATGAGAATAGTACTCGATCTTGATTTCCCTTAGCAGACCGTCGTGAGTTTGTTCATAGGGAATTGAACTTGATACAAGTCGATTCTCCTCCCCAACTGTAAATTAAAATTTTGATCAAACCAATGTGCGCTTTTGGAATGACAGTGTTGAGATGTTTGAAGGAAGGTTGATTGCCCCCCTTGTCTGCCGAAAATCAAGAAAGAAATCTAAAGATATGAAACGCTTTTGCAATTCACACGAGAATTGATTGAGTCTTCGCTTAGCCATCAGCTAATGAAAAGTTTAGCCAAGCATGGTAGAGATCATGCTTGGCATGTAGAAAGAAAGAAGATGAAGAAGAAAAATATTTTTATTAAACTAAAAACCTAAAACAATAGAATAAAGCCATAACAAGTTCTATATTGAATTTCAAACATGTACATCTCCAAGCTTCACCCCTGGAGGGTATTTATAGCTTTGAGTTAATCTAATGAAAATAAATTACTAACTCTTAAAAGTATTCAAACTCTTAATTCTAAAAAAAACTAAAAATCCTAAATAATAAATATTAAAAATCCTAAATAATAGTAAACTAAAAATTCTATGCAAACTAAATTCCTAAAAAATAATAAAATCTCAAATGTTTAAATTCGATTACAACTTTTAATTCCTAAAGAATTACGGTTCACCTTGCTTTCCTCATTTGATCTTGCTACTTGGATTATATAATCAGAGTTTGCGTCTAGATCGATATTTGAATGTGAGTTTAATTTTCCTTTTAATTATTATTTCTTGAAAAATAGAGTCTTGCACAGATTCGAACAAAAATAGCCCAAATTACCACTATAAAAGGAAGTAACACGAATTAATTGATAACAAAATATTAACCCAATAAAACACTCATCAAATTCTCCTTCACTTATTCAATGCTTCTCCTCAAGCATGACTTAAACAATTATCAAAATCTGAAATTATTAATCTTTCATTTCATTGTACCAAGGAAAATCAAATAAGCTAATGATCACATCAATTATCAGAAACAAGGTAACAATTAATCAAATTGGCATAACTAGTAAGAAATTTAAGTAAAAGCCAAGATATCCCAATTATCCATCAATTTCAATGTGACCAGACTCAATACCTCACAACGATTCAATCATTATCACTCAAAATGTTTAGGGTAAAAGAAATAGCTCAAAGTCGAGATTAATAAGGACATTACCATAGGCTTGTAAGAAAATCAAGTCTCCACCACTCGTTCAAACAATATGCATATAATCAAAGGGTCTTTAATAATGTTGTAATGGGGCTTAGTTTAGGGTAGGGAAAAGGCTAAAAATTGACTTCAAAGGTCAATACAAGAGATGTAAAATATATGAGTTCAAGCAAATTCAACAAAGTAAACAAATTCGAAGAACTCAATCAAACAATCAAAATTTTTCTTTCTTCTTCCTTTTTTTGTGAATTTCATTTCTTTTGTCCGAGCGCTTTGTGCGACCTAGATTTTTTTTAAGAATGCTTTCTCTTTCTTCTGTTGATTTTTCGTTCATGGGATAAATCTATCTCATGTCTTGACAAGGGTAACAAGAGAGGGTGAAAATAAAATTGAAAGGTTTCATGTTTTATATTGTGGTAAAAACAAAGAAAAGGGTAAATGCTCAAAGTTGGTTCACTAGTGGATATAAATAAATGGGTAGGCAAATTTTGGGTAGAGAAGTGGTTTAATCCAAAGTGCCCTAATTATCTTAAAGCATCAAGTTTCAATATGTGGCCTCGATATATATTTAATTACGAGTTCTAGAATGTCAAATTAATTCATCACATTCAAGCAAACAAATAAGCAATAATGAAAAGGTATTATCATTTAGGTTCAAATCTCACAAGAAAGTGTGTTGTGTATTGAATTGAGAAACATATCAACTAACGGATTCATGGAACATAAAGAAAAAATTTAAGGAAAATACTAATCATTTTTATTTTTACTATCATGCACCCTAAATTCGATAAAAGAGTGATCACAAACTCCTAAGGTAATCAACAAGACAAAGCAAGATTCAAAATTAATAACAAGAGATTTCAACAAATCAATCAAGGAAACTCAATTTCAAGAATTCAAATAAGCGAGCAACAATTTGGTGCAAGTGTTCTCTAAGTTCTCTACCCCTGCCACTCAAAGCATATTGTCCCAATATATAATTTAAAGCATATGAGAGGGAATAGAGATACTCCCAGTGTTTAGTGACGGCCACGACCATGGCTTGATCAAAGTATTCGGGTACCTAAAAATTCAAACAAAAATAAATGAGTATGTAACAAATTTAATGAAATTGAAAAGAAATTCAAATCAAATAAACAAAAATAAATAGAATAAAATAATATAATGGGTTACCTCCCTTTAAGAACTTTGACCTGATTCAAACTTCAGGTTCGATACATATGCTTCCTCCACTTCATATGCTTTTTCAATCGAAGAAATTTATTAGAAGAAATATTACGATCATAAAGTTCCTTCATTTCTCCCCTGTAGATTTTAACATTCTCTAAGCTTTTTTTTTATCTTTTTCAGCTTTGGAAGTTTATTCCAAATCGATAATTTATCTACTTCACCCAAATATTTTCTTTAAATGTTTCAGAAGCGATTTTAATTCCAATTTTAATGCCTACAAAATAGATGAAATAACATTAGATTGAGAAGGCAAAAAATTTAAATTCGTACTTAGCTCTTCACTAGATGGATGCGAGTCAACGTTGAAGTGATATCAGTTCTACCTTCAAATTCATGTACAACTCATCAAAAAAAATTAACATGTTCATTCACATAAGGTTTAATTATATCGACAAAGCTAACTCATTTACCTTAACCAATATGTTTTCAAGAAGTCCTTCGGGATAGAAGATAGATCTGTCGGCAACTTGAACCGTTACTCTATTTTCCTTCAAAAACTCGACATAAAGTGAGTTGTAAATGGAAGACGACATAACATTTATAAAAACTCCAAGGTCACACATAGCACGTTTAATTCTTACATTGCCGATTTTACAAGGGATAGCAAACATACGTTCGTCCTTTAATTTCGGTAGAAGTCTGCATTTAAAAACAGCTGAGACATTTTCACTTTAATTTACCTTTTTTTACCTGTAAGTCTACCTTTTTTCGTGAAAAGATCTTTCAAAAATCTGGCATATCTTGGTACTTTTCGAATTATCTCTAGAAGTGGTATATTAATTTCTACCTTTTGAAAAATATCAAGAATCTTTTTTTCTTCGGCTTGTTTCTCGCGTTTTACTAACCTTGAAGGGAAGGGAGGTGACGTTCATAGGGAGAACTATAAGGGGAGTTGGCAATGAATCTTTCTTTTTCTTCTGGGGTTGTATGTTAGCTTCCTCTTTTTCTTCTTATGATATTTCTTTTCTTTCTTTTTCTTTATCCCCTACATCAAACTCTTCTTGATTGCTCTGTGATTTTGGTTCTTCATTTTCTTTTTCTTTAATGGGTTTTGGGACATGCATTTTAGGGATTTACGAGATTACGGTACTACTCCGAAGGGTAATGACACTAACATTTTCTCATTGGTTTGCCTCGATTTGAGATGATAGTTTTCCCTATGATTTTATTCGTCCCACGGTCTAAGCAGATTGACTCATTTCTTTTTTAAGTTCTTGAAAGTGAGCTTCAATTCTATTCTAAAATTTTTGTTGATATATCGTCAAGCATTGACGATGGAGTCTAATGATGATTGTGGCTGTTGGTACTGTTAAGGTAGAGGTGGCCTCGGTTATTACCCTTAGTTTGGTCTCGGGTATTGGCCATAGTTGAAATTTGAATGGTCCCTCCATCTCAGATTATATGTATTTGTGTTAAGTCATATTGTCTCTGAAAAGGTTCTAAAATTTTTTTAACTGCATTAACTTGTACGGCATTGTCATCTTGTAATAATGGACAACAATCCATGGGATGGTCCGGTATTGTGCATATTCCGCAAAGTCTGGCAGTACTGCAACATGTGATTGAATAATATCAGCTAATTTATGTGTAGACACTCAGTTTTGTCCTGATATTATTAAACCCAACAACCCAATTAATAGTCAAGGAAAAAAAGGCAGTCCAATTGGTTGGAGGCCCAGTAGCAGCCCAATTCCCAACTAGGGTTTGGAGGCCTTGTTGTCCAGCTCCACCAGAAGCTTAGAATTGTCAGATATGTTAACCAATCTGATGGACTAGATCAAGTCTGAAATAGGGTTTTTACAACCCTAAAAAGGTATCATGCGCATTCGTTTGTCCACCGTTAGATCAGATAATATCCAAAGGCCCAGATGCTACAAAACTTAGGGTTTTACCCTAAGTAAGATGTTATCGCCTCCAAAGCACCACAATTGTTGGATCCCATCAATAATTCAATGGTCCAACATCAAATTTAGGATGCCAACTGTCCATATTCCACGCGTGAGATGCATGTGAACCGCTCTAGAGGTCCCACGCACTCATGGGTATGATCCACACGCCCATGCTTCAACTCCGTTGATGGAACCGAGCATCTAAAGTGATTGTTTGTTCCCCTCTACCGTAACAGTGCAAGGCAGAGATCTTGGTTGCCCCGAAATACCTAAAACATGCAACATCTTCCTCGTTTTCTCACATGCAAGATGAAAACTGAAGAAAATATCAAAGAAAATGAAAAAAAATTCCCCTCAGCAAATCAGACATAATATCAATGCAATAGCAAGAAAAGAAGGATTTTTTTATAAATATGATCGATCCTTTTTTCTACACATCAACATAACCAAGAGGGAAAATGAGGGGTCTTTTCGAAAACTAAAAAAGAAAGAGAACAACAGCGAAAGAAGAGAAAATAAAGAAACGGAAGGAGAAAGGAGAAGCTTACCTCGCTTGTCACTGAAAAGTCTAAACATCGACGGAAAGTGGAGTTTTTCGAAGGTAAATCCCTAGATCTAGGTTTTTAGGCTTAAAGTGGTTCATATTTGGGTTTAGGTGAGAGAGAGGACAGTTTCGGGGAGTTTTTTCAAGCTTTGACCACCATGTGCTGTGGTGGAGCGCTACGGTGAGCGGTGGTCAGAGGCTATTGGCTTCCCTGGAAAGGAATGGAGAAGAGAGAGGGCAAAGAAAAATCTTTTCTCTTTTTGGAAAAGAAGAGTAAAATGAAGAAAATTAGAAACAAGGCTATTTTTGGCCTAAGATACAGGGATTTATATCCCACGCCATGCGCCATCGTTTAGGGGTACTTTAGCGCGTGGGTAAACATATTCTCGAGTCCTAACTTTGTAACATTTTGATTTAGTCACTAAATGAAATTGTATTTCATTTTATTTCAAACATGTTAATTTATCTGTATTCTACTTTTTTCCCTTTCCATTTGTTATTTCATTTTTATGCTTATTTTTTATTGAGTATCCTTTTTTAATAATTTCCATTTTTGTCCTAAATGTTGATGATGGTTTTATTACGATTCCAGTGCTTAGTTTGTATGATATTTACAATGATTACCCTAGTCCTTTCTAGTTTTATAGTTTAACCTTTAAAGTTATCATCTTTTTACATCGACCATCCATTTACATAGTTGTTTAACTTTATTTTATTTGCATTCGAGCTTGTTGTGTTTGTGTTGTTCTTTTTAAGTCCTCGTTGGGTTTCTCGCTAATACATTGACATCATATATATTAATATGTATATAATATAGTTTATATTATATTATATATATTTGTATAATTTCCATCCATTTATTAAAGTAATATTATTTTATATGAGGAATTTATGGAAACGCGCCTTAACTGAAAAGGAGTGTGTTTCCCAAAATTATTCATATAGAGTAATAATTTTTTTACATTCAAACGATATTAAATATTAAATATGTGTATTCTCAATAAAAAATTAAGTGAATATTATCTTGTATGGGAAATTTATGTTGACTAACAATGAATGTGTCTTCAAGAATTACCCATACAAAATAACACCTTTTTTATATACTCAAGTGATTTATTTATTTTATTCTATTTACATTTTTATATATTAAATATACAATTTGATTAAAAAACATAGTAATGATCTTTCGAATGGAGAATCCATAAAAAACGCACCTTAACTAACAAGGAGTGTGTTTTTAAGGATTGCTTGTACAAAACAATGCCTTTTTCGGTTTTTTTTATATGATCATAATTTAAATGTATAGTCAAATTTGCAAATTTCAATCTTTAGATGACGTATAATTGCTTAGGTACCGATTTAGGGTGATGTGGGAGTGTTCATCCTTCCCCACGCATAACCGACTCCCAAACCCTTTTCAAAGCGAGTTTCTGATTAAACGCATATCATTTTTATCTTTTAAGATTATTTTTCTTAAAATTATTTTAAAAGATATTTTTAGGTATTTAACCTACCTAATCTAAAGGTCGATGGTGACTCCAAATTTGTTTATATGTGCATTTATTTAAAATGCAATATTTTCTAAAATTAAGTTGGATCGCTCTCCGCCATAGCCCAAAAATCTTAAGGATCATTCTGATAGCTTGTCGACTCCGTTGGGGATCTTAGAGAGTCAGGCCATAATTGATTATATGTCATCTTTTTGGTTGAAAATGGTAAATTTGAATGATATTTCAATTTTGATCCTTGTATTCTGTTTGTATCGTATCATGTCATACATCATTTTTATTAGTTGTACTAATGTGTGATTTCATTGTTTCAGATTTCTGACATTTTTTAAGTTTGTTTGTTTTTGGACCGAGGCAAAGGATTGTGAGTTTCCCCTCACACGTGCTATAACCATTTGAATATTTAGAGCCTATTAACTATTCTATGTCTCATTAGGTAGTGGTAAACGCTACGTTACGTGACAAAAATTAATTTTCTCCGCATTGGCTTTAGCAAGTAACCTCTAGGGTGCATATGCCTTGTGTTTATGAACGAAACATTGTGTTTCGTCACATGGACATGGGGAAATGTATCCTCTCAAATTGAACTTAATCTATTTAAGCCTATAATGGGTGAGGATTGAGGGCCTGACAGTCCCAAGCGGGTACCAGCAAAGGATAATTCGATGACCCTTTTAGTAATACTGAAATTATGCTCGTTTTGTACTAAAATTTTGTTTGTGGTTATTCAAAAGTCACAAAGGGGAAACTAACTCTAACCTTTCCTCAGATTTATTTATTTATTTATTTATTAAAAAGCATGAGAACTAGAAGAATATGCGGTTAGGTTTTATATTTTCATACAAAGCATATGAACTAGAAAAATATGGTTAGGATTTATTTGTCAAATAAAAGCATGAGGGTAAATATCATGTCTGGATAGGATTCACCATATCATGTTGGGTAGATTACATGTGGGTAGGATTTGCGATATATTTTCTTGTTATTCGAGTATTCATTTTCTATACTAACACAATTCTATTTTTGTTTTTGTTTGTATTGTTGCATTGCATGATCATATCATTAATAAAGGTGTTGGTTCACGAAGTGGTTATTAGTGTAAAAGGCATAAATAAAATGGACAAGAGTTTTCATAAAAGGAAATAAAGAATGAAGAAGTGAGGTCATGGTCTAAAGAAACCCAAAGGAAGAAGGGAGATAGTTTGACTGAGGACTACATATCAGTGCTACCAGAGGCCGCTCCAGTCAGTCTTAAGCAAAATGAAATGCAAGGGCTATGTGAAATTTGGGAGAGTTGGAGACCTGATACGAAGCATGCATTCTGGAAAAAGTATGGTGACATAGCTCTCTTGTTGTACGTGAAGGTAAACGAGCCATTGATCAATGGCTTAATCCAGTTTTAGAATCTAGCATATAGTTATTTCACTTTCAACAAGGAGGACATAACTCCCACTCTGGAAGAGTCCCTTCCCTATTTTATTTCGAAAGGATACACTTGAATAAAATCTATTCAAGGGAGACAAGAATACAACCCTTTAAAAGCAAGCTCGCAAAAATTACTAGAATGAGAGAGAAATGGGTAACTGACCACATTCAAAAGTAGGGGGAGTCGTACTATTTTCCTTGGCCATGTATTAAAGGATTGATAGCAAACGTGGTGATGTAGAGAAGAACATGGAAATATTCACTTTGGGAATTTATGGCTTAGTGATTTTCCCAAAAGTTCGTTTCCATATAGACTCTGATGTGGTTGATCTATTTGAGTGGTTGGAAAAGAAAGTAAATCTAGTTTCTGCAGTCTTAGTTGAGACATTCAAGTCTCTTAACAATTGTAAAATAGCATAGAATAGCTGCTTCACCAGATATGTTCAGTTGCTTAATGTGTGGATCCGTAGACTCTTTTGAAAGATTGAATTTGAGTACAATCATTGATTCTAAAATGCTTACTCACCATTAAAGGATTTCTTCACCAAAGAATGGCTATAGCATCTAACGAGAAAATAGTGGGTTTCACTTTTTAGGAATTTACAAGATCATGATATAGTGTGGCGCGTCCCCTGGTTAGCTTATGTTGATAAATTATACAAGTGTGGGGATTCTGATTGGATAACTCTGTTAGGGTTATGGGGTGGAGTAAGTTATGCTCCACTAATGGTGTTAAGGCAATATAGGGCACAACAGTTTTCCCCAGCCACCTTTGGCATAAGTAAGTTCGAATTTGTGTACCATGGAGATCATTATAAGAAAAACTCGTTTAATGTCAGATGCTTGGAAGTTAACCTTTCAAACTGATTTGGTAGCAGACGACATCATGCTAACACCAAACTATGTGGTTTAGAGAGATATAAGGAATAATGACATTATTCCTTATATGATCGTGATCGAGCAATTCCTTTAGAAGAAATTCATATATGTGTCGTCTGAGTTCAAAATACTAAGGAGTGGATGTGAAGCCGAAATTTCCAAAAAAGGAAAATAATATAAAGATATTAGATGAGAAAATTTCATGTTGGACTTCGATGTTGGGTTTCATAGCAAACAATTTGAGCTCATGTGAAATAGGAATGACGAAGTTGAGGCTAATTTTACAAACCTGCAAAAAGATTATCGAAAGATTAATCAGGCTTGGGAAATTGTTAGACTAGGAAAAAAATTTAGAACAGTGGAAATTGGAACTCAAGGCTAAAAAAGACAGTCGAATTAAGGACACCAAAGCTGAAAGAGAACGTTGGGTTAGAGAGCTAGAGGCAGGAAAAAAAAGAGAGATCAAGAGCTCGACATAGAGAAGAAAACATGGACATGTGCACTAAGTGGGGAAAGAAAAGAAGCCAAATAATTGAGACAAAGACACACCCTCAACAAGAAGTGAGAGTAGGAACTGACCTTTGAAGTACAAAGGTTGCAAGTTAAGATTGAGGGGCTTAAAGCTGAAAATCAAAGCAGATTAAGCGAGCTAGAAGGGGAAAGGAAAACAATCGAAAAGTTAGAAGCTGAGAAAAGTAACATGTTTGAAGGGTTTAAAATGGAAGTGAGTGAGCTCGAAATTAGAGGACAAAGAATAGATGAACTTGAAGCTAAAAAGAGGAAAAGGAATGAGAAGTTGAAATTGAAAAGGAAATATTGAGATCATGTGCTCCAAGGCAAGCAAAATGAGGTTTTCCTTTATATACAATAATATGGAGCGAAGAGTGAGCGAATAGAGGTCCTCACTCAAGAGAAACAAGAGATGGAAGCAAGGCTCGAGGAATAGTTAGTTCAAATTTAAGCTAAGAATGAGGAGTACAGTGCTTACATTTTGCATCTTAAAAATTCCTTATTTTTGGAGAATGCTCAGCGTGGGCCGATAGATTTAAGGGTCAACCTCGAGGAGAATACCGCTTTGCGAATAAAGTTCCTGACATAGAGCATGATCTGTGAAGTTTTCAAGTGCAAATCACTGGTCTTGAGCGTACTATCTGAAGCACCAAACAATAATGGCAGAATGAGAATGATTACTATGAGGACTGGAAAGCAAATGTGAATCGAGTGATAATCAAAAATATGAATTAGTAGAGTAACGTTGCAAGGAAACTAGGGGAGATGGATATCCAAGCAAGATTCATCCAGAGCTACACAAATCCAGTGTTAGAATTAGGAAGAAGGGTCACTTGGCTTGTCAACAAGATATTGGAGATGAATATGAGAGCTAGGCCTTTTCTGTAATGAATTTGTTTAGTAATGATGATATTTTTTCCTTAAACGAAATTTGTTCTAAGACTAGTCACTTTTTATGAATCAACGCCTTTCAACATGCATTTACATTTTATTTACATTTCAAGTTTATTTACTTTTTATATTTTATTTGTATTTTTATATTTATTTGTATTTGGAATTTAATTTTTATATTTATCATCAAACCACCGAACTTAATAATGAATGGTACACTACAGAATACTTGAAACTTCCAAGCACCAGTACAATACTAGGAAAAAGGCAATGGATGAAATAACAGCCCAAATTGAGCGAACCCAACTAGAAATACAGGAGAACATGAGAAAAGCTCAAGAAGAGATGTGTGAACAAATGTTAAAATCCCAAAATGATATGATGGAGAAACTTGCAAGAATGTTACAGGGAAGAAGTACAGATCGAGAAGAGACTCTAGTTGTCGGTGCTACTGTCGAAGAACCTTTGTACCCCTGGGTTTCGTACCACGAGTGGATTGTGGAAAGGCTCTAATAGTTGTGTTACCACTGAAGAAAACCTATACCCTCCACGCTTTACACCACCTCATGTTGGGGCACAACAAGGAGAAACTGCTCAGCCAAGAAGAATGCACATAAACTTACCTAACACCTCCGTAAACTCACACCAAGCTGAAGACGTCCTGGATTTTGATCAAAAGGGTAGAAAAGAGAAGAGCAAACAACTAAAAAAGAAATAGAAATAACTGGAAGATAAAATTAGGGCAATGAAGGAGAACACTAGCATGTATGAGATCAATGACAAAGCGTTGAGTCTCGTTCCTGATTTGGTGTTACCTCCCAAGTTCAAAGTTCTAGATGAAAAGTTTGATAGAACAAGATGCCTCTCTGCTCACATCACTATGTTCTGCAGAAAAATGATTGGCTACGTTGGTTATGATCAACTGTTGATTCATTGCTTCCAAGAGAGCTTAACATGTTCCGTCATTCGATGGTAAAACCAGTTGAGCAGGGTTCATATCATGTCATAGAAAGATCTGGATAAATATTTTCTTGAGAAATATAAGCAGGTGAAAGATGTGAGGCCTAATCGAATTATGTTGCAAAGCATGGAGAAAAAAATCTAACGAGAGCTTCAGACAGTATGCTCAGAGGTGGAGGTTATGTAGCCATATAAGTTCATCTGTCGCTTGAGGAAGAGGAAACCAACATGTTCTTTATCAACACTTTGAGATCTCTTTTTATTGGCCACCTCATAAGGAATTCGTCAAAGAGTTTTGTTGACTTGTTAATGCAAGAGAGATGATCGAAATGACAATCAAGAGTTGAAGGCTTGATGGAGGTGAATCCAGCAAGAAACTGCGAACGAAAAAAAGGGATAATGAAGTCAATAACGTAAGGAAATATGACTCCAATAACATCACTTTGTCTCGACATAAGGTCATAGGATCATCTGAAAAAATTTATGCCAGAAAAGGAACAAGAGAGCCGAGACAAGAGAGGGAGAAGCTTCAGTTTGACCCGATCCCTATTCTTACAAGGAATTATTTTAGGTCCTGTATGATAGACATGTGGTTATCCTTACCATGTGTCATCTCTGCAGCCCCCATATCCCAAATGGTACGATGTTAATATCCCATACGAGTATCACGCATGGGTTTCTGGACATTCAATAGAGAATTACACTACCTTTAAGAAGATTGTCCAGAGAATAAGACAAAAGAACATCATAAACTTTGGTGATAGTGAGCAACCGAATATGGCTCAGAACCCATTTCCAAGCCATGTAGGTTCAGGAGTCAATGACATTGTTGAGGAAGAAGGAAAGAGAATCATAATGCATGTAAATGAGGTGAAATTACCGATGTATTGGGTTTAGGGTCAAATGATAAAGGCAGACCTGTTGGTTCCCGACCTGGAAACTGAACAAGTTAAAAATGAATATATGTGCCACTACTGCAATTGTGAAGAACACACCATACAATATTGCCCTGATTTCTGAGCCCTAGTATAGAGAATGATGGATGGCAAAGAAATGGAGTTCTACAAAGAAACAGCTAAAGAAGAAGAAGTGGAGATTTGTGAATCTAAGAGTTCATCTAGGGGAGTTTACAATTCCAAATGCCCTTTAATCATCACACCAAGAACTAGTGTGGCAGAGAAAGTAACTCATACGGTGGTAATTACACCCCCATCTACATTCACTTATAAGGACAATAAGCAAGTTTCGTGGAAATATGAGTGCAAGATGAAAGAAATAGAGAAAAATAATGAAGAAGTGGACGAAGTTGGCCATTTTACCAGGAGTGGGAGATGCTACTCTCCCAATCAACGCAAAGAACCTGAGAAGATATATACTATTGATAAAGAAAATAAGGTTGGCTTGCAGTTAAAAAAGGATGAACTCGCCATCAATGAATCAGTGACAGAGATCGAGGCTGTAGAATTTCTTAAATTTTTAAAACACAACGTATATAGCGTTATTGAACAGCTGCACAAGCTACCTGCTTGCATCTCCATACTTGCTCTTCTATTGAACTCCAAGGTACACTCAGACGCCTTGCTGAAGGTTTTGAATCAGACTTTTGTGCGTAAGCATGTACCTGTAGAAAATCTGGATAGGTAGGTTGCTAATATCCAAGCAAATAACTTCATTTTATTTTTCGATGATGAGATCCAGTCTGGGATGATAGGCATCCACAAAGCTCTGTATATTACTTTCAGATGCAAGGGACATGTTTTATCTCGAGTGCTAGTTGACAATGGCTCTTCACTAAATGTAATATCATTAATAACCCTGAATAAGTTATCTATTGACAATACACATATGAGAAACTACTAGAGCTTCGTTCGAGCGTTTGATGGAACGAAGAGGGAAGTGCAAGGGAAGATTGACATCTCCCAAATATTGGCCCATCAATCTATGAGGTCGAGTTCCTTGTTATTGACATCATAGCTACCTATAATTACCTATTAGGAAGGTCATGGATCCACTAGGCAGGGGCAGTTCTATCCATGCTACATCAAAAGCTTAAGTTTGTGATTGAATGAAGGTTAAGATGAATCAACGTTGATGAAGACATTATTACATCCGTTTCCACAAATGCTCCTTATGTGGAAGTAGATGAGGATGTCGTTGAATGTTCTTTTAGATCTCTAGAATTTGTGAATGTCATATTCATGGTTGAGGGGAGAATGATATCTAAGCCTCGATTATCCAAAAGCACTCGAATGAGACTAAAGCTGACTTTGAGAAGGGGCTAAGGCTGAAAAATGATTGGGAAGCCATTTACAGGATTTATTAACCCTCTTTTCCCTATTACCAACAAAGATCACTTTGATTAGGGATATCATCCAGCTCTGAGAGAAAAATTGAAAGACATCAAGAAGAGTTAGGATATGAGAAAAATGAGGTTAGTTAGAGAGGACCTCCGCTGAGAGTCGATGACCTTCCCGCCATTCCATGACATCTTTATGTCTGGAGGGCATATGTTTCAAGGGTGTCAGTGAGACAAGGAGTCGATTTTTAAGAATGCACTAAAAGACCTAGGCATTAATGTCATATTGGGTGATGAATCTGATGAAGGAATGGTTGTAGGAATCTATCCCGCACCGCCAGGCTTTGTGCTAAACAATTGGACAGCTGAAGAATTGCATTTTTCAGAGTAATGCACAAAAACTTTCCATGTTGTCTAAACCCGAGGAAATAGGAGATCTTATGTAACAGGTTAATCTATATGTTTTTAATCTTTAATGAAAGGTGCATTTCTATTAATTCACAAAGTGGTAAATATTCTCCAATACATTCCTTCATTCTTTATTATTTTTATATTATTATTTCCATATATTTATCTTGATATGGGATAGATTCTCCTGTATGTGTATATGTATATATATCTTCTCGTTCGATAATCTTTTATGACCTCAAATATCAATAACATGAATACTGATGACATTGACCCAAAGATTGATTTTGAGCTACCCATATGTCAGGGGAAATTGAGGTTTGTGATAATGATGAGGAATGTGACTTACCTTTTGAAGGGATAAAAATGATGGAAAGGGAAGACAACTAGATTTTGACTCATGAAGAGCTCACTGAAATTTTGAATCTGGGATCAAATGAAGATGGAAAGAAGTAAAAATTCGCACCACCCTATCGTTAAATGACGACGTAGTTTGATTGAACAACTCGAGAATACAAAGATATATTTTCTTGGTCATATGAAGACGTGCTTGGTTTGGATACAGAATTAGTGGTGCACAAATTACCGATAAAGCTAGAATGTAAACTTGTGCAACAAAATCATAGAAGGATGAGACCTTATATGTTGTTAAATATTAAAGAATAAGTAAAGAAGCAATTCGATTTTGAATTCCTCAAAATAGCCAAGTATCCTCAATGGGTGGAAAATAACGCCAGGTACTAAAGAATGATGGGAAAGTTCGTATGTGTGTTGACTATAGATATCTCAATAGAGCCAGTCTAAAGGATAATTTTCCTTTGCCACACATATACAAGCTGGTGAATAATACTGTAAGAAATTCCTTATTTTTATTCATGGATAGGTTCTCTGGCTACAATCAAATAAAGATGCACACTGAGGATATGGAAAAAATTACATTTGTCACTATATGGGGCACATTTTACTAAAAGGTGATGTCGTTTGGGCTAAAGAATGCAGGGGAAACATACCAGAGAGACATGGTAACATTATTTCACGACATAATGCATAAAGAAATATAAGTTTATGTCGATTATATGATTATCAAGGTTAAGACAGAGGAAGAACACATTGAGAATTTGAGGAGACTCTTTTAGAG
Organism: Hibiscus syriacus; assembly: GCF_006381635.1. Lineage (NCBI taxonomy): Eukaryota > Viridiplantae > Streptophyta > Magnoliopsida > Malvales > Malvaceae > Hibiscus > Hibiscus syriacus. The sequence goes on from NW_024062180.1 coordinate 683,812, forward strand.
GTTAAGGAGATGATAAAACTAAACTCGAATAAGTGTACCTTTAGGGTAACATCTAGGAAACTGTTAGGGTTTGTAATGAACAAAAAGGGGATTAGAATAGATCCAGACAAATTCAAAGTCATTTAGAATTTCCCATCCCCACAAACACAAAAAGAAGTTCGAGGATTTATGGGGAGATTAAATACATTGCTCGGTTTATCTCACACCAAGAAATGTGACCCCATTTTTTGCCTTCTCCACAAAAATAACTCAGAGGTATGGAGTGATGATTGTCAAGAAACTTTTAAAGTAGTTAAGCGATATTTTTCAATTACCCTAATCTTAGTGCCACCTATATCAGGAAAACCATTAATTCTCTACTTTTCAATCTTTGAGAACTCGATAAGGTGTGTACTAGGGAAGCACGACCAAATTGAGAAGAAAAAGAGAGCAATTTACTATATCAACAAGAAGTTCATTGATTGTGAGGCAAGGTACACACCGATCGAAAACTTGTGTTCTGCTTTGGTTTGGGCTACTCGGAGGCTCAAGCAATATATATTGTATCACACCACTTGGTTGATCTCTAGACTTTACCCTTTGAAATATCTTATAGGCGTAGTGGCTTTATCAAGAAGATTGGGTTGTTGGCAGATTTTGTTGTCAGAGTTTGACATTCAGTACGTAAGCCAGAAAGCAGTTAAGGGGAGTGTCATAGCAGATTATATTACAAATAGGGCTTCACATGAATATGAGCCACTGAGTTTCAATTTCTCAGATGAAGACTTAATGGCTATTTCGGTAGAATAAATAATTACTTCTAGCAGTGAACAGTGAACATTGGATGTTGAACTTTGATGGTGCTTCAAATGTCTTAGGGCATGGAATTATAGAATTCTGGTCTCACCTAGTGTATAACAATATCCTTTCATTAGTCAATTGAATTTTGATAACATTAACAACATGGCTAAGTATGAAGCTTGTGTGTTGGGTCTAAGAGCTACCATTGAGAGCAAAGTAAAGACACTCAAAGTATACGGGGATTCAGCTCTAGTAATTTATTAACTCAGGGGATAATGGGAAACAAAAGATCCCAAACTGGTAGAATGTCGTAAATTGATCATAGAGCTTATCGAAGAATTTGAAGAAGTGACATTCAATTTCCTCCCTAAAGAAGAGAATTAAATGGCAGATGCCTTGGCTACTATGGCAGTAGCATTTAAAGTAAATGAACACTCAAACATGATGTCGAGATGCAGGGTTATGAGTATCCGACCCATTGCTATAGTATTAAAGAAGAAGAAGATGGAAACCCATGGTACTATATATCTTGCAATACATCAGATATCAAAGTAATCCTGAGCGGGTATCTAAGAACGACAAAAGGAATATTAGAAGGATAGATGCAGGGTATGTGCTTGATAGTGAGATCTTGTATAAGAAAAGTCTAGATCAGGTTCTATTAAGATGTGTAGATGCGAAAGAGGCCAAAATAATCATCGAGGAAGTGCATGAGGGAGTGTGTGGTACCCATTTCAATGGACATGCAAAAGGCTAGACAAATAATGAGATTTTGGTATTATTGGTCAACAATGGAAACTGATTACATCAATTATGCCAAAAAATATCACAAGTGCAAGATTTATGGGTAGAAACGACTTCCTATATGTCCATTCTCTATGTGGGGCATGGATTTCATTGGAACAATTTCTCCTAAGGCTTCAAATGATCATCATTTCATCTTGGTGGAAATAGATTACTTCACTAAATGGGTAGAAGCGACTTCCTATGCAAACGTCACTCAATCAACAGTCTGCAAGTTCTTAAAAAAGGAGATCATATATCGATATGGCTTACCAAAGATAATCATCTCCAAAAATGCCTTGAACTTAAACAATAAAATGATAAAATCAGTCTGTAAGCAATTCAAGAAAAAGAATCATAATTCCATTACTTACCGCCCGAAGATGAATGGGACAGTAGATGTAGCTAATAAGAACATCAAGAGGCTTATAGAGAATATTATTGAGACTTATATGGACTGGCATGAGAAATTCCCATTTGCTTTATTTTCCTATCGAACTTCAGTGTGGATGTCAACTGAGTAACTCCATTTTCTTTAGCCTATGGGATGGAAGTCGTGTTACATATTAGGTAGAAATTCCCTCACTTTGAGTTTTGTCAGAAGTGAAGCTAGATGAGGCGGAATGGGTACAAGCCAGATATGACCAATTGAATTTGATCGAAGAAAAGAGATTGAAATATATTAGTCATGGTCAGATGTACCAGAGGTGCATTATAATAGTACACGTACCTGAAGAAAAAAGGGAAAAGAAAAAAGAAAATGAAAAAATAAAAAAAGAAAAAATAAAAAGAAAAAAAAGAAAAAATAAATGCAATGGGGTTCAAGATGAAAATACGTAAAGGGCGTCTTGAAACCAAATGAGGCCTCAAGTTGAAAACCCGCAAAGGACAACTTGAGTCTTGTTAAAATTCGATATTCGTGCATGGTGGAGGTCCTGAATTGAAGTGAAGTTGAAAAGGCTTTGGGTCTAAGTAGTAACATCAAATGATGGTCAAAGTTCAGACTGAAGACTGAAAAGGTCCTTTTTGAAATAACCAAAAAAATAAATTGAATGCATACGAGATTCAATACTGGTTAATGCATTTAGTATTAGTAAATTTGGTAGTCTAGAGGGAACTTAACAGCCTTATGCCTTGTCATAATTCTCGATATCCCTTTAACATAAGCTACACTTGAGTCACTCTACGGTGTGCCAGTTTAAAAGCATCCGTATTATTGATATCTGGGGACGCTCACTTTCTTTTCTTTTACTTTTTCTAGTTAAAAGTTTTTCAAGTATTTACACAAAAACTTTTCACATTTATATATATAAAAAGAGGGTGTTTTCTTGTTTACACCCTTTTCGCAAGCATCTTACTTTGAAAATTAAAAACATGTAGTTTAACATGAAAAACATGATATCATCATGTATTATTGTGCAAAAAGTTTTGGAAAAGTGCATGTGTTCTGAAGCTGACAATGGTTAACATAAGGCTTACATGATGATGTGCTATAGAAAACTAAAATCTTGGAGTACGTAGAAAGTTTCAATATGATGGGGATGATCAAAGACATCTGTCACTAATCAAGTAGCTAGTCATGAATACTATCGGGTTTCAAGAAAGAAGAAAACCCAGGTCATGTCCAACCAAAGAATATTTGATCAAGATTGTCAATTTGGGTGAACCGGTCGGGATTTCTATGCCCAAGATTGGACCGAGTCATAAGACGGCCAACGAGAGAGGATTCTCCTTCAAAAAAGAAAATACACTAAAATTGCATTATTGTACACATTTTAGGCATAAAAAGAATCATGACATTCATAAATGCATGATAACGGATGTAAGTAAGGATTTACATGTAAACCGAATGAAAGATGAAGGTTGAAGATGCTGAAATCTCAATATGAAAGTAACCAATTCAAAGTCCCAAAAAGGGAAAGGTTGAAATGACACTCAAGTCGAGGTAGATTCCCATATTTGGTGGTTGCAAGACAAGTTCCCACAAGAAAAATTGATTTTCAAAGATTCTCTCAAATTCTAAACCTTCGGGTATGATGTTTTCAAATTCTCAAACATATACTAATGATTGGTAATGTTTCGGTCTTCGTGAAGATAAGAGAAACAAATCGATCCCGGTTAAGTTCCTCCCATCGAGTAGTGGAGTGAATCAAATTTCTTTAAGAGATCTAGTTTACCCAAAAAAAAAGTGGAAGAAATTATTCTTTCAGATTTGGTCTTCCTGAATAGTAGCAAAGTAAATTAAGTCCGATTCAATCTTCCCTGAAGAGCAACGAAGTGAATCAAAATTTTCTCGAGTCTAATCTCCACTAAAGAGTAGTGGAGCATATTCTTTTTCTTTCAGATTTTGTCTTCCTGAAGAGAAGTGAAGCAAATCAAATTTTGATTCAATCTTCCCTAAAGAGCAGTGAAGTGGATCAAAAAAATTTCGAGATATGATTACCCGAAAGAGTATAGCAGATCAAGTCTAAAATACCCTAAAGTTACGGTGGAGCGGACTAACCTTTTGAATTCTTCATAACCGGATAAATATGATCATCCTTTGATATTTGCCCTATCTTTGTTCACGCAAGAATTAGCAAAGAGGGGCAGTTGTGGACATTCATTTTTGTCCTGATATTACAAGCACAACAACCCAATTAGTAGTCAAGGCCCAAAAAAAAGCAATACAATCAGCTGGAGGTCTAGCAGTAGCCCAATTCCCACCAAGAGTTTAGAAGAGAAACCCTTACTGTCCAGCGCCATCAGAAGTCTGGAGTTGCTATACCTGATAACTAATCTAACATTCCAGATCAAGTCTAAAATAGGGTTTTAATAACCCTAAAAAGAAGCCATACGCAGCCACCTTTCCACCGTTGAATCTGTTGAGATCAATGGCCCAAATACTACAAACTTAGGGTTTTACCCTAAGGAATATATTACCGCCACAAGAGCACCACAACCGTTGGATCCCATCAATGATCCAACGGTCCAGCTTCAACCCGAGGATGCTAACCGTATAGATTACATGCGTGAGATGCACGCGCACTGCTACACTTGTCCCATGCACTCGTGGGTCTGATCCTCGCGTCCGTTCCTCGACTACCTCAACTGACTCGAGTGTCTGAAGTGGTTGTTTGTTCCCCTCTACCGTAACAGTACAGGGAAGAGATCTGTTGCCCTGAAATGCTTAAAACATGCAACATCTCCCTCGTTTTCTCACATGGAAAACGAAAACCAAAGAAAATATCAGAGAAAAGGAAAATTTTTCCCTCAACAAATTAGATATAATATCAACGCTACAGCAAGAAACACATGATTTTTTTATAAATTTGATCGATCCTTTTTTCTACAAAGTAACATAACCGAGGGGAAAAAGGAGGGGACTTTTCGAAAACTAAAAAAAAGAAAGAGAGATAACAACAACCAAAGAAAAGAAAAGAGAGAAAATGAAAGAGAAAGGAGAAGCTTACCTTATTTGTCACCGAAAAGTCTAAACGTCACTGGAAGGTGGAGTTTTTCGAAGTTAAATCCCTAGATCTAGGGTATTTCCTGGGTTTTTAGGCTTAAAGGGGTTTGGATTTGGGTTTAGGTGAGAGAGATGACGGTTTCGAGGAGTTTTTCAAGATCCTATCGTCGTGTACGATGGCAGAGTGCTCCGGTGAGCAGTGTCCTGAGGCTTTCAACTTCCCCCGGTGAGGAATGGAGAAGAGAGGGCACAGAAAAAACTTTTCTCTTTTTGGAAAAAAGAGTGAAATGAAGCAAATGAGAAACAAGGCCATTTTTGGCCTAAGATATAGGGATTTATATCTCATGCCATGTGACGTCGTTTAGGGGTAAAGGAGTACACGTTTTAGCGCGTGGGTAAACCCCTTCTCGGGTCCGTCTAGCTTTGTAACATTTCGATTTAGTCATTAAATGAAGTTGCATTTCTTTTTATTTTAAACATGTTAATTTATCTTTATTCTATTTTATTCCCTTTCCATTTGTTATTTCATTTTGATGCTTATTTTATTTTGAGTATCCTATTTTAATAATTTCCATTTAAGTCCTGAATGTTGATGATGGTTTTATTACGATTTCAGTGCTTAGTTTGTATGATATTTACAATGATTGCCCTAGTCCTTTCTGGTTTTAAAGCTTAACCTTTAAATTTATCATCTTTTAACTTCAATCATCCATTTACATAGTTGTTTAACTTTCTTTTACTTGCACTCGAGCTTGATGTGTTTGTGTTATTCTTTTTAAGTCCTCGTTGGGTTTCTCTCTACTACATTGGCATCATATATATTAATATGTATATAATATAGTTTACATATATATATATATGTTTTCATATAGTTTGCTTCCATTTATTAAAGTAATATTATTTTATATGAGGAATTTATGGAAACACGCCTTAACTTATAAGGAGTGTGTTTCTGAGAATTGTTCGTATAGAGTGATACATTTTTTATATTCGAATGATTTTTATATATTAAATATGTATTCTCACTAGAAAATTTAAGTGAATATTATCTTGTATGGGAAATTTATGTAAACGCGCATTGACTAACAAGGAATGTGTCTTCAAAAATTACCCAAGCAAAATAACACCCTTTTTTTAAATACTCAAGTGATTTCTTTATTTTATTCTATTTACTTTTTATATATTAATATATAATTTGATAAAAAAACATGGTAATGATCTTTCAAATGGAGAATCCATAAAAAAACGTGCCTTAACTAACAATGAGTGTGTTTTTAAGGATTGTTCGTACAAAACAATGCCTTTTTTGAAAAAAAAATTATATGATCATAATTTAAATGTATAGTCAAATTTGTAAATTTCAATATTTAGATGACGTATAATCGGTTAGGTACCAATTTTGGGTTCTATGGGGGTGCTCATCCTTCCTCACGCGTAATCGACTCTCGAACCATTTTCAAAATGAGTTTCTGGTTAAACACATATCACTTTTATCTTTTAAGATCATTTTTCTTAAAATTACTTTAAAATATATTTTTAGGTATTCGACCTACCTAATATAAAGGTCAATGGAGACTCCAAATTTGTTTATCTATGCATTTATTTTAGAACCCAATATTTTCTAAAAAACTTAAGGGCCATTATGACATTATGAATTTTATTTTCCAAAGAAATTGTACTTATCTCGTAAACCCGTTAAGTGGGTTCACTCATAAAGCCAAATTGTTGAGAGTTAGCAGCCATAGTTGAGATCAGATTTCTATCTACATTAGGAGTCATATTAACAAGAGCCTCTTCATTAGCTGCGTCAATCATCTTCATCTCCAAAGGAAGTAATCCTTCATAAAAGTATTGAAGAAGTGTTTGCTCTGACAGTCCAAGTTGTGGGATGCTAGCCCAAAGTTTCTTGAATTGTTCCCATTAATCATATAACGATTCTCCATTTGTTTATTGTACTCCTATGATTTTCCTTTTTAATTCACTCACTTTTGCTGCAGGGAAAAACCTATCAAGAAAAAGACGAGTCATATCAGCCCATGTATTAATAGAATTATGAGGAAAATAAAATAACCAATCTTTAGTTGAGTCGGTTAAAGAGAAATGGAAAGCATGGAGTTTAATTTGATAATCAGATACTCCCTGTGGTTTCATGCTAGAGCAAACCAGATGAAACTCAGTAAGATGCTTGTGAGAACTTTCATTGGGCAGTCCACAATAAATAGGTAGAAGATGGATCAAACCCATTTTTAGCTCGAATGGTGCTTCTCTACGAGGGAATGCGATGCATAATGGTTGTTTTTCGGTATGTGTCGTAGTTAATTCTCATATTGTTTGTTGATCTATTGGAATCGGTTTCTCGAAGTCTTCTTCGATGTCAAATAAAGTTTTGACGTCTAAAGGTGTCTCTGGATTAAGTTATGGATTGGATTCAGATTGTTATGATTGTTGTTGTTATTGTCACTTTTTTTGTAATGTACGTGAACATATTCTCTGCGCTAGTCTTTCGATATCAGGTACCCAATCTGCTAGTTCGCCTGGATTTTTCCTAGTCATAAATGTAAACAAATTTTAATCGGTAATTTTATTGTGATTCTCCTACAACGGTGCCAGTTTGATAAGTGTCGTAATTGTCAAATAATTAATCTTTTTCTCGGATAATTATGCTAAGAATATTGTGTAGAGAAGAAGGGTATCGGTCCACAGGGATTCATAAATTTCTAATATATCTAAATTGATCTTTAACCAAGAAATATGTAAAACAAAATAATTAAAAAGAAGGGGGATTTTAAAATAATCAAGTATTTTAAATAAAATAAAATAAAACTAAAGTAAAAGAAATAGAAACAAAAAAGATGAAGTGTAAAAATTTAATTAAGATAAGAAATAGCCTACACCTTCGCTTTGCCTCAATCTGTCTCGATTACTGAAATAGATTTTACTTCGGATACTTTCCAGTTACAGTTTACAAGGCCCAACCTTTGTAACTTGATATTCACTCTTGTAAACTAATTTCCAAAGTCAATCCTTGAAATTTAGCCATTGTTTGGTTTAATATCGACTATCGATATTAATGCCAATGCTAGTTTAGGAACATGAAAAGCATGTTCTTGAATTATGGTGTCTTGATGAGAATTAAACTCGATCTTGATTTCCCTTAGACGACTGCCGCTAAGTTTTTTCATAGGGAATTGAACTTGGTACAAGCTGATTCTCCTCTCCAACTGTAAATCAAAACTTCGATCAAACCAATTTTTGGATTGAAAGTGTTGAGATGTTTTGAAGGAAGGGAGATTGTCTCCCCTTGTCTACCAAAAATCAAGAAAGAAATCTAAATATATAGCGCTTTTGCAATTCTCACGAGAATGGATCGAGTCATCGCTTAGCCATCAGCTAAAGAAAATTTTAGCCAATCATGGTAAAGATCATGCTTGTCGTGTAGAAAGAAAGAAGAGGAAGAAGAAAAATATTTTTATTAAACTGAAAACCTAAAACAAAAGAAAAAGCCAGAACCATTCTACACTGAATTTTGAACCTGTACATCTCCCAAGCTTCACCCCTAGAGGGTATTTATAGCTTTGAGTTAATCTCTTAAGAGTATTCAAACATTTAATTCTAACAAACTAAAAATCCTAAATAATAGCAAATTAAAAATTCTATGGAAACTAAATTCCAAATAAAATAATAAAATCTCAAATATTTAAATTCAATTACAACTTTTAATTCCTAAAGAATTGTGGTTCACCTTGTTTTCTTCCTTTGATCTTGCTACTTGGATTATTTAATCAAAGTTTGCGCCTGGATCGATCTTTGAATAAGAGTTGGCACCAACTTCTCTCAAAAAATAGAAAAATCTATTTAATTTGCCTTTGAATTGTTATTTATAGGAAAATAGAGTCTTGCATAGATTCGAACAAAAATAACCCAAATTAGCACTATAAAAGGCGATAGCATGGATTAAATGATAACCAAATATTAACCAAATAAAACACTCATCAATAACTACAAACAATACATATATATTTCTTCATATTTTATATGTGGCCTGCGTATATCATATAGAGTTGAGGGACTCGATTCAAAATCAGTCCACTAATTACTAAAAATTTTGAGTTACTATTCGAGTTGTATTTTACAACTTGATTTGAACTTGAAATTTTTTTGAGTCGGGTCAAGTTTATGAAATTACAACTCAAAGTTAATTCGAGTCAAGTTTTCTTGAGTCGAGTCTAGTTGAAAAAATTGATTTTTTTAGTCGAGTTTTGCTCACCTCTAATAATACATGCATGACGCTATACTTGCACATTGAACAACAGCTAAACATATCATGAGTTATCTAAAAGGTATGTTATGTCATGCTATTCTTTTTCGCTTGGCATCTTCACTCCATCTCACTACCTTTGTCGATGCGAAATGGGGTGGATCCTCACAATTGGACATGCTATTTATCTTGGTTCTCATCCCATGAAAGTCGGCTCGTCAGAAAAGGATCTATCGCTCTTCCATGGAAGTTGAATATTGTGTTGTGGCAAATGTAACTGCAGAAGTACTTTGGGTTCAACATCTACTTCAGAAAATTGGTGTGACATTAAATAAACTACCATCCCACTTGTGTGACAATCTCAGCGCCACATATGGTTGTAAACATCTAGCCTTTCACTCCCGTATGGACCATCTTACATTGGATTATTTCTTTGTTCATGACTTAGTTGATGTGGGTTCACTATTGGTTCAACGCATTCCATCCAAAGCTCAAATTGTGGACACTCAACAAATCGCTTGGACGGAATCTTTTCCTTCATTTTTGATCCAAGATTGGTGTCTATGATGGATCCTCTATCTTGTGGGATAGTATCAAAGATAAAGATTAGATTATTCAATCTAATCTAATCTTATTCAATCCAATCAATCTAATTTTACTTGTATAAACATTGCCTTATTAAAGCTTTCACTTCCCTTATCTTTGTACAATTAGAATTCCTTGTAATCTTATATATACTCATATCATAAATATTACAATTATCAAATATGCAAATTCTTTATAGCATCTTTGCTTAAACTCAAAGGGTGGTTTTGGCTTATGAAATTAGTAAGTTTGGATGTTAGATTAAGGTTGAATTGAGTTATTTCACTAAGTTAAGCTGTTTATTACTAAATCCTATCCTTGGGACATAAAGTTGTTTAAAATGTAATGAAATTCTTTTTTATTAGCGATGTTTTGGCCAAAGTAAAGGTGCAAGTGCTTGGGCATTTGAATTTTGATTTCTCCCAATTTACCTTACTAATCAAGTCGTCTTTCACTGTATTCAATGTTTCCTTTGGTGCAAATCAAAATTGTTGATTTCTTCGAGATTCAAAAAGCGATGGAAAATAAATTAGTCCATCAAAGGCCATTGTTCCAGACTTATAAAATCATTTGACAGATTGAGTGTAATTGTAACTTTCATTGGTTGTTTAGGCAACATATAAAAAGGATGAAATTTGAACATAATGTAATAAGTTCACACCCAATGGAATTCGAACCAACAATTGCCTTATCCATTAGGCCATGAGTGCTTCTTGATGCTGGTGTTCTCGTAATTCTTTTATTCTGAGTTGATTTGATCAGTTTCAGTTTCAGGTTCTACCTAAAGATGTAGACATTAAACTTGTGTGAGAGGATATGGAAAAAGGGGAAAGCCCTCCTCTCACGGTCCTATGTAATGGTGTGTAAAATGTTAGTTTATAAATGGCAGTGGCAGATACACAGTGTACTTAGGGTGAGCATGTGTCCACCTTAAAATTTAAATTTTCATTCGTTGGTTACTTATTTTCTGATGTTGCCTACCCTGAAATTTTATTTATGTCTACCCGTATACAGATTTTAGGTTATTAATATATATGTGTACATCCTAAAAAATATTTTGAATTTGTCATTCCTACTTAGCTCGTTTAAAAGCTGAGCTAGCAAATGATGTATGATCTTTGGCAGGTTCATGGTACAAGCTGATAGATATATAAAGGATTTAACTATGATAACAGAATATGTTGACGACGTCGATTACTCAAAGAACCGTGAAAATGGTGATAGAGATAGCATGATGACCCTGCTTCATGCTTCATATCCTTCAAAAAAAAAAAGGCTTGTATTTAGCATGGTAACATTGTCTGCTTCGTCAATGGCATCAACAGCAAGTCCATCTTCTACATCTTTCTCGTTGTTTAGCCATGTTAACATTCAACCTAGGGCTTAAAATTCCCATTTTGTTTCAATGTCTGAGCTTATAAGGCGTCTATTTCACGGGCTTTCTCTTATTTACTGGGCTTTATACACCAAATCTTTGAATAAATATATGAAGAGGAGATTCCTGCAACTAATAATGGATTAAAGCCCTACAATTGTACAAGATCTAGCAGTTGACATAAATGAAATAGAGAGTAATTGTAGACAGCAAGGAAGTTTAAATACATCATTCAGTTCTAAGCTTGTACAGAAAGCAGTGAATTCCCCAGAAAAAAAAGCCCCATAACAGTTAACACGCAGTATTCCCAGACTTGCGTACAATTGAATTGCATTGTATATTAAAACATCAGGACCACCCTAATTGGTTTAAAAAACAAAATCCAGCCTAGGAAGGTCCAAAAGGCCTTGGCACCTTCAGTTTAGGATCAGATGTAAGCCCCACAAACAGAAAATGGTCCAATCTCACGTTACTAAATGCCCATCAGATGCAAACCCCACAAGGGATTTTGGTGGTGATCCTTCTATTTTCAATGTGTACTTTTGTTTCGATGTCTCAAGGTCCAGGCCTGGACTGGCCTGCACATAAATAAAATTTACTCAAATCCCAAGGGAAAGGCTTTCTTTTACTTAGTCCTACTAAAGTGAACGTTCCTTGTGAAATTTACAGATGCTCGACCATAATCGATTCTCTTGATTCTTGTCTTGGTAATCACAGTGGATGATCGATGAGCCCATCTCCCCAATCACCCCAAATATCTAAACTATATCAGATTAATATACTGTTTATTGTATTCAATTTTTGTTTAAACTTGTAAGCTCTTCCTCAAATGGGTTGGTTAGTAATTTCAACAATCAGCCAGCACTTGTAACGAGATGGATATTGGTTGATCTTTTGTACCATCCCTTTCGTTTATACACTACCTTCTAATTTGTGTTGTGCCCAAATTTTACTCTATTTTTATTGATTAGAATAAATGAGTCAACAATTAAGCAATTCATCTCTTTTGATTTTGGAGGAAAATTACAGCTGGTGAAAAAAAATTGTTGGTCAGTATCTAAACCTTTTGTCTCCCATTAGAAGAGAGATGAATGTAGGAAAAAGATTTCATCCCTTTTCTTAGGTTTGATCTAGAGGTTTTATAGTCACTCTCGGAGTTGATGTTAGGTATATGACCATTATAACTACTCACAGATTGATAGACTAAGTGAATATTATTAATAGATAGTAGATTTAACTATAATAGGTCATTTGGACCTGTTAAATGTTATGTCAAGATATCGCAACTTCTAGAATAGTAATAAAAGTACAGTTTTTTCTTTAAAAAAATTTTCTTACATTTTCCTTGGTTGTCTCCCTGTTTCAAGGCTTCACTCTAACTAATCTGAAACGACCCGTGCCACACACCTAGCTTTGGTGGTTGAGTCTCCCAACGATGATTTTCTGCATACACAAATACTTAAACCCAAAACCTTACTTAAGCGATATCAAACTGTCACTTGATTCATTGATATATCCTCTTAAAATTGTAATTATAAAATAATCACTTAAAAAATTTTGAAGAAGATAGATAATATAAAAAATTTATTTTGCGGAGGTACAATAATTTTCACCTTCAACCACATTATCTTCCTTGTGGTTTTGGATGCTTGCGAATCTTTTGATCCCGTCCTAACAATAGATTTATTACTACTACACCTCATACTCACGGCATGAATAGCATGTGAAAAAAAATGAAGTACAATGATTTCATATATTACCAAGCCACTTAGGTGGCACATACACCATTCACTTGTATTTTATTTTCCAAATATATTTGAAGGCACTTCCTTAATATTTTTATGGAACATTCAAACTTGTCGTCCCACTAATATTGCTTGCGGGAATTTTACCCCAATATTAAATTCACATTGAATAAATTAAATTTTATTACATTTATAGCGAAAATGAAGTATTGTTGTTTATATATTTACTTGTTATGAAATAATTTTTAACCATTTTATTTAAAATTTATATAAAAACAAAAACAATCTCTATAATAATATTCACTATTATCGTGAAAATATTATTTCCTACACCGGAGGGATTTTATAAATAGAGACTATAATTAATAATGTTTTCCTAAAGTATCTATTATTTATTGTTTTAATTATTTAATATATATATAATATAATTAATAATGTTTTACTAAAGTATCTAATATTTACTATTTTAATTATTTAATATATATGTATGTAACGTGTGAAAGTGGAATTTGTTGAGGAATTATTTAAGCAAACTCCTTAATATCTATTATTCAAAAATATACTGTAATTAATTCAGTTGGGAATTATTAGGGAAACTTTCCCACATCTCCAACTTGTGTTTCAAAATAAATTGTAGCTATACATATATAGATTATTCATTTCTTTATCATTTTTTTGGCATTTTTAATATTCGATATTCTCAAAGCTATTATACTAAATGCATAAGTTTAGTTACATGTCACATCGTATTTTTTATTGTTTTTATTATTAATTTATGTGACATGTCGTAATTCATGTATGGGTGTTTATGTTAACAAAATATAAATAAACAAAACAGTGTAACCTTCGATATTCATAAACATTGGATAATAAAGTAGTAGAAGACTTCTTTTTCATATTTTTAGTAAATGTATAGAAATTGAAAGATTTTCATATCTATATGTTTTTAAATTTATTAATTTTTATGTCTTTAATATATTGTAAAAGATCGTATCACACCTAAGTAATTTTAGATTTTAGTTAATGTATTAATATGACAAGCATAGTACATCGCATAATGTGATCTTACTTTCATCTTGTGTTGCAAGGATGAAGGATCAGGGAACATTTACTTTCTTCTCATCTTTTCATTCATTATACATCATGTGTTTATGTTGCATGTAGTTTATGTCATGCTTTATATTATGTTTAATATGCCATGAACATCATATCTTACCATGCCATGCATTCACCTTATACTAAGTTAGGTTTGATGATCACATATCATATTCCTTATATCATGCATTTGCATATCATATACTTAAATTATTATATGTATCATATGCTAGGCTTAATCATATTATGTTATAGTCCTTATACTATGTTTGTCATGTACTTTGCAAAGCATATCATATGATTCCTCATCTTTACTTAGTTTATCTTAAGCTTATGTTGTGTTATTCATTTATACTTAGCTCATTTTTACGAATATCATAGGCAGCATCATTCATTCATTACATTTCTATCTTTATCATCGCTTATTCTATTGTTTTCATATCTTACATGGGTGCATTGGAATCTAAGGAAAGCATTGGCAGCTCATGGACTAAGGATTCATGCTATGGCAGCTAGTGGTAACTTAAAGGAATTAAAGGATAGCTCATCCTAGCTAAAGCAAGCTCAAGGCATAAGGACATTATCTCAAAGGTAGCTTAATGAGCTGAACGGGAGCTGAAACTACTTGGAGTATAGCTCTGGACCTAGTAGTTGAGTTGAGGACTAAGGGCAGCTGAAGGTAGTTGATGTGGTAACTGAGTAGCTGGGGTGTCACTAGCTTGATAGCTTGAGTCTACCTAGCTAATATTCACCAAGGTAGCTACCTAATCACTCACCTAAGAACCTAGCATACATCATGTGCAAAGCATGCACCATGGTTGAACCTATCCTCATATTACCAAGGTGTGGACATAATGTGACATCAAGGATGGGATCAATTCAAAAAACACCATGTGCCTTCCATGTCACTTCATTAGGTTCCTAAAGCATCCAAGGGACATCTCTATTCTTCCAAGCCTTGTAACTTCACACCTTTGGCGCCAAGATGAACCAATGCCTCACTATTCAGCCAAGCATCATGCTCATCCATTCAAATGCATTTAGGTCACACCAACTCCTCTCTTTACTGCTAAATACATCACCAAAGGACCTAAGCGTTCAATACAAGGCTAGCTGAACCAGTTCCTCACCATTCGGCCATGAAGAGATTCCATCATTCATTAAAACATCATGTACTTACAAAGGAATGCACTTAGTTGAATCATTGTGTACCTTTTCACCCATTCCTTTTCATTTCTATAAATTGCCAATGCCTTGGCATGTAAGGCATATCTGTTATTGCATCAATTTTATCCTTAGTGATAATTTTCTCTCTATTTTGTTCTTTAAAAACTATATCGACTTATCAAGTGCATTGTGCTTGTGGTGTCAATCGCCTTTCTTTTCCATTAACACTTGTGTTTCCTAGTTCATTATAACTAGAGGGGGTGAGTCCTTATCTATCACCCTTTAAACAAACGTATAAGGTCTAGGGTTAGGCTCTTTCATAGCCTAATTTATTTCTTTTTTGTTTAAGATATTATATTTACCATACCATCACTTTCTTTTCACCATAGTTGAGCCATCACCTTTCATAACCATTCCCTTTATTTTTTTTCCATATCATCATGTTCATCTATTACTTCTGCAGCCTACACTCTTACCTATAATTTACTACATTAACCTTTCTTTTTGAGCCTATCTTATTACAGGATTGCTTGCTTCATTTCTAGATCCACAATCAGTTGCTTGTTGCCTTCAACATAAACAAGGTGTGCATCAACCATTATACATCAAGCGGTATTCAGTGGTGTTAGTGAAAGAAACAAGTGCATCAAAAAAAGCCCAAAGTGAAGTTCTATCAAGAAAAAACAAAGAGAAGTGCAAGGGAAAAAAAAGAAAAGCAAGAAGACTACATCAAACATTCAAAGGAGTTCTAGTAGAAAGGAAAAGAAGAAAAGAAAAATACAAGCACTACAAGTCAAAAGGGTGAAAGCACAACAACAACAAAGTCACCATCAAGCCTGAAAACTAACTTCAAGAACTTGATTGTGGTAAAGGAAAGGTTGCACAAGTGCCTTGTAGTAAGTAACCCATTTCATTCTTTTCTTCCTATTTCTAGCCACATTTTAATTATATTTGGTTTTTTTTCATACCTAACATGTGTTCCAGCCGATGCTACAAAAGCATAAACTCTTGCCTAAGTCTTGAGTTAATTATTTTTAGAACTTACAAGAGATAAATGAATGGAAAAAGGTATTGAACACGTGAAAAATAGGACAAGTAAAAGCCTTCAAGTACTGAGTGTTAAATACGAGCAAACTAAGTGTCACCTTCTTTTTCTTTGGAGAGACTTTGAGAGGTTTTTAATCCTTTACACATTTTCCTTTATTTCCTTTCTTACTAATCATGTTTAAAGGTTCAGAAAAATCACACCAAGGAGAAGCACCAAATGTTCCAGCCTAGGCAATTATGACAGAGATGCTTTGATTGCTAAGATTGTAACTTGAGCCACTCAATGAGAGGATTTATCGAATTTAGGCTTCTAGGAGTAATACTCAGAACAATCAAATGAGATAGTTGATTTAATTCACTAGAATAAATATGCATGGTAGTTCATTAGAGCATGTTTAATTCAATAAGTGAGTTGTTCATTTAAAACATACATTGCATTTAAGCTTCTAGTTCATTTAGGGAAGTAGTTCACTTATCAATCCAGTTCATTTAGTAAGCTACTTCATTCATGCACCTTGGTTCATTCAATAAAGTTAGTCCATTAATTAAACTATTTCATTCATTTAACAAGTTCATTAATCTAACTAACTCTTTAATTATTTTCATGCATATTTCATTTAAAGTTTGAATAAAGTCTATGTGTGTGTCTAGGTGCATGGGACGTGTGGATTGTTTCAAGCCAAAGGAGAGTCCTTTTATCTTCCACCAAGAGACAAGCCATTGAAGATCATCTTAACTCACCCATTCAAGACAATTCAAGGCTAGTTTCTCTTCATTTTTCAAAGGTTATTCATATTCCACCCAAGGCAATGCATTCAAGTCTTTTAATTAACCTATTCAAGGCTGAACTTTTCATCTTTAGAGGTCATTCGCGTGCTGGTATGAGAACAAGAAATTACAAGCATTCAAAGCTTGTATTCAAGGCCATTATTATCACATTTTGAAAGTTTTTCAAATGCTCCAAGAAGACATGCAATGAAGGCTGAATTATTTCACTTATTAATACAATTAAGTGATATAAATCAACATGGAATGAGAAGAGACCCTCCAAAGTGGATGGAGAGAGAATTATAACCATTTAAAGCCTCCATTCAAGTCATTTTATCTTCTAATCAAGCAAACCAAGGCAGCCCAAGAGTCACCTCTCTTTTTGGACGAAAATGAGGCTAGATACATTCATAATTCAACTCAAATTCAATCAATATGGTCGGCCACATCAAGAGAGAAGAAATACAAAGCATTTATATGTAATTCAATTGCAATTAGATGTGCATTCATTCACATTTTATAAACTTTTCATGTGCAGCCTAAGAAACACTATAAAAGGGCACATAAGATCATTGTAAATTCAACCTTTTGCTTATATAGAAATCCTCTGAGAGTATTTGCTGTCAACTTAGTTCATTGAGAACTCTATCAGCTTCAAGTCAATATTGTAGTCTTTATTCATTCCACTAGCAAATAGTGTTGTTCCTAGTTCCTTTAACTAGTGGGTCATGTTCCATACCTACCATTTTGATTCCATCTTTTTATATTGTTGGTTTTTAGCTCCAAATAGTTAACGGGTCACAATCCACTTTAACCTTACACCACTTACCATGGCAACACTACATGCCTCGGCAACACCACTTTCCTTTACAACCCCACTTGCCACGACAACGTCATTCATACTTTACCATCTACTTTCATTATCATTAAACCACAACAACCATCACGCTTCCATCACCTTCAAACAAATTCCTCAATCTTTTCATTCCATCATTTCAATCATCATTTCATATCATTTCCTTCTTATGTTTATATTTATGCCATTTTTGAATTCAAGCTATCACTAAGGGGTTTCTTACTCGAATCACGATCGGACAACTACATGTATGACTAGAGAAATCAAACCGGGATCTTATCACTTGTCATGTTTGAATTTTGAAATTGCTAACATTTTGGAATTTCAACATTATGTAGAGATGGACGAGATGGTTTGTATGGCCATGAAGATCGAGATGCATATCAAAAGGAGATCTTTAAATCAAGGCATCAACTCTTCAACAACAAAATAGAATCAATAAAACAACTATAGGAAGCAAACTCCATTACAAATCAAGCAGAATGTAGAATCATTAAAGCCTAAGCAAACTAGTGTGTAGACTGGCCAAGGGAAACAAGTGGTCAATCCTAAAAGGACTCGAGATGTGAAGTGTTTCAAGTGCGTAAGGAGAGGTCACGTTGCAAACCAATGCCCTAATAGGTATACCATATTGATTCTAGACAATAGGGAAATTGCATCCAAATCAGAAGATAAAGGAATAGAAGAAATAGTTGAAGAGGAAGAAAAAGAGATTGAAGTTATTGTCGATAGAGAGTTGTTGGTTGTCTATAGATATTAAACACCTAAATTGCGAGTGAGGAGCAACAAAGAGAAAACATCTCACACCAAATGAAATGTCAATTAGGGGTTTCCAAAACTGGGTACCCGGATTTTCTAGTACCTGAAATATCGGGTACTCAGAATTTTCTGGTACCAAAATGTCAGCTCGTGTCCAAGCCAATTACATTTGGGTACTCATATTTTCAGGTCACAGGTACCCGGTTCATAATTTTTTATTTTTTATTTAAATTATATTATTTTATATATATATATATGCAGAAAAATTCTAAAATTTAAAGTTCAATAATATATAACTCACACATAAAGTTTAAAAATTAAAATTAAATAATTGAAAGAAAAATTATTAAATAATAAAATAAAAAATATAATTAAATTTTAAGTGTTTCAAAGTTAAAATAAATATTTTAAAAAATATTTTAGAATATTAGTGAAAAATAATTTAAGAAATTAAGAATTTAGAATGTTATGGTAGCAAAATTTAATAAATTAGGAATTTTGAAAGTTAGAGTGAAATAATTTGAAAAATATAAATAAAAAATTAATATAAAATAAAAATAATATATATATATAATAAATTGGGTATCGGATCCGCGAGTACCTGGTTAAGCAAAATTTGTGACCCGGGTTCGACTCGAAAATCGAAAAATTTAGCGGGCCAAATACCTGACCCAAAAAATTGAGTATTTTCAATATACATACCTGGTATTTTTTAATCGGATTGGGTACTTTTGAACTCCCCTATAGTTAATGTGAAGGTATGTTTCATGATCATTGATGGTGGTGGTTGCACTGACGTTGCTAACACTATCATGGTGGAAAAGTTTGACTTGAAGACCTTGAAGCATCTTGCCCCACACAAGCTACAATTGTTAAATGATGGAAATGAACTCAATGTTACCAAACAAGTGTTGATTTCATTCACCATGGGTAGATACAAAGATGAGGTGCTATGTGATATGGTTTCTATGCATGCAAACCATATTCTACTCGGGAGGCCATGGCAGTATAATAAGAAAACCATTCATGACTGCTACATAAATTAAAACTCTTTCAAGCATGAAGGGAGGAAAATTGTCTTGGCACCACTATCACTAAAGCAAGTTCAGAATGCCCAAATGCATATGAAAAAGAGTATAGAGGCGATGAAAAAGAACCAAGCAGATTCCAATTATAGAAGACAACAAGAAGATAAGTATATTCACCACCCATAACATGATGGTCCATTTGGACAAGTCGAAGAGTTGAAAGCTTTTAGAATGAGTTGTGACATTTCAAACGAAGTAAAAGATGCCTTTTCAGAGTATTGTGTCGATTCAAAGAGTAAGGGAAAAGGGACAAGTTTGTTCATGCATGGACATGTCTCTTCTATTTAAAAGGAACATGATGATTCAAATGTGGATTATCAACTGATGTGTCCTATCACCAAAGGATATGAAGTTACCAAGAAGGATCTCCAAAGGGCTTATGACTTTTCAAGCAAGTATGATGAATCATTTCAAAGGATGTGTACCTACTAAAAGGAGAAAGCATCGAGGAAATTTCTTTTGACATAACTTAGAATTGTTATGCCTTATGACTACAAGGAATCGATGTATGCAACTTTGTTTTGTAGGATAACTCTAATGAATGTGACTATTTGAGAGAGAGATCTCTTGAAAAGTGTTATTCCAAAAAGGTACCTATTGGTAATGAGTATTCCAAAGAAAGGTCTTTAGAGAAAAACCTTTTCATGGAGAAACCTTTAGAAGATGTAAATTCCAAGGAGAAGATGTAAATTCCAAGGAGAGGATGTGTGAAGAATTCAAGGAATTAAGCATTCAAGAAAGAAGTATGGATTCATCCATTCCCATGGAGAAGAAGCATTCAATGATAAGAATCTTCGATTTGAGGACAAATCACCTTAAAGAAGGGGATGATGTGATCCTACTCATGCACCTATTGCTATTCATCTTGTGTTAGAATAATGAAGGACCAGAGAGTATTTACTTTCTTCTCACATCTTTTCATTTGTTATACATCATACGGTTATGTTGCATATAGTTTATGTCATGTTTTATTTTATGTTTAATATGCCACAAACATCATACCTTACCATAACTTGTATTCACCTTATACTAAGTTAGGTTTGATGATCACATATCATATACTATATTATATGCACATTACATATGCATAGTCATATTATGTCATAATCCTTATAATATGCTTTTTCATGTACTTTGTATTAGCATATCATATGATTCCACATCTTTACTAAGCTTATCTTATGCTTATGTTATGTTATTCATTTATAATTAGCTCATTTCATGTATATCATAGGAGACAACATTTATTCATTATATTTCTATCTTTATCATGGCTTATTCTATTGTTTTCATATCTTACGCAGGTGCATTAGAAGCTAAGGAAGGCTTTGACAGCTCATGGACCAAGGATTCATGCTATGGCAGCTCGTGATAGCTCAACGGCATAAAATGATAGCTCATCCTAGCTAAGGGAAGACCAAGACATAAAGACACTAGCTCAAAGGTAGTTGGAGTTGAAACTAGCTTGAGTGTAGATTAGGACATAGTAGCTAAGTTCAGGACTAAGGGAAGCTGGAGGTAGCTGAGGACTAAGGGCAGCTAGAGGTAGCTGAGGTGGAAGCTTAGTAGCTGGAGTGTAACTAGCTAGCTATCTTGTGTTTACCTAGCTAGCTATCTTGTGTTTACCTAGCTAATACTCACCTAGCTAGCTACCTAAGCACTCACCTAAGCACCTAGCACATATCATGTACCAAGCATGCACCATGGTCGAACCTATGCTAATCTTACTAAGGTGTGGAGATCATGTTACATCAAGGAGGGGATCATGTGCAAGAAACACCATGTGCTTTCCGTGTGACTTCATTATGCACCTAAAACATCTAAGGGACATGTCTATTCGGCCAAGCATTGTAACTTTTCTCCTTTGGTGCTAAAATGAACTAATGCCTCACTATTCGGCCAAGCATCATGCTCATCCATTCAAATACATCTAGGTCGAACCACCTGCTCTCTTTTAGGCCGAAGACGTCACCAAATTACCTAACCATTCAACTCAAGGATACCCGAACCTTTCCTCGTCATTCCCTATGAAGGGATTTCATTATTCATTAAAACATCATGTACTTACAAATGAATGCACCTAGATGAATCGTTGTGTACCTTTTCGACCATTCCTTTTCATTTCCTATAAATTGTCAATGCCTTGGTATTTGTAAGGCATATCTCTCATTGCATCAATTTTATCCTTAGTGAAATTTTTTTCTCTATTTTTTTCTTTAAGAACAATATTGACTTATCAAATGCATTTGTGGTTATGGCGCCAATCTTCTTTATTTCCCATTGATACTTGTGTTTCCTAGTTAATTATAACTAGAAGGGTTAATTCCTTATCTAC
This sequence comes from Hibiscus syriacus, assembly GCF_006381635.1. Taxonomy (NCBI): domain Eukaryota; kingdom Viridiplantae; phylum Streptophyta; class Magnoliopsida; order Malvales; family Malvaceae; genus Hibiscus; species Hibiscus syriacus. Next base: position 705,901 of record NW_024062180.1, read on the forward strand.
TACCCTTTAAACAAACGTATAAGGTATGGGGTTAGGCTCTTTCATATCCTAGTTTCTTCCTGGTTTGTTTATAATACTATCTTTACATACCATCACTTTCTTTTCACTATAGCTGAGCCATCACCCTCCATAACCATTCCTTTTATTTCTTTCCGTATCATTATTTTCATCTATTACTTCCGCAGCCTACACTCTTAACTTACATATACTACCCTAATCTTCTTTTTGAGCCTATCTTATTACAGGATTGCTTCTTCTTTTCAAGATCCACAATCAGTTACCTACGGTCTTCAACATATACTAGACGTGCACTCGACCACCTTACATCAATGAATTTATATTGCAATATGTCTTTAACAAATCAATCAATAATTATAAAATCATTAAAATATAAATTTGTTATAGTTAGGGGTGAGCAAAACTCGGCTCGACTCGAAAAATTTGATTTTTTTACTTGATTCGAAAAAAAATCGACTCGAATTGAGTTCGAATTGTAATTTCATAAACTCGACTCAAATCGAAAAAGTTTCAAATTCAAATCGAGTTGTAAAATACAACTCAAATAACTCAAAATTTTTAGTAATTAATAGATGGATTTTCAAGTTTAAGTCAAAGTTTGAGTTGAGTCCCTCAACTTTATATGGTATATGTAAATCACATACGAAAAAATACAAAAAAATGTATATATGTATTGTACATGATTATAAAATATCATTTAAATTATAATTAAATAATTTCATAATATTATAAATATTTATAATTAAATTTAAATAGGAACTCAAAATTTGACTTGACTCGACTCAAAATTTATAAAACCGACTCGACTAAAATTTTATAAAATCGACTCGACTCGAAAAAAAATTCAAATCAAACCCGAGTTATAAAATAGGACACGTCAACTCGAATAACTCGAAAATTTTTAACTCGACTCGACTCGATCGAATGCTCACCCCTAGTTATAGTTTGTAACATACGATCTCGCTGTTCACTCTTTTACTGATCAACAATAAAAAAAGCTATAACTTAAAAAGGTAAAATTAAAGCTAAACTATAAAATTTATCTATTATTGAGCAAGCACGATTGGTTAGTTAGTTAAGCTATTCATTTTTGTTCACTCATATTTTCTTAGGCCATGTATTATAGACCGAGCACTCCTCTTTCTTCCCGTAATGTCTACATTCTTCTCCTCTCTAGGTAGGATTAGATTTAGAATTTATAAAAATATATATATATTATTAATAAAATACATCACCAATAAAATTATCTATTATTAAAGAAACCTAAGATCCACAAGAACACGATATTAAAATCAAATAATATATCATTATTTGAAAATATATTCTCTTATAAAACTAAGGAAGTTGGTGAAAGTTTAATGAAATTAACTTTTAGATAAGATTTACTAACTTATATGTTATAGGTTGAACCTAAAACATATAATGATACTATCAAAAGGGAAATTAATTTTATTATTCAAAATCATAAGTGAGAATTAGAGGATCTTCCTCCAAAAACTAGACCATTAAATTTTAAATAAATTTTGAAACGAAAAAAATGAAAGCGTATATAACAATTGATAAGTATAAGATCAAACTAGTAATAAAATGTTATAAACAAAAGAAATGTCTTGATTATTTTTGATACTTTCTTCTCCAATATCTAGAATAACCTTTATAAGGATGACACTCAAAATTGTCACCTTATGGAATCGTAAAGTACATCAAATAGATTTTAAAACAACTTTCCTAAATGGAGATCTTGATTAATAGATTTACACGGAATAACCTGAGTTTCATATAGTTTTAGGTCAAGAAAAAAAAGTTTGTAAATTGATGAAGTCTTTGTACAAAGCAAGCACCAAAGCAATGGAATAAGAAGTTCAATAATGTCATGATGAAAAACAACTTCAAGATTAGCAAGTTAAAAAATATGTGTATATCAAAACTACTATTATTGGATATATAATCCTATATTTATATATTAATGACATACTCATTGTCGTAAGCAACAAAAATGATTAAACGTGTCAAAGACATGTTAAACTCAAGATTTGAAATGAAAGTTATATGACTAGTTCTAGTCGATACAATTTTGGGCATCCAAATCAAGAGGTTATCTAAAGGTCTCATACTAACTCAGTCATGCTACATAAATAAGATTCTTGGTATATTAAACATGGATGGTTATAATATAGTCAACACTTTAATAGATACGAGCCAACATCTGTAAAAAGAAAAAAAGATGAAAGTGTTGATCAAGTGGATATGCAAGGGTCATAGGCAATATAATGTACTTATGAGCTACACTAGATTATGTATTACTTTGATTGTGAGCGGTTTAAGTAATTAAGGTAAAAACCACTAGAAATTTATTTTGAGGGTACTAAGATATCTTATATATACTTAGGACTATGCATTCACTAAATGAGCATGCTAGTAGCATAGGTATGAAGACATAAAAATGATGTTATGAACTACTGAAGTAGGCATCTTGGTATGGTTGAGGGTTATATATCTTGAAGCACACACCCCTCTAACCTTCCTAAATTACCCTTGGGTATTTGAGGTGAGATCTGAAACTGTATCAGAAACGTACATCCGACCAACTTACTCAGTCGAGTCTTGGGGCATTTGCGCCCAGTCGGCAACTGAAGTGCCTTGGCACTGAAACGGATATGTTGAAAACATTTTGATGTTTCGATATAAAAAATTAAGTGTTATTGAATTTTAAGATTTTATAATCATTTTTAAAGTATGTTCAATTAAATTATTCAAATATCAAAATATTACTCCCAGTTTTTCAAAGATCAATTTCAATCCTTACAAAAGTGTAAAATTGTGTTTTAAACTTAAAATATTTTTGAAATAATTTTTAGAAAGTATTTCAAACCTTAATCAAGCCAAAAATCAATTTTATAAAGGGATGTACTGATGCACTATTTGATGTATCGATCACACCCTATTTCGAATGCATTTTGTATACCGATGCACAGCCATGCATCGATGCACTCTTGATTTTATTGAAACATCGAATGCATTTTATGTACCGATGCATAGACCATGCATCGATGCACTCATGGCTCTTTTGAAACATTGAATGTAATTAGTGTACTGATGCACCCCTAGTGTATTTATGCACTAAGTCTTATAACGGTCGAAATATTTGAATTTTACACATAGTGTATCGATGCACCTAAGAGTATACCGATGCACCTACTCTCCCAACCAGATTTTTAAATGATAATTATACAATAACGGCTCTATTGACTTCACCAATGATCCCCCAACGTTCAGAAGTGATCCAAGGTGTATTTAAACAAGCTTAGGAGCCATTGATCAATAAGACTTGTCAGAGAAACAAAGAAAAAGCCTTAAACATCAAGTTTGAGTAAATTCAAGCCTATTTTCCATTCAATATTCATTTGGCTTTCAAGAACACCTTTTGTACTCAATTGTATTATTTTTAGTGTTCTTTCTTTGTTCTAGAATTATGCAAACATATTACCTTGTGAGGTTTTTTTGTAAGTTTGCAAAATTTGTAATCTTCTCTTTAGGAGAGAGTGTTCTCAAGAATTTGGGGTATAATTCTTGAGGGAGTTGTAAGGTTACTCTTTGTCCTCAAAAGAAAGAACAAATTAGTGAATTTGTTGGAAAATCCTTAGTGTGGATAGCTAAGGTAGTGGACGTAGACTTTGGTTGAGAAAGTCGAACCACTCTAAATCACTGTGCAATTATTTTTAATTTTCTGCAAAAAGCTTCCACCAAAATTTTTATTGTCAATTCACTCCCTCTTGGCTATTTCATCGATCGATTAACTCAACAATTGGTATCATAGCCTCACTCATTTGAAGGTTTAATCACCTCTTGAGTCAATTCGGGAAGATTTATATCGATATTCAAGTCATCAATGGCTATACTTTAAACTTCGACCTTGGTCTTGATTCAATGCCCGTCAACAAGCCTCTTTTCTTCAATTGAGCTAATTATGCTTATTGGAAGAATATAATGAGGTATTTCATTCAAGCAAGTGACATGGGAGCATGGAACATCATAGAAGACGAATACATCATACCTTCCACTCATTCAAGATTGTGGAGTGAATGAGAGACAAGAATGTTCCAGCTCAACTCAAAGGCTATCCATATTATATTTTGTGCTCTTGAAACTAGATAAATACGGGAGAGTTTCATCTTGTATAACCGCCAAGGAAATATGGGATAAACTATAAGTCACTCATGAAGACACAAACGAGGCAAAAGAATTTAAAATTAGTCTTCTAACTCATAGCTATGAAAATTTCAGGATGAAACCGGATGAAGATATCAAAGCTATGACAGATAGATTTTCCACGATTGTCAATGATCTTAAATCATATGGAGAGATCATTCCAAACGAGAAGCTTATGAGGAAGTTAGTTTACTCTCTTCCAAAATCTTGGCAATCAAAGAAGACGTCGATCATCGACGCTAAAAACTTAAAATCCTTGACCCTCGATGAGCTAATTGGTTCTCTCCTCATGCATGAAATGATTCTTCAAGATGATGTAAACCTCAAAAAGAAGGACGAGACAAAGAAGGAGACTAAGAAGAAGAAAAATGTTGGAGTTTCTCTCAAATCTGTGAAAGATGAGAGTTGTTATGATGAAGATGAAGATGACGATGACGAGGAAATAGTATTATTTGCCAAAAGGTTCAGAAAATAGATGAAGCCCAATAGAGGAAGAAAATTCAAACGTAATGAAGGCTTCAAGAATGAACCAAAAGAGAATGACCCTATTATTTACTACGAATGCAAAAAGCCCAGGCATGTCAAATACGATTGCCCACAATTAAAGAAAAAGGGTCAATCCAAGAAGAAGAATAAGGCACATGTGGCTACATGGAGAGATGATGAAGCTTTCGATGAAGAGGAACAAGAAGTAGCAAACTTTAGCTTAATGGCTTTCAGGGAGGATTCTCAGGTAACCTCTAGCTCATTTAATTTTGAAGATTATTCTTTTGATGAGCTATTAGAGGAATATACTGGGTTGGCTTCGGATTATGAGAAATTATTTTTAAAATACAAAAATGATATTTCAAAATTGAAAAATGAAAATAATCTCATATCCAATACCAACATTGATCTTGAAAGTAAAATTAAGGATTTACAAATCAAACTTAATGAGTTTGAAAAGAAAAATATTGATTTGCATAATTTACTTTCAAGAGTAAATGATGATCATCAAAAGAAAATTAATGATCTTAAAGCTTCTTTTGATAAAGTTGGAACAAAATGTTTTGAAAATGGAGAAAGTTCAAAATCCAACTATGTTAGAAAAAGTTTTAAAAACTACAATCATAGAGGTCCCCAAAGAACCTCTAATGGAAAAATCGTTAGAATTGTATGGGTTCCTAAAGAACTCATTACTACTAAAGATAAGGATATCCTACACAAGTGGATACCCAAGGGGACTAGAATTTTAGAAACTAATGAATATGGACCCAAAATAAATTGGGTACCAAAAATCAAAAATTATTCTATATTTGTAGGAAAAGGGGCATTGCTACAAGGTGCAAAATACAAGTTCAAACTCATGGTACCTTGATAGTGGATGCTCAAGACATATGACCGAAGAAAAGAGCCGGTTCATAGAGCTTAATGACAAAAAATGGAGGAGAGGTGACTTTTGGTGATAATTCAAAAGGCCATATTGAAGGTATAGGTACTATAGGTAATACCTCTTCCATACAAATTAAAAATGTTTTGTATGTGAATGGGTTAAAGCATAATCTATTAAGTATTAGTCAATTATGCGATAAAGGATACAATGTCTTATTTGAAACTAATGGTTGTAAAGTCATTGACATTGCATCTAATCGGATTATGCTTATTGGTCATAGAATACGAAACATTTACATGGTGCATTTATATTCTATAAATATGACTAACTTATGCCTAGTTGCTAAGGATGAACATGATACTTGGTTATGGCATAGGAGACTAGGATATACTAGCATGAGTGTTTTACAAAGACTAATTCAAGGAAATTTTAGTAAGAGGGTTGTCAAAGCTAAAATTTGATAATGATAAAATCTGTGATGCTTGTGCTAAAGGAAAACATAGAAGAGCTTCCTTTAAGTCCATTAATGATGTATCAACTAGTAGAGTATTACAATTGATCCATATAGATCTTTTTGGGCCAATTAGGACTTTTAGCTTGAATGAAAAACAATATTGTTTTGTATTGGTATATGACTATTCTAGAAATACTTAGGTTCTATTCTTAAGTACTAAAGATGAAGCATTAGAAAAATTCATCACGTTTTCAAAAGTAATCCAAAATGAAAAAGGTTACTCTATAATTAGTATTAGGAGTGATCATGGTACTGAATTTGAAAATCTTGGATTTACTAATTTTTGTAATTCTAATGGTATTAACCATAATTTTTCAGCAGCTAGAACCCCTCAACAAAATGGAGTTGTTGAGATAAAAAAATCAAACTTTAGAAGAAATGGTTATAACCATGCTTTGTGAAAACAATTTGCCAAAATATTTTTGGGCGGAAGCCACAAATACCGATTGTTATGTTATAAACCGAGTAATGATAAGGTCAATTTTAAAGAAAACTCCATATGAACTTTTCAAAAATAAAAAGCCTAACATTAGTTATTTTCATCCTTTTGGATGTAAATGTTTTGTTTTAAACAACGGTAAAGAAAATATTGGCAAGTTCACTGCTAAAAGTGATAAAGGACTTTTTCTGGGTTATTCCTTAAATTCTAAATCTTATAAGGTATTTAATAAAAGAAATTTGGTAGTAGAAGAGTCTATACATGTTGTTTTCGATGATAATCCCCTACCGAGGAAGGATTCTTGTGTTGATGATGACGTAGGTATTCTAAAAGCAAATGACGTTGAAGAATCATCATCAAAGGGAGAAATGAAAAATGAGGAAACTCGCGATGTTCTAGAGAATCCAACCATTATACCCAATAAAATACAACTATGTCAAGGATGGTGAGATAATAGGTGATCCGTCCAAAGGGGTAACAACTCAATCTTCACTTAGAAATATATGTAATATTGCATTTATTTCATGCATAGAGCCTAAGAATATTAAAGAAGGATTAGATGATGAAAATTGGATTATGGCTATGAAAGAAGAGTTAAATCAATTTTAGAGAAGTAAAGTATGAACATTAGTTGAAAGGCCTAGTAATAAATCTATTGTAGGTACTAGATGGGTATTTAGGAATAAGCTTGATGAAAGTGGTAATATAGTGAGGAACAAGGCTAGACTTGTTGCTCAAGGCTATACTCAAGAAGAGGGCATAGACTATGATGAAACATACACTCCCGTAGCTAGGATGGAAGAAATAAGAATGTTATTAGCATTTGAATGTTTCAATGAATTTAAATTATATCAAATGGATGTCAAAAGTGCATTTTTAAATGGTTTTATAAAAAAAAGTGTATGTGGAACAACCACCTGGTTTTGAAGATTCAAAATTTCCAGATCATGTTTTTAAATTGACAAAAGAACTTTATGGTTTAAAATAAGCTCCTAGAGCTTGGTATGAAATATTGTCAAACTTTTTAATTAAAAAAGGTTTTTCAAAATGGAAGGTTGACACTACATTGTTTTTAAAGCATAAAGGTAAAGATTTATTAGTAGTTCAAATTTATGTTGATGATATAATATTTGGTTCTACTAATGATGTTCTTTGCCAAGAATTTTCTAAGCTAATGCAGAGTGAATTCGAAATGAGTATGATGGGGGAGCCCTCATTTTTCTTGGGACTCCAAATTAAGCAAAGAAAAGATGGCATCTTCATCAATCAAGCAAAATACGTCAAGGATATGCTCAAAAAATTTGGATTGGAAAATAGGAAACCGATTACCACTCCAATGAGCTCATCAACAAAGCTTGAAAAAGATAAAGGAGGTAAATGTGTGGATGTTAAATTATATAGGTCAATGATTGGTTCTTTGCTTTATCTAACTGCAAGTAGACCAGACATTATGTTTAGTGTTTGCTTATGTGCTTCAATCATGCCCTAAGGAATCACATCTACAAGCCGTTAAGAGAATCTTTAGATACCTTAAGGACACTCCTAGTTTAGGACTTTGGTATCCTAAAGACTCTATCTTTAGCTTGCATGCCTTCTCTGATGCGGATTACGGAGGATGCAAAATAGATAGGAAAAGCACCTCCGGTACTTGTCAATTCCTAGGAAATATGTTGATTTCATGGTTTTCAAAGAAACAAAATTGTATTGCATTATCTACCACTGAAGCGGAATACATCTCAGCCGGTAGTTGTTGTGCACAAGTTTTATGGATGAAACAACAACTTTTAGATTATGGAATTGAAGTAGGTATCATACCTATCAAGTGTGATAATACTAGTGATATTTGTCTCACTAAAAATCCCATCCAACACTCTAGTACTAAGCACATTGAAATTAGACATCATTTCATTGGATATCATGTCGTTAAAGAATATGTAGTTCTAGAATTTGTTGATACTTTACACCAATTAGCGGATATTTTTACAAAACCTTTAAATAAAGAAAGATTTTGGACACTTAGGAGAGAATTAGGTTTAACTGACCTATCTTCACTTAGTGTTTAAAATAATTTTAGCACTTTTAATTAGAAATGAAAATGCTTATAAAAATAACACTTTTGATTGCATTCTTTGCTATTAGTTCGGGGGAGTTTATGATCTTTAGTGAAAATTAATTGTATGTTCAAATAAAATTTAAGGATAGTTTTATTTGATTGAATATTATTAATGTTTCGATCTTTGAGTTGCCAATACCACTAGAGCTAATTAATTTAGCACTTTAAGTGTTTAAAACGGATTTTAACATTTTTGTGCACTATGCATCGATACACTATGAAAGTGTATCGATGCATTCCTTGAATACGCATTGATACACTTTGAAGGTGCACCGATGCATACCTTGAATGTACATCGATACACTATGCAGTGCATCGATACACTCGTCGGGTTTTTGGGTTTAAATGCCTAATTTCTTCATTCTTTCAAAACCCCAAAACTTAAACACTCCACGCCGTACGCCCCATCTTCTCTCCAAATCTCCATCCTAGATCATTTTCAACGATTCATGTCGGAATCAACTTGTTTTTCTACTCCTAACCCTACTTGCATCAACAAATCCGTGCAAAAATCATCACATTCCTCTCAAATCCAAAAATCTTCAAGGTATCTTCTAAAAACTACTATTTTATTAATTTTGAACTTATAACTAGTTTTAATTAGTTCTAGGTTGAATTAGATATCGGGCATTACTCATATTGTGTTTCTAAACTATATTTTACAACTAATTTCATCAAAAACACACAATTTTGAAAATTTTCTTTAAATTTCGAAATTAAAAAAATCGAAAATTAATGTTTTAATTTTAAAATTTGATGTTTTTGATTTAATTATGTTGTTTTGAAAACTAAATATTGATTTCCAAACATTGTTTTCAAAAATAGTTTTCAAATTTGCCCATTATGATTATTTAGATAATCTTGAATATTGCGGACTCATATTGAGTTTTGGGATTGATTGAATTGCATACATATGTTTCAAATTTGCAGGTAACCTTACCATTATGACCTTTAATCATGTCTAAACGCCCTAGGACATCCTCTAGTCTTTCAAGTCAAAACCGACCTCCTATTCCACCTCAACCTCAAAATCCAAATCCAAACAACCCGAATATGACTATTCTAAACTCCTGTTTCAATGAGCCTGGTCATATACAAGATCTCTACCATAATTATCATAATTTTTTTGATTCATATAAAATCTGGGAAGAGCGTATTCCCTCACTTCAAGCTATGGTTGATATAAACATTCAATATCTTCCTACCCTCAAATCATGGAAATTTGATAAACTCTTTCATCTCAAACCTACTGTTTATCATCAACTAGTCTGTATTTTCTACTCTAATGCAGTTTGTGTCCAAAACGAAGCTCGTACCGAAACAATAGGAATTCGATCCTATCTTCTAGGTCAATTCGTTTATATTGACTCCGACGCAATCGCTACTAATTTTGGACTAGATAACATAGGTTTAGATAATGAAAAAGAGATTGTGGCTACACCCTATAAAGCTAAGGATAGTGTAAGTACCTTAAGAACTCATCACGAGCGATTCCTTCACTTGATGATCTCTTAGTGGTTTAGACCATCCGGATGTAGGTACTCCTCTTTTAGAGTCATAGATTTATGGTGGATACATTGTATCCAACATAACAAGAAAATAAATTTTCCACAGATCATTTTCAGTGAATTAGTAGATATCTTAAATATTATCCCATCCAAAAATGTAAAACTTTAGTTTACGGTTGTCTCCTTAGTAATTTGTTTATCAAACTCGGGCTTAGGGTCACGCTTGATATTCCCATCCCTCTCCATAACCAAATAAATCTCACATCTTTAAAGAAATCGGGATGGAAGGAGGACAAGGGTCAATGGGTTCGATCCATTGAGAAAACACCGGGAGCTAGTTCTTCACGAGCTCCACCGGCACTGGCACCAGTTGCGGACGATGATCCAGAGCTTCAACAACTTATGCACGATATCGACGATATCGACGACGAGCCGGCACAGAAAGAAAGTCAAATACCTCCATACTTCCAATCGTTTATGGAGACATTGGATATGAGGTTTGCATCTTTAGAGTCCCACTTGACTGCTATGGGGACTTAATAATTGGAGAATCAATGAGATATTCGAGCTACCCGCGAAGCAATTGATAATTGATTCAATGCTATGGACGATAGACTCAATGTTCTTACACGAGATGTGGCTAATATATAGACACATCTATCTCCTCCCGATCCTCCTACGGATGCTTGAACTTTGCTTACTAGTTTTCTCATGATTAATCATAATGGATCCTAACTTTGTTTTAAAACATTTTGGATGTTTGAATGTTTTTGGATGTTTAGATGTTTGAATTTAAATGCTTATCTTTATGTATTTGGTTTGGTTGAATTTTATTTTGAGCTTAATGATTATTAGTTTTTGCATCATTTACATATTAGTTGAAATATGACCAATTACCATTACATATTCTTATGAATATTGATTTATGAAACTAATGGCTAACCTTTTTCTTGATTGTGATCTTAGCAGCTTAAGCTATATTTATCTAAATATCAATTGGCTTAAATTTCAAATTCTTGTTTAAAATCGTTTTCTAGAGTCTTTTTGATTTAACAAAAAAGGGGAGAATATAGTACGGGGGAGTAACGGTGAGTAATTTTCAAAATTGATTTCAAAAATCTTAAAATTACTTAAATGTTTTGTTATATCAAATAGGGGGAGATTGTTGAAAACATTTTGATGTTTTGATATAACAAATTAAGTGTTATTGAATTTTAATATTTTATAATTATTTTTAAAGTATATTCGATTAAATTATTCGAATATCAAAATATTACTCCAAGTTTTTCAAAGATCAATTTCAATCCTTACTAAAGTGTAAAATTGTGTTTTAAACTTAAAATATTTTTGAAACAATTTTTAGAAAGTATTTCGAACCTTAATCGAGCCAAAAATCAATTTTATAAAGGGATGTACTGATGCACTATTTGATGTATCGATGCACACCCTATTTTGAATGCATTTTGTGTACCGATGCACTCCTGATTTTATTGAAACATCGAATGCATTTTATGTACTGATGCACAGACCATGCATCGATGCACTCCTGGCTCTTTTGAAACATCGAATGTAATTAGTGTACCGATGCACCCCTAGTGTACCAATGCACTAAGTCTTATAACGGTCAAAATATTTTAATTTTACACATAGTGTACTGATGCACCCTGAGAGTGTACCGATGCACCTACGCTCCCAACCAGATTTTTAAATGATAATTATACAATAGCAGCTCTATTGACTTCAGCAATGATCCTCAACGTTCAGAAGTGATCCAAGGTGTATTTAAACAAGCTTAGGAGCCATTGATCAACAAGAATTGTGAGAGAAACAAAGAGAAAGCCTTAAACATCAAGTTTGAGCAAATTCAAGCTTATTTTCCATTCAATATTCATTTTGCTTTCAAGAACACCTTTTGTACTCAATTGTATTATTTTTTAGTGTTCTTTCTTTGTTCTAGAATTGTGCAAACATATTACCTTGCGAGGTTTTTTTGTAAGTTTGCAAAATTTGTAATCTTTTCTTTAGGAGAGAGTGTTCTCAAGAATTTGGGGTATAATTCTTGAGGGAGTTGTAAGGTTACTCTTTGTCCTCAAAATAAAGAACAAATTAGTGAATTTGTTGGAAAATCCTTAGTGTGGATAGCTAAGGTAGTGGACGTAGACTTTGGTTGAGAAAGTCGAACCACTCTAAATCGATGTGCGATTATTTTCAATTTTCTGCAAAAAGCTTCCACCAAAATTTTTATTGCCAATTCACCCCCTCTTGGCTATTTCGTCGATCGATTAACAACAGGATATATCTACACAAGAAGATTGTATTCTGCTAAAGTAACTTGGCTTTCATTTCTATTTTTCTAAGCATCAAACAAGGCTATTTTTTAATCCTAGTTGTTATTGTTTCTAGTTGCATTGTGCTTATTACTTTTCTTACTTGTAGTTTTATTTGTTGATGTTTTGATGTTAATGGGCCCCTCAAACCTATCCCCTTAAACAATTGGGTTTCCTACCCAAAGTTGTACGTGATTACCGATACTAAGCCATTCAGTATCAATATTGACCTCTGAGTATCGATATTGGCCTCATAGTATCAATACTAACTGGCTACTAGGAACTGAGAGAAAAGATGTAGTATCGATACTCTAGTTAGAGTACATATACTTATGTATTGGGGTATCGATACTATCCTGAGTATCAATACAAAAAATGGCTATTGGGATTTGCAACATAACCTACTATCGATATTCCACCCTGCATATCGATACTTTACTATCAATATTGATACCCATTGAACGAGAATCGATACTCCCAGTCTAAAAACCTTATTTTTAGGCTATCTGATGAACAGTATCAATATTGTTCTTCTAGTATCGATACCCATGCCCAGACATGCCCTATTTTAGGCTCGAAAATGACTCCCCATTTCACCTAAAAGCCCTAAGGAGGTTTCCAAACATTATTAAAGTTTTATGTTGGCTAAAAAGGGTTCAATAGGTCTATAAACAAGCTGAAAACATCAAATGTTGAGATCTACCATGGCCGTGCTTAATAACTTATGCAACCTACTAAAACACAGCTAGTGATCTACATGTAGTAGAGTTGAGTTAGAAGTGAGTTACCTTGATGTCCTAAGTTGCTGGAAGTGTCTAAAGCTCAACCAAGAGCTACTTTTTCTTTTCCCTTGTTCTTGGAGCTTTCCCCAACTTTTCTCACTAGACAAGGAATCAATCACAAGAGTTACTAGCTTGGTTAGGTGTTTAGGAAGAGATTATAAACAACTCCTAAGGCTTGAATCCACTAAAAACGAGCTAAAATACTTTAGGTTCCTAAAACCCCCCAACTAAACCCACTTATGGAAACCATGGCCAAAATTCAATGATGAGGGCTTGAATGAAAGCTCTATAAATGGGGTTTTTGATTCTTAACTTCTTTAGTTTATCCAAGGCTCACAACATTACCAAGTTTGCACCTTTGTTGGTTCTAGGTTGAGAGGAATAATAAGAGCGATAAGGGAGGAGAAGAGATAAAATAATGAAGAAAATGAAATGCCAGACGTGACCTCATTCTTGTTCAATGGAATTCAGCCTTTGAAATTTAAAATGGTATAATTATCTCCTTGCTTCTCTTCACTATGGTCACCACTTAAAAATGCCCTTTTTAAAGCTAATTGGGCTCAATCCAAGCCCAAATCCACTCAAATTTGGGCTTCCTACAAGCTAAAGGATTCATTCAAGACCCTCCCAAGTTAGCCTGAAACTCCTAACTTAGGATTTAGGGCGTTACACCCTTAGACAACCTACTTGCATAGACCTTGTGAGGTCACTGTGAGAATTTTTACCTTTGATTCGCTTAGATGATGTAAATAGTGATAAAAAAGCAAGATATGTTAATCAATACTTTTAATGATCGTTGTGTGTACGATGAGCCGAACAAAATAAGTCATATATTTAAGAGTGAAGTAGGGCCACTTCAAGGAGGCTACTGTGACATAATTTTCTCAAACTCTTGTAAAATCAAGATATGTTCACTGTCATATGAACATACCAATGAGAATTGAAAACCTTGCTATATAGGTAATTGTGTAAGGTATATCATCGTTTACACAAACAACAGAATAATTCAAAGACATCATGTTTACTAGTGAAATAGTAAAGTAAATATAATTTCACAAGGGAAGGTTTAAGGATTGATGCCTAGCTATGCTATGTAACTATCAATCGTAGATTTTATCATTACGACGAGTCAATGTTTTGATTAATCTCATTTGAGGGATTTTTGAAAAATAAGTTTTTTGGAAAGTACGAAGGATATTTTAATCTTTATGAAGCCTCAAAACTGTTTTTAAGGTTCAATTCAACGAATCCAACAATACTTTTTTGTTGAAAAATAGTAATTTCTACGTGAAAACAATATCACCTCCAGTCAAATAAATCTTCAGCAACTGTCGGTTAGAAATATATGGGCACCCATTATCATCAGTAGAATTTTAAACTAGCAAAATAAAATAATTAACAAATCTCTATTTAGAGGGGGAAAACAACTTCCAACATTATCAAATAAATAATCATTTATTCATTGATGTCGGCAGCCAAATTAAAGTGTAATTTAAGGTACTGTTCATGTGGCCTTATATATGCCATCTTCCCATGCATGAAGTCTTTATTTTTATAAATTATTTATTTTGTTCATGGGGGAGAGGTTGATCGTCTCCTCACCAACCAGCTTCACCTTTAATCCAACTATGTCTAGGGTTTTAATAATCTTTTGGTACAATGATCTTAACTCAAAATTATATGGGACCCAACCCTAGATTCACAAACTACACTAATTTGTAATACGTCCGACGGTGCTAATTATCTTTATATTTTTTATATATTTTCTTATTTTTTTACTAATATAAAATCATACTTTTGTCTTTAAATAAAACCAAGTCCAAAAACCGATAACATACTCATAAGACATGGTCAAGGATATAATCTTGGGCGGGCGTGGATTTCTTGCTTACCAAACTGGCAACTCTTATATGGTGATACATATATTTTTCTCTTTCAAGTAATGTTTAATTATATATAAAATAGAAATAATTAAATATTTAATGCAGCATTGGTGTATAATTTTATACATTGTGAGAGAAATGTCCAGCAAGGTTTAACATTCGATTCAAAATTCCAGATTTGGTAACTGATGACAGCATAGTTTTAGATCATTTTAGCTGTCTTATTCCCGCGAAGAATAAAAATTAAATACCCGATTTAGAGTGCATAACGAATATAAAGAGGAACATAATAAAAATGCCAACAATTCTTACAACGTAAACCATGAATTATTCATAATATATTGTCCTACACAAAGGAAATGCTACTAAAAATAAAAATAATTTCAAATAAAAGATACCGTAACCCATAATCCAAATTACAACAATTTCATTATGGAACCCTAAATACTATACCGATGACCAACTATTCAAACTACATTGACCTAAACTCTTAATTGCCTTTGAAGACATCTTACTGTACATATATATTTATTGAAGTCATGCAATGCATGTAAATGTTTGGTGATGGAGGTGGTGCACCAACTTTTGGACATTTTTATAGTTAATATATAAAAAAAACAAGTTGCACTATAATGCGTCACATGAAAATCATGTGCACGAAAGCATTGGTCCCATTTCCCAACCCAATCACTTTGGCTACAAATATTCTCTAGTTGCATCAAGCTTTGCAAAAATCATGGGAATCCTTTTCATTTTTTTATTTTATTTAAATCTTCCTTAATTCAGGGGAAACTTCCCTCATGCATGACAATGTGTAAGGATAAAAAAAAGAGCAGTTAGTTATATATTCATGAACCAAAGGTAAAAAATATTCATAAGGAAGTTTTAATGAAGTCGTGTGTCTTATTTAGGGTTATATATATTTATGGATTAATATTTACATTTAAAATTAAAATTTAAAGTTAATTTAAACTTGCCGAAAAACATTCAAATAGATATGTTTGTGAAATAATATTTTTATTATAAGTGCATGTAATAATAATATATTATAAAATTATTTTAACTTGTATCCCACTCCAGGGGTGAGAGATCACGACATTTTTAAATGCTGCAACCAATAATCAAAGTCTCCAACCTCCATTTCCATTATAATATTAGAATTAATTCACAGTCTTCCCTTTCAATTATGTTTCAATATAATAAAAGTTAAATATGTTTGTCTTGAAATTAGCTACGGCCTCTTTGTAACTCAGCCAAGCAAGTTAACACAAAAAAACATGAAAAAATAACAGACAAATAGCCTAGTAAAGAAGTTGTTATTATTTGAGGATTTGGGTTCGAACATCATGAATATTAAAAGTATGAGTGTTCAATGTCTAAAGGTTCAAAATTATTTTGAACAGATAATGTCTCGTACTTATCCCATACTGATAAAAAAGAAAAGAAAATTACATTAATATGAATATTTTATAATTAAATTTAAATAAAAATATTGAGCGAATAGTAATTTAGGTTGTTAATTTAGATTGAATATATATTTTTCTCGTATTCCATTAAAATTTGACTTATTAAGTTAAAAAAAATAGAACACAATTCATGGGAAAGAATAGTAGAATTTGGAATTCTCCAACACAAAGTTGCAATTATTGTTGGTAAAAAGTAATTGATTATGTATATTACGAGGTGTCTATCCCCTATTATACAATGAAACAATACAATGCTTTTTTTAATAAAAAAAGTACGTGAGTCTCGTATTTTTCCAAAAAAATATGGTCCTTATCATTTTTGGTACTCAATGTGATCTTTAAACTTAGAAAATATATTCAATGTCTCTTTAACTAATAATTTTTGTCATTGACCGTTAAAGTGTTGATGTCATTTCACGATACTGACATGACAATCTACAGTGGCATGTGACATGGTTGATGATATAGCAGATGGGCTAAATTGGTTTTTTGGTCGAGTTTGAGCTCAAATTGATTTTTTTTAAATTCATGGGCTTATTTAATTTTTTTCAAAAAAATTGTTTTAAATTTTAAATTTAAACTACATAAATATAGAAAAAATATAAATATTCAAAATAAAAATTGAATTACTAAAAAATTTTAAAACATATATATTAACAAAGTGATTAAAAATGTTATTGTTAAATGATCCATTCAATTTGGAGATAAAATGTAATGTTAATTGTCACACCCCAATCTCAATTTCAAATTTATTAAATAAATTATTTGATTTTAAGGACTAAAGTGCAAGTTTCTAAAACTTTTTAGGCTAGTTTCAAATTTTTGGGAAGTTCAGGGATGTAACCCTGAATTATCCCATTATTTGGCCAATTAAAAACTTTTAAAAAAAAGGAAAATGGGTGGTTGAGGAGTATTAAAACCCTAACCCCAAAAATAGTCAACCATGCCCCTACAAACCGGGCTAGGCAACTGTTTATGATAAGAAATAATAAATTTTTAATTTATAATATATGTATTGGGAGTTAACCCCTTCTGTAAAAAAAACACCCCTTGTTCGTGAACCAAATGCCTAAACCCCCTCCCTCATTGTGCATCACCCTCCCTCCATCGATCCACCCTCCTCTTGCTGGTGGTGCACAACACTACCTATTCCTATGAAGACGCCATCTTAGGGAGAGCAAAACCCCTCTGTCTATTCATCGATAGGAGTCGTCGTTAGCCATATAGAGTTGTCCGAAGATCGTCGGAGAAACCTAGGTCACACATCGGTTTTGCTTCGAATTCGGTTGCCTTGCTCATCAGGTAGCCTTACCGCCTCCACAGTCGAACTCCCCATTGTCGTCTACTCAAAACCCATCCATTGGGTCACTCTGTCACAGCTGTTTTCCCCGTTGTCGGCGTGGGCAAGCATTTTGACCTTATTCGTTTGTTTCCAATGGATTTAGTTGGTTTTTAGCGTTGGTGTTGCTTGGATTTGATGTTTGATTGATTGTGGAGTAGTCGGTCACCGTCCCCTAACCCATCGCCATTATCACATATCGCCACGCATCGTCAAGTGTGCATGGGGCTCGTCCTCGTCCCAGAAACCTTTTAGAACGATCTAGGTGGACCGAATTGGCCCAACCCGGTATGAACTGGGTCTGTTTGACCCAAACTGAGTCAACCCAAACTAACTTGAGTCAACCTGAACCGGTTTGACCGGTTGACCTTGATCCAAACAGTTGACTTTGATGATCGTTGACATGTCCGTTGACCTTAACTTTGACAATTGACTTTAACCAAAAAGTCAAAATTTTCAAAAAGTCATATTTTATGTTTTTCTATGTCCTGAGTCTGAATCCGAAGTTTGTTTTGCCAAATTTGAACCCGGAAGCCTCCGAATTGGCTGCTAAATCTGAGCGTGCTTATGTAAATTACGTATTTATTCCAGTGCATCTAATTTAATTGAAGGGTCAATGACTAATTTATGTTATTGTATATTTAAGGTACCCGTGATTTTTCAGATTGTTCATATGCTCGTCCCGACTCCTCCCGATCTATCCTTCAACGCGAGCCCCTACTTACCCGTATAGATTTATAACCCTGTTAAATATTCGATTTAGATTATTACTCCGATTATAACCGCATTATGATATGACTTAGGTTCACATACAGTCGACGAGCGTAGTAAAGTTGGTGCTCGATAGATCTCCCAGACTTATTCTTTTTGCGAGATGTGTTCATTGTGTATCATATTAATGTTTTAATTATATGTTTTAAATACCATGTGCACATGACTGTTTTATCTGATTTGCAATGTGACTATTTGTTTGACTTGTTTCTTTATAATTTATCTGATTTAAAGTCTGATTTCTAATTTACTAAAATTTAAGCCTCATTATCTTATTCATGTTCTCTTGTTACTGATTTTACTGAATTAATATCTGTTTGAACTCTGATTTCCTGTTATCACTGGTTGTTGTCTGAAAAATGTTTTTCTTTGGGGTACTCTAGGATCTGGTATGAAGTCTCTACTGGTTCAGCTTCGGTTAAACTGGTAATTCCTTATATTGGTTCAGATCGATCGAACTGGTAATTCCTTATTGACATAAGGCGACCCTTAGGTGGGCTCCTAGGCCTAATCGGCATAATGGTAAGACCTTATGGACCCTAAGGTGCTCCCTTAGAGTGGCACCTCTTCTATGTACATTCGGTAAATCCTTATGGGGTTGAGGGTACACCTCTCAAGTGGGCACCTATGCTTCGGCTAGGGTAGGACCTTATGGACCCAAAGTGCACCCTTAGGTTGGCACCTATGCCCTTTGGGCCTAGGGTAATTCCTTATGGATGCAATTCTAGAGAACTACATATGGTGTTCGTTTGGAGGGCGATTCTGTATTTTAAGCTAAAAACACTACTAACGTTTTCACAACTTATAACTAAACTGATTTTGGAAACTATACTGACGTTTCATGATTTTAATGTTGAACTAATTTTGAAATCTTAATTATATGTTTATTTTTTCCCTATTGGAGCACACTGAGCTCCCTAACTCATTCCCCCAAACTTTTCTCTTTCAGATTCTTTTTATAGGCAACTCAAACCTGGCACTTGGATAATCAACACATTCACACAATATCATTTTGTTGCAATGTTTTTATCTTCCAAGTTGCAATTAATTTAGGTTACATGTGTCTATACTTCGAAAAATACTTGTTTTACGATTTATACTACTTTTGATACTGTTGTCAGATTTGATTTGACATTGATTATGGAATACTTTATTTTACTCAGTACTTACGATTTTAATTTTTCTGGGATTGAACTTTAATGTTATTGACTATATTTTTAAAGATGTTTATTCGTAATATGATTTTAAATTATTGAAAAATCTTTTTTGGAAAACTTTATCGTAATCCGTTGATCTGTTCGTAATGCATTTTTGTATCAGAGCTTTTGGTTTTAAACCTCAGACTATGAATGGGTTCAAACTAAAAATACAGTTTAAAAATGTTTTACAAAATAAGTTATGAAGGTCATGTCACCAAGTTTTTACGAATTTAGCTGTGTGCGGGACTCCAAGTGCCAATCTAATCCTAGGTTTTACTCTTCTATAGTGAACTCGAGGTTTTCTAAGATGATTGCTAGACATGGTCGTTAACCTGGCCATGGGCGAGGTCGAGCGACTAGATTTGAATACCCCATAGATGAGATGCATATAAAGCCCACAACTCCGATAGATAATCCTGCTTCTGTGACCCCGATGGATATGCCCCTACCCCTGGAATAGGTTGACCACCCCAGTTAGAGGAGAGACTGTTTCTAAGACTGAGTCTACGACGGTAGTATTATATGAGAATATCGGTAGATAATTTTTCTAGTTGATTCGGGGAGCGGTTTGAGCTGTTGGTGTTACACTCGAAGTTCATATCTCTCAGAATCTAATCACTCATGGAGTTAGGACCTTTAGAGGCCCTACTGGTGGAGCTACGAATGAGGTCGAGGACTGGCTTTGTGAAACCAAACCAATGCATGGATCAATTAG
This sequence comes from Hibiscus syriacus, assembly GCF_006381635.1. Lineage (NCBI taxonomy): Eukaryota > Viridiplantae > Streptophyta > Magnoliopsida > Malvales > Malvaceae > Hibiscus > Hibiscus syriacus. The sequence goes on from NW_024062180.1 coordinate 726,556, forward strand.
GATTAGACCCGCAGCGGCATTATTTGAGAGCTGTCTCTATGTTGGATAGGAATGCTTATATCTGGTGAAAGTCTGTGGTCAGTAGTGTTCCGGCCAATTGCTTGACCTGGGATTTCTTCATAGAGTGATTTAGGAGTCATTTTCTGGGAGAGCGTTATCTCACATAGAGGCGACAGCAGTTTCAGGACCTAGTTCAAGGAGATATGACAGTATCTGAGTATGAGATCGAGTTCTTGAAGTTACTGAAGTATTGCTCTACTCTGGTACCTATCGAGAGAGATAGGTATCGAAAGTTTGCTCAGGGACTTAGATACGAGTTGTGTCGTCAGGTGGCTACTCATCAGGATTAGGTGTTTGATGTTGTAGTAGGGAGAGCAAAACATGCTGAAAAATTTGAGGCTTCTGCACCTGATAGAGATAGGGTAGATCGAGATCGATCTTGGAGCCCTTCAGGTCAGTCTGAGTCTTATTCACGCCCTGATAAGTGGACTTGTACTGCTACTCATAAAATGAGCCATACTGGTTCGAGGCATGCATCATCTCCACCTCCATCAGTTAGTCAAGGTGATTCTTCAAGTTTCTTTCTGATACTGAGTTTCGAGTACTATAAGAATCGACACGTGGGAGAGTGTCTTAATAAGATGGGTACCTGTTATTGTTGTGACTCTAGCGAGCACTTTCTGAGGAATTTTCTGCATCCAACTTCTGTCGATTGAACCCCCGTTCAGACTCTTGCTCGATTACATACTTCTGTTCAGACTCCCACTAGGAGTCACAATCAGGTTAGGACATCCAGATATGTTTCTAGGGTCGACAGTAGAGCTCGATCGTAGAGTAGAGTACCAACTGCTTCAAAGGCTTGGCAGCCTACCCTTATTTACGCTACTTGACGTTCTGGTGATCAAGATGAGCCAGGGACTTCTATAGGTATATTTATTGTTATTTTTGTTTCTTTCCATGCATGTCTTATAATTCCCTTTCTATAATCGAGTTTTGTATCTTAAGATCCTTGGATTATCTATTTAAGGCATCGATACCCTTGTTTCTGCTTCTAGTCTAGCAGGATTCTCTGTTATCGTCTATAGAGCAATTAGCCTTTTTCCTTGAATGAACCTTTGAGACCTAGTTTTTGTTTTCTGTTCAACTCTAATGAATTTCGAGGATAAAATTCTTTTAAGGGAAGGAGAGTGTCACACCCCCAATCTCAATTTTAAATTTATTAAATAAGTTATTTTATTTTAAAGATTAAAGTGTAAGTTTTTGAAATTTTTTGGGTTAGTTTAAAAATTTTGGGAAGTTCAAGGACCTAACCCTGAATTATCCTATTTTTTGGTCAGTTGAAAAATAAAAACATAGGAAAATGGATGGTTGAGGGGTGTTGAACCCCTGACCCTAGTAATGGCCGGCCATACCCCTACCAACCAGGTTAGGCCATTGTTTTTTATAAGAAATAATAAATTTTTAATTTATAATATATGTATTAGGTGTTAACCTATTTTGTTAAAAAAAACCCTTGATTCGTGAACCAAGTGTACAAAACCCCCTCCCTCACCGTGTATCGCCCTTCCTCTACCGATCCACCCTCCTCTTCCTGACGGTGAACGTCATCGCCCATTCTTGTAAAGACGTCATCGTAAGCTAAGCAAATCTTTTTTGAAAATGAAATTTTTGAAAAGTAAGAAAGTGATTTCCAAAGTTTCTTACTTAGTAAGTCCTTCGGCCCATCAGTAAGTCTTTCGAGCATGATGATTAAATCCTTCGGGTAATCTATAAGTCTTTCGAGCAAGATGATAAGTCCTTCAGGCCATCCATAAGACCTTCGGGCAGGATGTTTTCAGTGATTTTCAAAAAATGAGAAAGCGATTTTCAAAATTTCTCATTCAAATCTTTTCTGAAAATGAAAATTTTGAAAAGTAAGAAAGCGATTTCTAAAGTTTCGTACTTAGTAAGTCCTTCGGGCCATCAATAAGTCTTTTGAGCATGATGATTAAATCCTTTGGGTCATCTATAAGCCTTTTGAGCAAGATGATAAGTCATTCAGCCCATCCATAAGACCCTTGGGCATAATGTTTTCAGTGATTTTCAAAAAATGAGAAAGCGATTTCCAAAGTTTCTCATTTAATCTTTTATGAAAAATGAAATTTTTGAAAGTAAGAAAGTGATTTTCAAGGTTTCTTACTTAGTAAGTCCTTTAAGCCATCAGTAAGCCTTTCGAGCATGATGATTAAATCCTTCAGGTCATCTGTAAGTCTTTCGAACAAGATGATTCGGGTATGATGTTTTCAGTGATTTTCAAAAAAATGAGAAAGCAATTTCCAAAGTTTCTCATTTAAATCTTTTCTGAAAATGAAATTTTGAAAAGTAAGAAAGTGATTTCCAAAGTTTCTTACTTAGTAAGTCATTTGGCCATCAGTAAGCCTTCCGTGCATGATGATTAAATCATTCGGGTCATTCATAAGTCTTTCGAGTAAGATGATAAGTCCTTCGGGCCATCCGTAAGACCTTCGGGTATGATGTTTTCACATGAATTTGAAAAATGGGATAGTGATTTTCAAAGTTTCCCATTTAATATTTTCAGAAAATGAAATTTTTGAAGAGTAATAAAGTGATTTCCAAAGTTTCTTACCCAGTAAACTAATTTTAAAATTGGTAAGTCCTTCGGGCCATCAATAAGTCTTTCAAGCATGATGATTAAATCCTTCGGGTCATCTGTAAGTCTTTCGATTGAGATGATAAGTCATTCGGGTCATCCGTAAGACCTTCGGGTAGGAGGTTTTCACATAATTTGAAAAATGGGAAAACGATTTTCTAAGTTTTTCATTTAATATTTTCAGAAAATGAAATTTTGAGGAGTAAGAAAGCGATTTCCAAAGTTTCTTACCTAATAAACTATTTCCAAAATTGGTCTGACATCTATGAGATTGGGGCAAGCCAAGTGAGAATATGTTCAGATCCGGAGGTTCAAATGACACTCGAGTCAAGGCAGATTTCCATATCCGGTTCGATCTTACTGAAAAGCAGCGAAATGAATCAAATTTTCCAGACCTAATTATCCAAAAAAGACTAACTTTTCGAATTCCTCATAACCAGAAAAATATGACCATGTTTTGGTCGTTGCTCTATTCTTGTTGCACAACAATGAGCAAAGAGGGGACCCCAACAATAATTATGCTTGTGGTTATATATATATATTGATGGGAATGTGTAACCATTACTTATATGCGTATAAATTTCTATATAATAAGTAATTAAGTAATCAAATATATATATACATTAATTTAAAATGTATTATTATTATTTTTTTTGTTATAGATCCAAAATAATTACAAACAATCCAACAAATGAACCCAGTTGAGGCCCAAGAAGTAGCAACCCAATGCAGATAGGGTTTTTAATCATTCCCAACGCCGCTCAACGTGCACCGTTGGATCTCTTGTGAGATCAACGGTCAGATTATGCTTGAGTTAGGGTTAGCCCTAAGATCAACCTGCTGCTGTAGCCTTGAAATGACAACCGTTGGATCTGTCTAACGATTCAATGGTCTGACTTTAACATGAGGAGATCAGGCATCCAAATCTCGTGCGTGAGATGCACACACATCATCCCAACAGTCTCCACGCAAGCATAACTAACCCCTGTTGTACCCGAGTACCTACAACAGTGCCCTGTGTCTCCCTGCCACATTTCTCGATAGTGGCAGATGACAGGGGCAACAAGCCTACAAAACACCAAAGAGGACGAGTGGCTTTCTCTAGGCCTCTAAATAGTCCACCTCAGTCATCAATAACTCGTCGCCCCGTACATGCAGTGAAAACAAACAAAAATTAAAATACGAGGAACACATGATATATAGAGACATCATTAGCAGTGACAGTGGAGATCAACAACCATTCGAAAAAACACAAAGGGGAAGCCATTTTTTGTTTTCATTCATCAACCACCAGAGAAATAATGAACACAAAAAATGAGAGAGGAGTCATTTTCTTCATAGAGAGTAACCAGAAAAGAGAGAATCCTGTAAAGAGTCTTTCCCTCTCCCCCAAAAAGGGCATCGTACCGAGAGTCTCCTGGTCCCCATTCGAAAGGAGATCATTTGTAACAGCCTACTCAGTCTCCATTAAAGAAAAGCATAACCATTATAATAGTTGATCCTCATACAAAAATAGAATACAAAGCAGAGCCTTTTTGAAGGTAAATAATGTTTTCTTTGTTCATTTTTTCTTTTATTCGAACCAAAGCAAATAAATAAAGATGATGTAGAGAGGAAGGTTATTTACCCTTTAGTCTTAGAGGCCATCCATTCGTGTTGCCGGAATCGAGAGATGAACAACTGGGTTTCTGTTTCGATTAGCCTAGGGGGTATTCATTTGGTTTTTCGGGTTCTAAGTTGAAAAAGGAATAGTCTTGTAGGGAGTTTAGGGGCTGTTTTTGGTCTTTTCAACGACGGTTTGGGGCATGCGTGAGTTTCATTTGAGTTGAGTTGTTGTCAGTTCGACTTTGGGTTCCACCGACCACCATTGTTAGTAATCGAAGTTCGAAGAATGGCCGATTTACGACGTGGGTAAACTCTTGGGGTTTTGGTCGAAGAAAAAGGTTAAGAGAGGTAGGAAAAGTAGCAAATTTGGGCTTCCTTAGGTCTCTTTCGTTCGCATTTGGAGGCGGTTGGAGTAAGGAGTGGTCGCCAAGTCGGTGGCCGACTTTCGGATAGGATGGTTGTGGGGAGCGACGCTGAATAGAACGGAGAGGGAGAAGAGTTAGAAGAATAAAAAACTAGGTATCGTTTTGTTTTAGTTTAGATTACAATCTATTTAGTTTAGGTTATTATAAAATGTTCAGGTAAATAACCTTTTCGTCCTCCTTATTCTCCCTTGTTTTTACAAAGAGGCCACATATTTTCTTTTTATTTATTGCGATTTGGACATATTGATTTCTTTCATTTTATTTTGGTCCATGTTTTATAACTTTTAGAATTCATGATCTTGCCATCAAGTTCTATGCGTGTTACACTTGAGTCATTAGGCTCAATTATCTTAAATTTTTATTAATCACACATTCGAGATGCTATTTTTGAGACTTTTATTTTAATCCTACACGTGTTTGGGGTTTATCCTAGTTCCAGTGCTCACAGTTTGGTTAAGTTGCATTTTAATCCCGCAGTGTATATATTTCATTTGTTTGTCATTTGGCATTGTGGTCCATTTTAAATATAAGTACATGCGAATGTATATACACATGGGTTTGTTTGTGCCTAAATTATCTAATTACATGTCATATATATGTATGTATGCATTTGCTTTCAAGATCCTATGAATGATGAATAGTCGGTATATATATGCGTGCATTGGTATGTTAGCATATATGTTGTGCATAATTTATGATGTATGTTTACATGTATATACGTACTATGCTATTTTTTTTATTTTTTTATTTAGCAATGGTAGTACGTATACAATGCATTCTTGTTTTTCAAATCCCCTTTATTATTTTAATTGGTATAAAACCATGTAGATTTTTTGCTAACTTATAATTTTAATCGCATGTAGCTTTAGCTTCTAAAATAGAATACCCTCATAAGCATGTCTAAAATAATACGTAAGGTTCACGCATATTAATTTATGAGATATGTACATGTATTCTTCAAATTAACTGTAAACATTTGTTCTAGCATATTGCGTGTTTACGTACGTTTGAGTATGCAATTGTTTCACTTCCAAGATTGCAGGACAGCATTTTTGCATCAGATGTATGATATCCTCACAAGCATATCTTCACTCGATTTAAATAATTCGACCAAGGGTAATACCCTTTCATTTTAAGGTCGTTGAGAAGTGACTATCTTAACTAATGAGAAAGTTACTTCCGACAATTTTAAAATGAAAATGTATCCCGTTAAGTGAAACACTAAATTTTGACTAGTCCTAAAAATTGGGAATGAGAGCACAAGAAATGTTCGTCTAATTAGATTCTTCGAGAAAATATCGTTAGAACTCATCTAAGGCCTGATCTAGATATCTTTAAATAATCGAATATTATTCATCTTTCTAAAAGGTGGTAATTTTTAATTTAATTTGTTTAATTTCGTGCATTTGAATATTGCAATGAAACCGTACTATTTCTGTAATATCCCAAATAACGGGTTAGTGACTAAATTGTAAAAATTTAGAAATTGGTGATTAAAGTAGAATAATTAAATAGTTTAAAAATAATTGTTAGTAAATATGAAATGAATTAAAGGACAAACTGGTCATTTGCAAGGAAAATTTATAATTAAGAATTTTGATGGGGTTATATTATAACCCACGTGGGGCTTGAGTAGGAAACAAATGTTTCCAGATTTTTCTCATCTCTTCTTCCTTCTTTCTTATCTTCTTCACTCTTCTCTTCTTCCAAACGTGAAGACCCAAGCTTAAGGTAAGAATCAGAACCTTGGTCGTTTCTTTGATTTTAGCTTGGAAATTGAAGTTTGGATGTTATATAAGCTAAAGGAAAGCTTATATGACATTAAGACAACAAGATAAGTGTTTTAGAGATAGATTTGGAAAATGGGTTTTTAGATGAAATTTTGATATGGATGAGTTTTTAAAGTTAGAATAAGATTTTTGACTTGTCAAGAAGTTAATTAAGGAATATGGAGTGTTAGAATTGGATTTAAAACATGTTGAAAATTGGGTATGATTTTTAGCTTTGAGAATTTGAATGAAGCATGGGAGATTTTAAAGTATTGGAATTGATAGAAGTTAATTAAAATGGTTGTAGTTAAGTTTGGTGGTATGAAAGGAACCTTGTCTGAGAAATTTAGTGAAGAGTTGATGAATTTCGGGTTTGAACAGTAAAATTTCAGATTATGCAGAGGGAACCGATACCCCCTGGGGGGAATCGATTCCCCCTAAAAGAAAATGTTGAAGTTTGGTTTATTAAATTAGTTTAAGTTGTTAGTATCAAATTACAAGGGTTAGGCTTCTGATAAATATCTTGAAAATTATGTTTATGTAGATATAAAACGTAATTCTATTCCGGAACAATCGAAGAGTTAGGATTGAAACAACGAAAGCGAGGCCAAGGTGAGTGCCTATTTTAAGGGTAGTACAATGGAATAAGACTTGTGATAAGTCTAATCCTATGTTGATTTTTATAGAACAATAGTTATGAATATGCATACATGATAATTATTATGATACATGCATAAGGTATATATGCTCATATGATTTGATAAATGATATGTGAATAAATTCAAATGTATATGTGATATGATAAGTGACATGAGCACATGAACATATGAAATATAAGAATGATGCCCATAGTATACGATATGAGAGCTATAGGTATAGTTGGCATGCTAAGAGTCGAGGGTTTCATAGGTCCTTCGGGACAACTCATAGGTCCTTCGGGACATATTCACAGGTCCTTCGGGACAAATTTCATATGCCACTCAGTGGGACTTATACGAGCTGTGGTGATAGTAATAGTGCACAACCTCAATGTACTCGAATACCTTGAGTTCTCAGTAATGTACATGGGCTTATAGAATGTTATCAAAGGTAATTGCATTATTATTGTTATATGTTATATCATTGAATGGATAGATCACATGTTCATATTTATAAGGAATACATCATCATTATATTTATATGCCGCACTAAGTCTATGACTTAGCGTGTAAGTGATTTACACGTAGGTACAGAAAAGTAAGAAGATCGATCTTAAGAGTAGCAACGCAGCATACCATCATTAGGGGATCAAATCAGAAGTAAACAACAAAGTATGTATTTTAGTTGTATAAAGTATGTTGGCATGTAATAAGTTGTTAGTTACGAATACTCTGATCGACTTTTCTAATGTTTTGAATGTAATTATGTAAGTGTATAGTAATGAACGGCTGAATTTTTACGAATTTTATATACATTTTTACGGCAGTACTGTAGCAGTACTGTAACAGTACTGTAGCAGGGGAATCGGTTCCCTGTAGCAGGGGAATCGATTCCCTATTTGTAAACTGGAAAATTTAACATTTCGGGTACTGTAGCAGGTTACTGTAGCAGGTTACTGTTCACGGTACTGTAGCAGATTATTGTTTATACATATTTTATTGTTCGCAAATACATTTTTTTTACCTCAAAATTTTATATTGAATATAATTTAATAATATATTATCTTATTTTCCTAAATAAGTTCAAATATTTTGTTATTTTATAAGGAAAATTATTTTAAAAAGGTAATGTCACATCTCGGACTCGTACTCGGGTCGGGTACGGGTTAGGGGTGTTATATTTAATGGTATCATAGTAAGGTTTAGTCGATTCTCGGCATAAACCGGAGTCTATAGTGTTTTATAATGTATACATGCCAACAAAATAGTGAAAACTTCTGATCTGATATGGTAATGAGTATGTTGTTTTGCTAATAGAATGATATGTTTATTTTTAATAGATGTCCGGACATGATAGTTCTCGAAGTCAAGCGGGAGATGATCAACCCGCTGAAAGTAGTAATTCACCTGCCCTGGCCAGGCAATGTGAAGAACAGACACCTTCTAGAGTGCCTGTAGCTGATCAAGATATGTTCTTTAGAACGTTAGATGCAGTATTGACGCGTTTCCAACCTCCTGTTACTTCAACTCCAAAAATGAATGTTGCAAAGGAGTTGAAGGGTTTAGGAGCTCCAGAGTTTAAAGGTGAAGCCGAGAAAGGTCCTGTTGCTGCGGACCTTTGGCTTAATGATGTGAAAATTATGTTAGAAGGACTCCACTGTTCTGATGTGGAGAAGTTGGACGGGGTGGTCTCTTTGCTTCGTGGGCAAGCGAGAATTTGGTGGACAAATGTCACTTTGAGGATGACCAGTGATCAAGTAACATGGTCTCTGTTCCTGGAAGAGTTTCGGCATAAGTATATAGGAGACCAATTCATCAAGCAAATGAAGCAAGAATTTTTAAATTTGAAACAAATGAATCGCACTGTATATGAGTATGAGTGCGAATTTAATAAGTTAAGTCGCTTTGCAGCAGAGTTGGTGCCTATAGAGAAAGATTCCTGTGAGTGGTTTGTTGAGGGCTTGCATCCAAGGCTAAAAGAAATGTTGATTGTATTGAATCTGTCCTCATTCCAAGAAGTAGTAAATCGTGCTAAAGCTCTAGAGAGAGCGCAGAATGAACGGTTTGGGGAGCAGAGAGCTCTACCATCCAAAAGAACTGGAGCTTCATCAAGCTCTACACTACCAAAGAGAGGTAGAGATTTTGGTTTTCGATATCAAACAAGATCTGAATCAGTGGCATCCTCTGCTAGAGGATTGAATCAGGAAAGAGCTAGACGAACTCAATCTGTGGGGACTGGTGATGGGCGAGCACAACAGAGTCAAGTTGGGCAGTGTCAGATCTGTGGAAGAAACCATAGTGGAATATGCAGAGTTAAAACAGGAGCTTGTTTTCGATGTGGGGAAACAGGACATTTTATGAGAGATTGTCCTTTGAGGGTAGAAGAGTCTGTTCCACAGGAGAGGTCTGCTTCAATGTCCCAGAGGGGACGGGGTAGAGGAAGAGTTAGAACTCAACATGAATCCTCTACTCAACAAGAAGTTCGCTCTACTGCTTGGGTGTATAATCTCAAAACCAATGAAGACTGGGATGATCCAGAGATAATAACATGTACCTTTTTACTGTTTGATAAACATGTTATGGTATTGATTGATCCGGGGTCTTCATACTCATACATTAGTAGCAAGTTAGTTAGAGAACTGAACATTCCGCTAGAAGCCACTAATAATGAAGTAATAGTGACAAATCCATTAGGGCATAGTGCTAGTGCGAATTTGGTATGTCGAGGATGTCCCATACGGATTCAAGAAATTGAATTCCCTGCTAATTTGATGGAATTACCCTTCGATGAATTTGAAGTGATACTGGGAATGAATTGGTTGTTTCGTTATTATGGGAATGTGGATTGTAGATTGAAAAGAGTAACGTTGAAAAGTCCGGAAGGGGTAGAAGTCGTGGTGTTTAGTGAAGGGTGGAATCCATTGGCAAATGTAATCTCCGCGATAACGACAAAGAAGTTACTGCTACAGGGATGTCAAGGGTTCATTGCTAATGTGTTGGATATTAGAACCAAGGAGAAAAGAATTAAAGAAATTCCTATAGTCATAGAGTTTCCCGATATATTTCCTGCAGAATTACCAGGTTTGCCTCCAAACAGAGAGGTAGAATTCCAGATTGAAATAATGCCTGGAACTGCGCCTATTACTATGGCTCCATACAGAATGGCTCCAAAAGAATTGCAAGAGTTAAAGATATAGTTAAAGGAGTTGTTAGATAAAGGATTTATAAGACCAAGTGTCTCACCGTGGGGAGCTCCAGTGTTGTTCGTCAAAAAGAAGGATGGATCAATGCGTCTTTGCATTGATTATAGACAGCTTAATAAGGTGACCATCAAGAACAAATATCCACTTCCCCGAATTGACGATCTGTTTGATCAATTAAAAAGAGCTTCAGTGTTCTCGAAAATTGATTTACGTTCTGGTTATCATCAATTAAAGATTCAAGACAAAGATATCCCAAAGACGGCATTTAGAACGAGATATGGTCACTATGAGTTTATTGTGATGCCGTTTGGAGTTACTAATGCACCAGCTGCTTTCATGGATCTCATGAACAGAATATTCCAACCCTATTTGGATCAATTTGTGGTGGTATTTATTGACGATATTCTCGTGTATTCAAAGTCCAAAGAAGAATATAGTTCACACTTAAAGAAGGTGTTACAGATTTTGAGAGAAAATAAGCTTTATGCCAAACTCTCCAAATGTGAATTCTGGTTGAAGGAAGTGACTTTCCTTGGACATGTGATTTCTGCAGAAGGAATTCGAGTGGATCCCCAAAAGATTAAAGCTATTTTAGAATGGGAAGTTCCAAAGAATGTGTCAGAAGTCCAGAGTTTTCTGGGGTTAGCTGGTTATTACCGAAGATTCGTTAAAAACTTTTCGATAATAGCATTACCCCTAACCAAGTTATTGAGGAAAGAGGTAAAATTTGCTTGGACTCCAGAATGTCAGGAAAGTTTTGAAAATTTAAAGAAGATTTTGACAGAAGCTCCTGTGTTGGTTCAACCTGAGTATGGCAAGAATTTTGTGGTTTATAGTGATGCGTCCCATAATGGCTTGGGATGTGTGTTGATGCAAGAAGGCAAAGTGGTGGCATATGCGTCAAGACAATTGAAGTCACATGAGAAAAAGTATCCAACGCATGATTTGGAGATGGCTGCAGTAGTATTTGCTCTTAAGATTTGGCGTCACTACTTGTATGGTGAAAGATGTTATTTATATACAGATCACAAGAGTTTAAAGTACTTGATGACTCAGAAAGAGTTGAATTTAAGACAGAGAAGATGGGTGGAATTTCTCAAGGATTATGATGTTGTGATCGATTTTCATCCGGGAAAAGCAAATGTGGTAGCGGATGCCTTAAGTCGAAAGACATTTGCAGTTCTACGAGCTATGGATGCTAGATTATCATTAAGTGAAGATAGTGCTATTTGTGCTGAATTGACTCTCAAGCCATCATGGCTAGATAGAATTAAAGAATTGCAAGCTAGGGATGAAAAGTGTTCAAAGAAGCTATAACAAATAAGGAATGGAGAGTGTATAGATTATGAGATGAAAGCTGATGGGAACCTATATTATCAAGGGAGGATAGTAATTCCAAATGATGATGAGTTAAAGAATGATGTATTAATGGAAGCTCACTGTAGTCCATTAACGATGCACCCAGGAGGAAACAAAATGTATATGGACCTCAAGAGTCGATATTGGTGGCCAGGAATGAAGAAAGACATTACAGAATTTGTGTCCAAATGTTTGACTTGTCAACAAGTCAAAGCTGAGCATCAGGTTCCGTCAGGATTATTGCAACCAATGACGATTCTTCAGTGGAAATGGGATAACATAACGATGGATTTTGTAACGGGATTACCTGTAACTCCAAACAAAAGAGATTCAATTTGGGTGATTGTAGATAGGTTGACTAAGTCAGCCCATTTTATTCTGGTACGAACTAATTTCTCCATGGATAAGTATGCTGAGTTGTACATCCAAGAGATTATACGGTTGCATGGTGTACCTGTTTCTATAGTTTCTGATCGAGATCCTCGATTTACTTCAAGATTTTGGAAGTCATTGCATGGAGCATTGGAACTCGATTAAATTTTAGCACATCGTTTCATCCTCAGACCGATGGACAATCCGAACGGACTATTCAAATTTTAGAGGACATGTTAAGAGCTTGTGTAATTGAATTCAAAGGATCATGGGAAAAATATTTGCCACTTGCTGAATTCGCTTACAACAACAGCTATCAGTCGAGTATTAAAATAGTTCCCTACGAAGCTCTTTACGGAAGAAAGTGTCGTACGCCTTTGAACTGGTACGAGCTCAAAGATAAAGAAGTGCTTGGTCCTGAGTTGATTCAGGAAGTAGAAGAAAAGGTCCAAATAATTCAGAGTAATCTAAAAGCTGCAGCAGACAGACAAAAATCATATGCAGATCTAAAAAGGAAAGAAATTGAGTTTCAAGTCAGAGATAAAGTGTTTTTAAAAGTGTCTCCATGGAAGAAGGTGTTGAGGTTTGGTCGAAAAGGAAAATTGAGTCCTCGGTTTATTGGACCATATGAGATTGTAAAGAGAGTAGGACCTGTAGCATATCAGCTAGCTTTACCACCTGAGATGGAAAAGATACATGATGTCTTTCACGTTTCAATGCTTCGAAGATATATATCTGATCCCTCTCATATCGTGACACCAGAAGAGATTGAGGTTCGACCTGACTTGACTTATGAGGAAGAACCTGTTCAAATATTCGCTCACGAAGTGAAACAACTAAGGAATAAGACTATTCCTTTGGTCAAAGTGCTATGGAGAAATCATAAAGTAAAAGAAGCAACGTGGGAACGTGAAGAAGATATGCGACATCAATACCCCCATTTGTTCGTGCAATGAAAATTCGAGGACGAATTTTCTTAAGGGGGAGAGATTTGTAATATCCCAAATAACGGGTTAGTGACTAAATTGTAAAAATTCAGAATTTGGTGATTAAAGTAGAATAATTAAATAGTTTAAAAATAATTGTTAGTAAATATGAAATGAATTAAAGGACAAACTGGTCATTTGCAAGGAAAATTTATAATTAAGAATTTTGATGGGGTTATATTATAACCCACGTAGGGCTTGAGTAGGAAACAAATGTTTCCAGATTTTTCTCATCTCTTCTTCCTTCTTTCTTATCTTCTTCACTCTTATCTTCTTCCAAACGTGAAGACCCAAGCTTAAGGTAAGAATCAGAACCTTGGTTGTTTCTTTGATTTTTAGCTTGGAAATTGAAGTTTGGATGTTATATAAGCTAAAGGAAAGCTTATATGACATTAAGACAACAAGATAAGTGTTTTAGAGATAGATTTGGAAAATGGGTTTTTAGATGAAATTTTGATATGAATGAGTTTTTGAAGTTAGAATAAGATTTTTGACTTGTCAAGAAGTTAATTAAGGAATATGGAGTGTTAGAATTGGATTTAAAACATGTTGAAAATTGGGTATGATTTTTAGCTTTGAGAATTTGAATGAAGCATGGGAGATTTTAAAGTATTGGAATTGATAGAAGTTAATTAAAATGGTTGTAGTTAAGTTTGGTGGTATGAAAGAAACCTTGTCTGAGAAATTTAGTGAAGAGTTGATGATCTTCGGGTTTGAACAGTAAAATTTCAGATTATGCAGAGGGAACCGATACCCCCTGGGGGGAATCGATTCCCCCTAAGAGAAAATGTTGAAGTTTGGTTTATTAAATTAGTTTAAGTTGTTAGTATCAAATTACAAGGGTTAGGCTTCTGATAAATATCTTGAAAATTATGTTTATGTAGATATAAAACGTAATTCTATTCCGGAAAAATCGAAGAGTTAGGATTGAAACAACAAAAGCGAGGCCAAGGTGAGTGCCTATTTTAAGGGTAGTACAATGGAATAAGACTTGTGATAAGTCTAATCCTATGTTGATTTTTATAGAACAATAGTTATGAACATGCATACATGATAATTATTATGATACATGCATAAGGTATATATGCTCATATGATTTGATAAATGATATATGTGAATAAATTCAAATGTATATGTGATATGATAAGTGACATGAGCACATGAACATATGAAATATAAGAATGATGCCCACAGTATACGATATGAGAGCTATAGGTATAGTTGGCATGCCAAGAGTTGAGGGTTTCATAGGTCTTTCGGGACAACTCATAGGTCCTTCGGGACAAATTCACAGGTTCTTCGGGACAAATTTCATATGCCACTCAGTGGGACTTATACGAGCTGTGGTGACAGCAATAGTGCACAACCTCAATGTACTTGAATACCTTGAGTTCTCAGTAATGTACATGGGCTTATAGAATGTTATCAAAGGTAATTGCATTATTATTGTTATATGTTATATCATTGAATGGATAGATCACATGTTCATATTTATAAGGAATACATCATCATTATATTTATATGCCTCACTAAGTCTATGACTTAGCGTGTAAGTGATTTACACGTAGGTACAGAAAAGTAAGAAGATCGATCTTAAGAGCAGCAACGCAGCATACCATCATTAGGGGATCAAATCAGAAGTAAACAACAAAGTATGTATTTTAGTTGTATAAAGTATGTTGGCATGTAATAAGTTGTTAGTTACGAATACTCTGATCGACTTTTCTAATGTTTTGAATGTAATTATGTAAGTGTATAGTAATGAACGGCTGAATTTTTACGAATTTTATATACATTTTTACGGCAGTACTGTAGCAGTACTGTAACAGTATTGTAGCAGGGGAATCGGTTCCTTGTAGCAGGGGAATCGATTCCCTATTTGTAAACTGGAAAATTTAACATTTCGGGTACTGTAGCAGGTTACTGTAGCAGGTTACTGTAGCAGATTATTGTTTATACGTATTTTATTGTTCGCAAATACATTTTTTTTACCTCAAAATTTTATACTGAATATAATTTAATAATATATTATCTTATTTTCCTAAAATAAGTTCAAATATTTTGTTATTTTATAAGGAAAATTATTTTAAAAGGTAATGTCACATCTCGGACTCGTACTCGGGTCGGGTACGGGTTAGGGGTGTTACAATTTCTTTATTTTGATTGGATTAGGAATTGATTGTCTCAAGGTACGAAAGGTCGTTTCTTCTTGATATGAAATAATTAAATATTGCTTGGTTTTGTTCTAACATTCACGAATGTTATTTTAAGGGATCTTAAATTAAATTTAAACTTGTAAATTTCATTGCAAAGACAAATAATTAATCGACTAGGTATTGATTTAGGGCGTTGTGGGAGTGTTAATCTTTCCCCACGCGTAACCGACTCTCGAACTTGAATTTTGGTAACACATACCTCAAATTTATTGTTTTAATTAAAATTAATAATTTTATTAAAATGACAAATATGTTTTTGGGTGCCCAATCACACACCCTAATCAAAAATTGGTAGCGACTCCTCAAACCGTATTTTATTTTTAAAAGGGAATCCCAAATTTTTCGAAGAGAGAGATTTTTTTTAAAATCACATTACTTTTAATTAAAAATTTATCATAATATAATTAAAAAATGTATTTTTTAATCCGAAAAAAATCGTTTCGACAAACGCTCCATCCATTGCACCAAACATCCCCAATGGTTTATTTATTACAACAAATTTTATTTATACTTTTAAAGCTTGATAATAGTAAAAGAAAATAGAAGTAAAAATAATTTAGAATTAATTTTATTGATATTGATTCAGGTTAATCTATTAACAAATTAATTACTGCTGATTATTAAAAATATTAATAAACAAACTTCTCTTTATTTGATGTAAAGTATTTAAAAATATTTTTTACATTTTTTTAATAATCTATTAATAAACTAACTTCTGTTTAAATTTTTTTATAATCAGTAGTAATTAATTTATTAATAAATTAATTTGAATCAAATATTAAAAAAATTAATTCTATTTTATTTTTACTTCTATTTTCTTTTACTTCTATTTTCTTTTATTATTATCAAGCTTTAGAAGAATAAATACAATTTGTTGTTAGTAATGTTCGGTGCAGTGGTTGAGGCTTTGTTACCTATCCATTTGGTCCAGGTTTAATACCACCCAACAGCAAATTTCATTCCCTTTATTTTTTATCCAATCTTGTGGTGACAGCAACACATGTCATGTTTATGTGCTGACACATGTTAGATCATGATTGAATGATTAATTTATTAAATTTAATTTAATTTATGGTCAAATTAAGAGAATAAATAAATATTGAGGACTAAATGTAAAAATATGCCAATTTTAACTGTCACATCATCATTTCCGTCAAATATTAACGGTTAGTGATATGATTGAACAACTTAAATAGTTAAGTGGCGTTGATTGACAAAATTAAAAGATCGGTGACAAAAGTAAAAAATCTAAATAGTTAAATAGTCAACTGAGTAGTTTACCCATAAAATAATTAACCATTTTTTTAACAATGGTAACTAGATCTTATTAATAATATAATGAATCAAAATTACAACGCGTTAGAATAAAAAGAGTTTATAATCGAACCAAATTAATCATAACTGAATTAATCGAACTTTTTTTTCTTAAACCGTTAACCGAACCGAATTTTTTTTCTAAAATATTAATCGAATCGAATAAATTTCGATCAATTTTCGAATTAACCGATTTTTTTTTAAATTTTCTAATTTATATAAAAATTAAATGTTTTTTAATTCAAAAAAAGTTTATAATTAATTTAAATAATATAATTATAAATAAAATTTCAGATAAATTTTTTAATTAATTAATATTGATTTAGGTTTAAAATTATTGGATCTTAAATTATTAATTGAGTTTTAAATGGTTTGGGCTTAGCCCATATATTATATATATATTTAATATTTTTTAATTAAAAAAACAGTTTACAATTAATTTAAATAATATATAATTATAAAAATAAAAATTTTATATAATTTTTTAATTAATTAATATTGATTTAGGTTTAAAAGTTATTGGATCTTAAATTATTAATTGGGTTTTAAATGGTTTGGGCTGAGCCCATATGTTATATATAATATATTTAATATTTAAAATTTAATTTCGGTTAATTCGATTAATTAACCGAATTCGAACCGAATTAACCGTTAACCGAATTTTAAAAATTTTCTTAACCGTTAACCGACCGAACTAATTCGATAACCGAACCAAATTAACCAAACTAATTTGATTCGGTTAGTTAACCGAATTAGTTCGATTATTTGAATACCACTTAAGCGTATGAAAAATCTGTCCCCTAAAGGCAAAGTCGACATTTGACTCATTTGTAGAAACTTATACCAAGTTGAATATTTCCAATTTATACGAAATTTATCATCTCATTCTCCTTTTCCTTAAAATGTTTTCGCGTGCTTCTCCATGATTTTATTTCATCTAAATTTATCCATTATTGAATCACGGCAATTTTAATTTCAGGATTTGATTTTGATAATTAATGTATTAAATTCTAAACTTGATAAGTTTAGCACGAGTGGTGATCTTCTCGTGAGAAACAAAGCGTGCTAAAATTGGATCATAAATCCATTAAATAATAATAATCAGTAGGGGAAAGGAATTTCAGATGTTAATTAAATAAATTTTGTTTTATTCTAAAAAAGTAAACATTATATATATCTTTTAAATCAGTATACTAACAGAGGTTATTTTTCTTGGAATCTAAACACTAACCAGAATACGCAAGCAAAATGACTCAGATAATATAACCTTGAGAAAAATAATTACAAAAAGAATCCACTCCGAGTATTATTTTTTAGATTAACAAGATTATTACAATACATAGAAGAAGACGCATAGTATTTCATACGGTTTCAGAATACTCGAGAAGTACAAGTCTTCACAAGACCCCAAGAGTGCGCATGAGAAATTGAAATACAAAGAAAGGATAAAGACGTATTACATTCTTGGGGTTTTCAATTGAATACTTATTGTACTCCTAAAACCTTCTAAAGGCGTATGAAACATAACGAATTTCTCTTTTATACTGTAACAATCACTATAATCTAAGAAATAAAGCTCAAGGTGAATTATTTTGGTAAAAAACTCAAAGACATTATTTCAACCATTTTATTATAATACACAATATAGCATTGGTCTTGAGATAAAATATTTTAAGAAAAGAAATTATTAATTAATATAAAAGACAAAATTAGAATAATATTTATTTAACTAATATGATTTCAGATTTTTTCAAAATTGTCATCTCAGGCTCTATACCCGAGCTCCGAACCCTTTTAAGTGGGGGTGAATGCCACACATTCGTGTGAATTTATTTACCGCATATGCCTAGCAAGTAGCCTTCGGGATTCATATACCTTATGTCTTCGTGTGAATTTATTCACCGTGCGGGCATAAGGGAATGTGTCCCCTCGAGTTTAACTTAGTCCACACAAGCCTGTGATGGGTTTAGGACTAAGGGTCTGGTAAGCCCAAGGGGGCACCGGCAAGGAGAACTCGAGTACCGTTTTTTAGAACCTAAACCGGGAGGGTACAGGGAATTAGAGCCCACCCCAAAACCTCATTCCAAACCCTAGGCTGTTTTATTTCCTACTTTATTTTCTGTTCAAAGCATGCGAACTAGACAAACATGTGGTTAGGTTTTGTTTGAAATTAGCATGCGGGATAGAGATCATGTCCGGGTAGGAATAATAAGCATGTGGGGTAGATATCATGTGGGGTAGTATTTTTCATTTTTATTATTGTTTTGATTTACCTAACTAACCCTTTTATTTTTTGTTCTCTTTTATTTTGTGTTCATCGTTTGCATCATTTAAAACGATGTGTTGATCCACCAAAAATGTGTTTGTTAAACATGAATAATCTGCATTAATGGACAAATGGGTTATAATACAAAGAGATAAAAAAACTCAGAAGTCCAACCGTGGTCAAAGAATACTCAAAGGCAAAGTTGCAGGGGCAATACGAGGAAAAGGTCACTGACCCGGTCGCTCCTTTCGAAAACTACAAGAACCAGATGGTGAAACACTAGCTGAGCTGGATGCCATTATTGACGAATTCAAGAAGCAAGCTTCGGATAGTTTCTCTCGATGGAGGGCTCCAATGACACTTTCGTTAGAAACAAGCTCGGTAGAAAGTGAAAGTCAGAGATGCAGTCCTTCGAGATCTTTTTTTGGGGCAAGCATCTCATTATTTGCACATTTTAGCCAAAGGAGCCGGAATGGTTCGACAGGATATTCAACTAGTGAAAAAGACGAATCAACTTGTCAGAAGCTGTACATGATTTGTACCATCAAAAAGAGTTTTTTGTCTCTTCAGACGTAACACTTTTGTCACCAATAAGGGTTATTCAGAATAACAGGCACATTTTTTGGATCAATGCCTCGGACATTTCATGCATCATATATTTAGACATTTTGCATTTCTTATTTTCTTTGCATTTTTTTTATTTTCTTTGCATTCACATTAACTAATATAAACATGTCTCATCAAGGGGAACAAATATTGGATACACCGCCTCAAGCATTGGACACACCCCATCCACATAACACTCGTTTGAAGAAGAAGAGGATGGAAGCCAGAATTACACAAATCGAGGAGAATATGTTAAAACTACAGAAAGAACTAGAAGACAAGATAAACCAGAACAGTCGAAATACTCTGGAAACAATCACAAAGAACCAAGAGTCCTTGGTTGATCAGATCGTTGCCAAGTTAGTTGGCCTACGACAGACCAGTGCGCCCGGGGCAGGTTCACCGGAAGGGGTAACTATACAACCTACCCCGCAAGTGGTTATCTCACCTGAAATCCTACCAGAACTTCGAGGGGACTCATCTGCTGCAAAATCAAAGCCCTTGTCCTCTGTATTTAACCCTAGGAACAATCCGGTTATTACCATGTACCGGATTTGGACGAAGAGGAAAAAGCGAGGAAGATGGAGGAAAAATCAAACAATTGGAGGACCAAATGAATATAGTCAAAGGAGACCGTGACTACCATGAAATCGATGCAACGGAACTTAGTCTAGTCCCGGACTTGGTTCTTCCCCCGAAATTTAAGTCCCCGGAGTTCGAGAAGTTTGACGGGAATAGTTGCCCATCCGCTCACATCACCATGTTCTGCCGAAAGATGACAGGATATGGAGGAAACGACCAACTCCTGATCCACTGCTTTCAGGATAGTCTGTCGGGCTCAGCCATTCGGTGGTACAACCAGCTAAGCCGATCAAATATCAAGACCTGGAAGGACCTGGCCAAGTCATTTCTGGAACAATACAAGCATAACAATGACATAAGGCCAGATCGAGTTATGCTACAAAACATGGAAAAGAAGCATAACGAGAGTTTCAGGCAGTACGCACAAAAATGGAGGGACTTGGCTGTGCAAGTTCATCCACCGTTAGATGAAAAGGAAACCCGGAAACTTTTCGTACAGACTCTGAAGGTTCCATACTTCGGGCATCTGGTGGCGATCACATCAGGAAGCTTTTCAGACTTGGTTATGGCCGGAGAAATGATTGAGTCGGCCATAAAGCAAGGCAAGATTAAGGATGGGGAAGCCAGTAAGAAGCCTCCTATGAGGGAGAGGGATGGAGAGGTTAACAACATCAAACACTCCAGCAAAGGTGTTACAATCTCCAGCCCAAAATCAACTGCGGCTGTACCGTTAGGTACTTCTAAACAAGAGTCCAGGAGGGAAAGGGAACATTTCGACCCTATTCCCATGACCTACAAAGAGCTTTACCAGCAACTTCTTGACACCCATGTGGTGTCACCATATCCAGTAGAACCCATAAAGCCCCCATACCCCAAGTGGTATGACGAGAATGCGTATTGTGAATATCACGGCGGAGTCCAGGGCACAATTGAGAACTGTTATGCATTTAAGAGGGTCGTACAAAAGATGCGTAACCAGAACTGGATCGACTTCAACAACTTGGGGGCATCCAAGTGAGGAATATCATTTCATCATTTGAGGCATTCTGTTTGACTTTGTTTTTCTTCCATTTTTTCTCAAGTTTTTGTAAGAACATTTTAATCAAATTTATGTTACTTTAAAAGATGTTAAGCAATGGATCATATTTGCAAATTTGTAATTCTTTGCATATCATTTGAATTAAGAAACTCTGTAAACGATTCAAAGTTATGAATCTTGGACAAAGTAACATGATTTAAAAACAATGACTTTGACCTTATCCAGAATATACCCTCAAACACCATACCCCGCTCTTGGAATTAACCAATATACCCTTTTCCTTTCATAAGATGCGGACAACACGGGGCATCATTTGCATATGACAATTACTATGTTTTTTATTTAAGACTTTCAATGACGATGATGATCTTTACAAATGAAAGAGTCGAGTAGGTGAATCCAGTTTAGGTCAGTTGCTTGAAAATTGAACTCTAAAGATGAAATTTTTGACTTTCAACAAATACCTAGGCTATAACAGGTTCTTTTTGACAATCTTAAGAAATTAAATCCGTAAAAACTGAGCTATTCCGCTAAGGCAATTGGTTATAGAGGAAACTTGAAAGCTCTGGCCTTATGAGTAGATTACGTTCAAACCATGACATTGCTCGAAAACTTGGCAATTTGGTGTTTGCTCCACTGCTTTTGTCAGGCTGAAGACTTTGTGATGAGACGAACCCTTCAGTTAAACCTGATAAAAGTGATTATAATACTAAGCTGTCCCTCTAAAGCAATTGGTTGAACGCCCCGGCTTTATGGATTTTGCTAGCCAGACAATGGCAAAGTAAATGAAATTTATCTAAAAAAGAAATTTTCGGTAATGTTGGACTAAGGGAGTTAAGGAACACCTGTTATAGTTGACTACACACAAGCACTCAAGAATTTCATTTTTAGACCGATATTTTTTTTTGCACTGCCTTTGTTGGAAGAGCCTACAAAGCTTGAACAAATGAAAGATTTCAAAGGACTGAGATAAAAGGTCTAGTAATTGATCATGCTAGTTGCGTCATTTTGTCCGCACCCATTTAAAGTGCCAAAGCATGTTGCGATATTTAAAAAATGACATTTTTTACCAAAAAACCTTAGAAAGGAGGCCAACCTAAAGCCGACTCGTCCCTTTTAACATTTGTCAAAGATTTGTAACTCTGAAAGCATTAAAAGAGCTCTTGATTCCTTTGATATTTTTTTGAACTCACATTTACAATTTGATTCAATTGCGAACAATACTTTACAACATTTTTATCATTTCTCTCTCCTGAAACAAGAAAAAGGAGAAAAACGTTTTCAAACAGAACAATCTCAGATATGAAATGTCTGTAAAGCCCAAGCTCGAGAAGCAAATGGGGCACGATCGATTCCATGGACCAGATTGGCAGGCAAAGCACGAGACTCCATCCAAGAAATAACACATAATTTATTCATGTTGCATGCATCTTAGACATACTTAGGTGCATCACATTCATCATTTTAGCATACATAATTTTGCAGCTTTCAGAGTCAAGCTTCGACTTCAGGATGAAGGTTACTCGACTTGCAAGCACCTTTAAAGAACGATGGTGTAACTCAGCAGCAAGAAGCTACACCTCAACCGACTTTACATAACTACAGATCTCAGAACCAATTTCAGATGGGTTCGAGAACCAATTCAGATCAAATCTAGTTCGATTCAAACTCACCAGGAGCAGCATGTTTTCAGTTAACACTTTCAAGCCAGATTTCAATTCCAGGACGGAAGATATCCGGCTGTCAGAATTTATCAGTAGGTTTTCCCAGACCAGCTTAGGGGAACCACCAGAAGAATCATGACCGTTTTCGACCCGTAAAGGGAAACCATTTTTAAACAAACTATTTGCAGCTTAGCTCAAGGACAGAAGGGCTACCTGCCACCAAGACCTTCGAGTTCGACTACGCTCAGCTCCAAGGCACATCATTTGCAGAATAGCTTAAGTCGAGAAGGGCTATCTGCCAAAGACCCTTAAGTTCGATTACACTCAGCTTCAAGGGCATAACATTTACAGCATAACTCAAGGCTAGAAGGGTTATCTGTTAGCAAAGACCTTTGAGTTCGACTACGCTCAGCTCCAAAGCACATCATTTGCAGAATAGCTTAAGTCAAGAAGGGCTATCTGCCAAAGACCCCCGAGTTCGATTACACTCAGCTTCGAGGGCACATCATTTACAGCATAACTCAAGGCTAGGAGGGTTATCTGTGACCAAAAGACCTTTGAGTTCGACTACGCTCAGCTCAACGGCACATCATTTGCAGCATAGCTTAAGTCGAGAAGGGCTATCTGCCAAAGACCCCCGAGTTCGATTACACTCAGCTTCGAGGGCACATCATTTGCAGCATAACTTAAGTCGAGAATGGTTATCTGCCAACCAAAGACCCCCGAGTTCGATTACACTCAGCTTCGAGGGCACATCATTTACAGCATAACTCAAGGCTAGAAGGGTTATCTGTGACCAAAAGACCTTCGAGTTCGACTACGCTCAGCTCCAAGGCACATCATTTGCAGCATAGCTTAAGTCGAGAAGGGCTATCTGCCAAAGACCCCCGAGTTCGATTACACTCAACTTCGAGGTCATATCGTTTACAACATAGCTCAAGGCAAGAAGGGTTATTTGTCAATAAAATTGTCGAGTTTTCAGCTCGATGACAACCCAATCACACTACTGTTCGGCTGCAATCGAGGTTTTCAAATCGAGAAGAAGACCTGGGTTAACCGTGCCTCAGTGACAAGAAACTGTTTTCCGGCATCATAGCTTAAGTCGAGAAAAGCTATATGTCAACGAAGACCTTTCGAGTTCGGTTTCATTCAGCTCGAGGGCCTATCAAACACATGGTGGAGTCAGAGAACTACTTTACAGCCAAATTTTTTAACCAAGGTCTTTAAACCAAGAAGAAGACCGAAGTTGACTACAATTGGGCAATAAAAAGCCGCATCCCGATTCAAATTTTGAACTACGGTTTCAATTCCATATTATTTCGAGATGGACTCGACTTCGCGACGGAGGGGTCATCGGCAGCTCAATTCGATAGGGAGTTATTCTTCAACTCTACTGAACGAAAATTTGTGTCTTTTTATCTTTGTCCTATTTTTCGTTCACCGAAAAAGGACAAAGAGGGGCAGCTGTAGACACTCATTTTCGTCTCACTTATATATATAGATATATATATATTATAGTTTTAAAATATTTTTAAAACCTATATATAATATATAGTTTTGAAAACATGTTTGAAAATATTTATATTATATAGTTTTTAAAGTTTTGAAAATAAATAATATATAGTTTTTACATATTTTCGAAAATATATGTATTATATAGTTTTTAAAGTATTTTGAAAATAAATATACTATATAATTTTTAAAACATTTTTTTTAAAAATATATATTATATAGTTTTTAAACATTTTGAAAATATATATAGTTTTTAAAAAATATTTTTTGAAGAACATATATATATTATATAGTTTTTAAATCATTTCAAAAACTTATAATATATAATTTTAAAAAACATTTTTAAAAAAACTATATAATTTTGGAAATGTTTTTAAAAAAAACATATAATATATAATTTTAAAATATTTTTAAAAATATATTATATAGATTTTTGGAAAATGTTTTTTAGTTTATTTTTTATTTATTTATTTACCTTTTGTTATTTATTATTATTATTTTACTTATTTATTTTTATTTTTATTTTGTTGCAGGGTCTAATAGGTCCAACGAGTCCAACATGTTTGAGCTTGATCTAGCCCAATATGGGTTAGGGTTTGGAAACCCTAGTCACACAGCCCCAGTCAGCGCCGCAAGTCAAGGAAGCATGAGCGCCAACAGTTACAACGGCGCGAGATCTCCGGCCGAGGAAATCGGGACTGACCCATCCCAAAATCCTCGGCCCACGACGGGTTTATTACCACGACCATCGGAACTGACCGGCACCAGTAGAGGTATAAATACCCCCCACGGTCAGGAACAGGAAAGAGAGTACATCGAGAAACAACATACCACAACCGAGTACACAAAGAACTACAACCATCACACTACACAACGGTACCCAAAATCGACAGAGACAACAGCAAAAAAATACCCACACCACAATACACATCATCTAGAGCCACAACAGCTATCAACAGTACCAAAACAAAAGCCACACACACAAGAAGCATAAAAACTGAAGCATCAACCGAAGAAACCATCGGAAAAGCGAACGGTCGTCGGAGAAGGTAAAAAGTCGAGGTTATTTTCCTAGATCTACGCCGATCTATAGGGGCCTTGGTGATTTGGGCTACGGTTTTGGTTCTACGGAGACGAGGGTGCGTCTTGAGGTTATTTAGATTTTTTTCCGGCCACCGGAGTCGGTGGCCGGAGCGGCGGCGAACGGCGGAGTGCATGGCCGTGATATGGGGCTTGGTTCAGCGAATTGAGAGGATGTAGCGAGAGAACAGATTGTTCTCTCGTTGAGGAGAGAGAGAGGAAAATCGGAAATGGGAGATATGAAGGGGAGAAGGGTGTTTTCGTATATATATATATCAGGGGTCTATGTGCAATTAGGGGATTTTTTAATTCTCCCCGCAGTCCCTGGTAGTTTAAATCGCATTACAATCTGGTCATCACTTGTAATTTCGTCTCTGGATTCTCAATTCATTCAAATTGGTCACCTTTTACACTTTTTATATTCTGTGAATTAACCCCCCTAATTTTTTTTATTTTTATTTGCAGTTCACTTTTAAAATTCATTTCAGTCCATAGGTTTCAAGCTCATTCGATTTGATCCTTTTTTATTTTCATTTATCCTTTGTTTTCATTTATTCTACTTTTGCTCTTATTTTTTAAACTCATTTTTTTTTGTTCTCTTTAATCTTTATTTATTTATTCTCTTTCTTTGACTTTTTATTTTTATTTTTATTTATATATATATATATATTTGACTTTTTTTTGTTTCCATTTGTTTTTTTATTTATTTAACATTTATTTATTATTATTGTTTTTATTTATTTATTTTTTACTAACATTTTTGACTTTGTGGATAAATTTTCAACCGATTAAAGGTAAGCAATTCGAATCGAGTAATTTAAATTTTAATTTAAATTTTTCGCAATCAAGACAACCGGCAAATTAATTGGTACCGAAAGGGCTGTTCAAGGGTGCTAATCCTTCCTTGATCGTAACCGACTCCCGAACCCGACACATCTATGGTAAAACGCAGATCAGGTAAAATGGTGTCCGACCTACCTAAACGTTTTTAATGGTCGGTGGCGACTCTAACCTAATTAATCCAAGTCGAAGCCCAATTCCGGGGCCCAACCGAAAGCCGGTTCCGACAGTTGCGATAGTGAAAAAGTATTGCGATAGTGAAAAATCCAAAATAAGTTTACATTTTAACTATTCCAAATTCACGTGGAGTTTGAAACAATAAAGAATGTGTTGCGATAGTGTAAAAGATTCCCAAGTGTTGGCAATGTTCAATCCCACATAGTATTAGAAACACTATTGGGAATGGGTATTTAAGGCTTGAATTTCCCACTTTCTTGTTGAGTGGAAGAGAACAAGGGGACTCTCGCGCACCGCCGCAGTCCCGTCTCGTCTCGGGTCGTGGTAATACGTGTCTTCGACACGTTCGTACGGATACTATCTTTTTAGATAAAATTCTTAAGAAACAAATACAATACCACCAGTCGTTGCGATTTTGGAAAATCGCAACGTGAACTTGGACTAACGTAAATTTGGAAAATCGCAACGCGAACTTGGACTATCGCAAAATCGCGTTGCGAATTTGGAAACTGAGTTGAAAAATTAGAGTTCGTGTTGCGATTTTGTTGATCATTTTGACAAATCCAAAAAAATTGATTAAAATCGTATATTATAATGTATTTTCGGTCATTGAACTTATTTTCTCTATCTATTATAATAAATATTTATAAATCTTAAATTAATTTCTTAACACCTTTATTTGCCTAAAAAAATTTCACATAAATTATTGATAAATTTAGGATAAATAATGCGTAGCGAAATGATAATACACGAACACAGTCACAAACACAAACACATTTTTTTTTATTGTATAGAGAAAAAAACACATCATTTAAACTCTGCTATCTCGGTCCAAATCGTTCACCACTATCAAGGATAATATTCTCTTTCCTGATTTACCCTTACCTTCCAGTTTTCATAATTTGTTATTATTTTATTAAGATTTAACTGTATATTTGAATATCTTATTATATTCAATTTTCTGTCCCGTGTTGGCTTTTTGCTTCCAAAAACGTTTTAATGGATGCTTCGATCTATGCCCCCTCCAGTTTCAAAGAAATCTCATAGAAAACAAGCCCAATCCCCATGTAAGCCGCTTTTATATTCCTTCATTATATTATAATCCTATATCTTCCCTTTGCTTTGCCTTCTTTCATTTCTTCAAGTGTAATCATAAGATCTTCAATTGTTTTCAGTGTGGTTCTCATCTCTGTGTGCTGAAAGCTGTTTTGTACCCTCAAATTTTTGCAGAAATTTGTTTTTTTTTTGTTTCTAAAAAAGCTTTCATTTCTATATTAAAGATTGGATTTGTTTTTCCCCTTTTGGAAGAACTAGGTTCAATGGGTTTTGATGGGGATCCATGCTGGATCTCTTGGGGTTTTGTTTTTTGGGTATAGTTTACCAGTTCTTTGTTTTATTTAACTAGTCTTGTTTTTTGTCAACTAATCTTGTGTTTTGTGTTTCTTGTTTTCTTCAATTTCTTCTCAGGCTTTTTCTTCTGGGGTTGCTTGTGTGGAAGGAATTTAGAATCTGCCACATTGCCTAGGGCTTAAAAAAGTTTTACTTTTTTTTTAGGAGAGTTTCATGGGTTGAACTCAAAGAATAATGGGTAGCTTAAGAGACGACGAAGAATCTTCATTTTTTGATGCTCACGACCACATTTCGACAATGCCTGGTTTAAATTCTAATTACACAGAGATACACCACAAAGATTCTGGTTTTCATAATTCGTCTGTGAGTATTTTCCAATATGATGTATGGATTAATAGCCCACTGAGTGTCGAGGAACGGCGTAGTAAATTCTTGTACTGGATGAGATCGAGTTTAGACCGAGTTTCTCCGGAGAATTCAGTAGATGCACCTTGTTGGGAAGGGGAATTCGATAGGGTAGTGGAAACTAGTGATGCTGTTTTGAGAACATCTGGCTTTGAAGAGGAATTTTTTTCCAGCCGATTTTCCATTTCTTGTTGGTCTAATGATAATTTTGATTTATCTGGACAGTCAAGTTCAGGAGATAAATTTGTGTGCAGGGAAGGAAACGAGGGTGCTTTGCTTGATGTTGATGAAGTGCAACAGGTTGAGAAGGCTAGTGAGGGTTGGGAAATGAGTGAAGGACAATTCGTAACCAACAAGAAGTCCGAGAGTCCTTGTCTGACATCGCCATCTATTCTACCAATTAGGGACAATGAAGTTGAGAAGAAGAATAAATTAGAGAGAATAGCAAAGAAAGTTAAAAACAGGTGGTTGGGTAGATTGCGTTCAATATATTGTATGGTGGATACACTGGTTGAAGATAATCAATTGAGACGGGATGAAGATGATTCAATTTTGGGGACTAAGGTTCAGAGAGTTAAGGTCCACCAAAGCAGGAAGAAAACAAAGGAACTTTCCGCACTCTATAAGGGACAAGATATCCAGGCCCATGAAGGTGCAATTTTGACAATGAAGTTCAGTCCCGACGGGCAATACCTAGCGAGTGCTGGTGAAGATGGTGTTGTGAGAGTCTGGCAAGTTGTGGAAGATAAGAGATGCAATGACCTTGACATTCCAGAAATAGATCCTTCCTGCATGTACTTCACAGTGAATCATCTTTCTGAGTTGAAACCCCTATTTGTAGATAAGGCAAAAGCAGGTAATTTAAGGAGCATGAGAAAAACTTCTGATTCAGCATGTGTTATCTTTCCTCCCAAAGTTTTCCGGATATTGGGGAAACCATTACACGAGTTCCATGGGCATGATGGTGATATCCTGGATCTTTCATGGTCAAAAAAAAATGTAAGTCAACTGATTTATGTCTATGTTTTCATAATCGCCACCAAATAAGAGAAGGAAGAAGAGAAACTTTCGTCTATGATTCTCCTTTAATGTGTCTCACTTGTGTGTTCATGTTGCAGTGTCTGCTGTCTTCTTCTGTTGATAAAACCGTTCGTATGTGGCAAGTCGGATCTGACCATTGCCTAAGAGTGTTTGCTCATAGTAATTATGGTGCGCTTCTGGTTGATTCTATCTCTGTCTATGTGCTAGCATTATTTAACATGTAATTATCTAATTGCATTTTTATTTTGTCCGTTTTCGGAAATGATCTTGTCCTTGGCCCTAATAAAGGATTACCCCTCTTTTTATGCTGCAGTAACATGTGTTCAGTTTAACCCCCGTGGATGACAATTACTTCATTAGTGGCTCAATAGATGGAAAAGTACGCATTTGGGCAATCTCTAGCTGCCAGGTTGTTGACTGGAGTGATGTAAGAGATATAGTTACCGCAGCTTGTTATAGTCCTGATGGACAGGTTTGTTGATTTTCTTGCACCTTTTTATCCTAGGGGGACTACTGGTTGAGGAGCTTTAAATTTGTTGTAAAGCCTTTCCTTCTAATTTATCCAGGGAGGAATTGTTGGCTCAATGACAGGCAGTTGCCGGTTTTACAATGTGGCAGGTATACCCAATGAAAGGATTTCATATTTATTCACAATGATATACATAGTTGGTAGGTCTATTGGCGATTAGTTTCTTAAACATTTCGTAGAAATTATTTTTTATGGTTGGCATAGGCTTAGAAACATGTTTCTCTCGTGAAGCTGCATTTATAGTTGGTTTGATTCTTAAACAGACCGACTCTTTTGTTGGTTTTCTTCAGACAATCGTTTACAACTGGATGCTCATATATACTTAAGTGGGAAGAAGAGGTCACCTTGCAGAAGGATAACTGGCTTGCAGGTAGTTATTCTTGTCCCTGCTTTTGGTCACTTTATTATAGACTTGTCTCTTAATAGATGAGATGTGCACTTTTTGCTCATTATATATCATTCGATGCAGTTTTTGCTCATTATGTCTTTCGATGCAGTTTTTACCACAAGATTTAAGCAAAGTAATGGTTACTTGTGCTGATTCTCAAGTCAGAATTCTTCAAGGACTCAATGTGATCTGCAAATACAAGGGTATAGTCATCTTGTTTTCTAAACCTTTAACGGTATGATATTGGTTTGTTGTAACTCATCAAACCCGGAATTGTACACTTCAGTTTCTGACATTTATTAATTTTGAATCTGAAACACAATTTTTGTGTTAACTTTTAGTCTGCTGCTAATTCATGCATTCTCTTTCTTACTCTGCAGGAGCATGTGACGGTGGTAACCAGGCATTCGCATCATTAACTCCAGATGGGAAGCATATTTTTTCTGCTTGTGAGGATGCAAATGTATATGTATGGAATTGTGTAGACCAGGATGAACAATCACGTCCTCGTGCTAAAGATGTAAGATCTTTTGAGCGATTCTTCACTAATGCTTCCATTGCCATCCCATGGTGTGGAATGAAAAGAGAGAATGCTGAAAATGGAAGGCAATTTGAAGTATTTAATGAAAATTTACCCGATAACCTTCCTTTTTCATCGCCTTCGTATTTCTCTTTGAGCCATGAATACTTTATAGAGTCTTTTCCCAAGGAATCTGCAACTTGGCCAGAGGAAACACTTCCACCATCCAGCCCATCGACTGTGTCATCTTCAATGCGTAAATCCCAGTACAAGTTTCTGAAATCTTCTTGCCAAAATACATTGAAATCCCATGCATGGGGTCTTGTTATGGTGACAGCTGGTTTGGATGGAAGAATTAGATCCTTCCTCAATTATGGTTTACCAGTACCCGTGTGAAAATACTAGCCGGTTTCCCAGATACTTTGTTGAGCTTGAATAGGCTGACAAGTGACCTCGAGATGTGAGAGCATCGACTGCCATGGCTTGCTCAGAGCTGCATGCTTGATGGCCATGCACAGTTCAGATCGATTGTTGAGAATCTGTGGTTTCATATCGGTGGTCTGCAACTGAATTTGGTTGCAACTAGTGGCCGTGTTGTATGGTTTACGACAATCTTTCTTGGAGTGAGTGACCAAGGTTAGTTTATCCGAATACACTCCAAGTCAATTGTATGAATTGGTTGATTTGTTATTACAAGACATATTTGCCTACCTGCCCTGGAATGGATTTCACAAGTTGTGTTTGAGAGAAGGCAATAGAGATCTTATCACATATATCAGAGGTTTCTGTGGTCGGAGGGCCCTTGTCAACCATCTTCTTCCTTGCGTTAAACTGGAGTGGAGTTTAACCATGATCATTTGTTGGCCGATTAGAACGATTGAATTCGCTTGTCTGCGATTCTGGGTTTGGTTTCTTGGTCATGGAGTTGGAACTTACCTGGTATTATTTTCTTCGAAACGAATCTCTGCCAACCATGGTGCTAGACTTCACACCATTTTTGATGCATTGCAGAGCACGGTTCTAGGTCGGTCTGTGGACTAATGGTCGATACTGACAGCTGAATCCACGGACACTAATCTAGCTTCGTCGGAATTCAGTCTGCTAACACAATTCGTTGATATTTATACAAACACCCAAAAGAGTTGTATCCAGTTTTTAAAAATCTTTTTGAAAGTGGAATCAGCTCAATTGTAATTAGATAAATTTAGTCGGTTTTTCTCCAATTAAATTGTTGTTGTTGGCACTAGGCCATATCAATGTTATGTTGTTGATTTTGATTATTAGTGCCATAACGTTCCATTAATGATTCTTCAACCTATGCCTTACAACAATCGCAGTTATGGCATTGACTTTGTTTTGTTTTATTCCAAAACATATGTAAGGATATTTAAATGTTTATTATTAAATGATTAATAATCTTTAATTTATAATTATCTCGTACGAATGAGAAAATAAATTAAATCAGA
This sequence comes from Hibiscus syriacus, assembly GCF_006381635.1. Lineage (NCBI taxonomy): Eukaryota > Viridiplantae > Streptophyta > Magnoliopsida > Malvales > Malvaceae > Hibiscus > Hibiscus syriacus. The sequence goes on from NW_024062180.1 coordinate 758,558, forward strand.
TTGGTTTTAAGTTAAATATATGCTCCCGTCCACCGGCAGATCAAAAGTTTAACAAAATCATTGCCAACTCAAACTGTTAAAAAATACAAAAATTAATTGAAATTATAACATAAAGAGGTAATATACTGAGGAGACAGTTAGTACAAAAATCATTACTTGTCAAGCGACAAGCTTAAATGTGGTTGGCTTACTTATTATTATTTAATACCTTTTCTTGTTGGCTTCTACCAAAACGAAGATTGATTACTTCCATTTTTTTTAATTTTATTTATTTTTTTTTGATTATTCGATTGAAACATATTCTTTTGATATACCAGATGAAATACTTCAAAATGTATTTTATTCATAAATTTTACTTTTTTTTGTTTATTAAAAAAAATTGAAACTCATAATATTTTATTTTACTGGTAAATGGACGTGTTTCTCTTGTAAATTAATTCATATCTCATTTCTCAAATAAATAAAATAAAATAAATTTTGCAATGAGTGGTTTAAGGCTTTTATTTTGATCCAAGTGACAAAGAAAAGAAAGAAGATAAGTATTTTTTTTACTAAAATGTGTTATATTAGTATTTAAAGGCAAATTGATAAAAATAACAAAAAGATAATACAGCGTCTTTAAAAAAACAAACGAGAATGATAAAATTGTATATAAAATAAACTAAATGCTGCTATATTTTTACTCAACTTATAACATATATATTGAATATTATATCAAATAGCTTAATAATTTGATCTCTTAGTTATTATTTTTTTCTGATCTAAGTAAAATGAATTAGCACAAACAAAAACGACTCAATGATTAAAGGATGATTGTTATTCTTAGAAATCTCATATTCGAATATAACATCAGTAGGGATATTTGAGTGTTTATTGTCAAATATTTGACAGTCTTTCAAACGTATATTACCTTATAGTCAATTCAGATTAATAAAAAATAAAATAAAATTAGATCATTAAAAAAGGATAAAATTATTGAAAGTATAGAATTGTCTAGAATATGTAAGATTATTCAAGGAGTCAATAATACCATACTACCGACTTAATATAATATTTCCATATTTATAATGAATTGTTTTTTAAATCTGTAGTAAAATTTTTCTCTTTTCCATAGAAATTGTTAAAAAAAATATGGAGTAAAAACTAAAGTATCAAACGCACTTTTTAAAGTTAATAATTAAATAATTCTTAATTGGCTCCTCTAATTTCATAAAGCAAACCATAGAATGATTAGACAGTCTTTTAACATTTCTTTGTATTGTACGTATTTTTTTATTAACTTGGGATAACTTTAAGATAATATCCGTTCAAAGATAATTCTTAATTATTTGATGTTGAACGCTCATACTCCTGAAATTCCTAGTGCTCAAACCAGGGAACTCAAGAAATAACAAAAATCCCTTTATCACTGAAATTGTTTGATTTATGCTTATATATTGTACTCATGCGGATGTTTTAAAGGGTTTTTTTCACCTACATAGTATGTACAAACATCCAAAACGTAAATGAATATAAAAAAGAAATAGGTTTCTATAATATAATTATCGGTAATTCAGTTTTTGATTAATTAATTTAAATTAATCTTGTAAAGATATATTATAGTTCTCCGATTAAATGATATTAATTTTATCCAAAAAAATTATATAAAATGTAAATGAATTGTATAATAAATATAAAAGTAAAAAAATTATAAAGGACAATCAAATGGAATGTCATAAGAAACTCATCAATTGATTTCAGTCATTAAAAAATTAAAAAATTTTAATCTTAGTCGCCACAACTGTATAATATAAGTATATATTATTAATGATTAAGAATGATTTCAATTGATATTATTTTATAATCAACTTTTATTATTAAAAAAAATGATATAAGAGAATATATACATTGAACTAAAGATAAAGCACAAGAGACAAAAGCAAGAGAGTGATTAATTTGCTTTTAGGAAACATGTAAACAAAAGCTTCTCCCGACAAAGAGACATGTGATCCTCTCTAGTCTTTGCTTCATTAATGCTCCTCTCGAATGTTAATCATGTTGTCTTCTGTTCCCTTTTAAGTACCTAATTTACCTAATTTGATCGATCAAATTATATTTAGGTTTGTGTCGTAACCGGTTTTTGTCGGGCGTGAAATTTTTATTTAGCGGGAAAATAATGTAAATAAATGATTTTTAAAATATTTTAAAGAGTCGCCATCGGCCTTTTGGGTCAGGTAGGTCGAATACCTAAAAATTATATTTTAAAAGAGTTTTTAGAAAAACATCAGTTAAAAGATAAACTTGTCTGTATTTTAACAAAAAATTTATTCTTTTTAATAATAAAAAGAGGTTCGTGGTCGATTACGTTTGGGGAAAGATTAGCACCACAACAACGCCCAAATTGATACTTATTAATTATAAATTGTCTCTATTATTAGAAATTTAAATATTCAAATGTATTTAATTTATGATCTTGTTATTTAACATTTATTACTATAAAAAAATCTATTAATAAATAAGATATTTATTTATTTAGAAATATCAGAAAAGGACTTCTAGGTGCTTTAAGACAGCTCATTTCTTAATAAAAAATAAATATTAATAAAACATTAAAAAAATAATATATATAATTTATAAAAATAAAATATTTATTTATTTAAAAATATCAGAAAATGGACATCCAGTTGCTTTAAGACTGCCATTTCTTAATATTGAAAAATAAATATATATTTAAATATAATTGTTTTTCTTAAAACTAATTTATAAAATTAAATTTACAAATAGGATAAAAATAAATAAATAAATATTATTTATATATATATATATATATATATATTTGTAATAATAATAATAATAATAATAATAATAGTAATAAATAAATATATTGAAATTGAAATGATTAAATTGTAAATAAATAATAATTAAAATAAAAGAAATTAAACTTATGAAATTAAATTGCAAAATATATAAAACTTACGGTTAAAATATAAGTGACTAAAATATGAAACTCAAAATTCTAATTCGAAATAAAATATGGGTATTAAAAGTATAATTTAAACATAATAATAATATGTGACTAGAATATAGAAAATTAAAACTATAGGTGAAAATAATAAAATAAAAGCTTATGGTAAAAATAATTAATGATTAAATTATAAGCTATAAAACTTAAATGCTCTAACTCGAAATATTATAAAATTTGAGCGCTAACAGTGTGATTTAGCCTATTAGTTATTCGGGATTGAAATATTAAATATAAAAATATGAGGGACTAAATATAATATTTATCCTAAATATATAAATATTTACTAATTAATGACTAAAACATAATATATTAAAATTCGAATGTCAAATTAAAATAAATACAAATAACTAGTGGTGACTATTTTGTAAAGATTACAAACATGGAACACCACGAAAGGGGTTTACCCCTTATGAAATTACATAAACACCCTCCTCCAAAAGGACGTCGTTTGGGAGAGGGTATTTAAACCCTTAAATGGCCGGCCCTAGGCCCATCTTCCTTTATTTTAATTTTTGTTTCTCTCTCAAAGAGAGAAGCTTTCGTTCTCTCTGGTTTTCCCTCACCGGAGGGAGAACCAGACACCGTCGGCCGTCTTGCTTCAGCGCCAATCGCCCCGCCAGTCACCCTCTACGGTGGCCGAAAATCGCCAAGTTACCCCAAAATAGCCCTCTTTCAACACTAAGACCAAATCTAGCCTCATTTTGTCATAAAAATCCCTCAAACCCCGTAGATCTAGGTTTTATTTACCTTCGATATTTGGACCTCCGGCGACGTTTGGGATTTCTGAGAGCGAACAAAGTGTCAAGGGTAAGGCTTCTCTCATTTTCTTTTCTTTTGGTTGTTTTCTTGCCTCTGGTTGCTGGTGTTCGTTGTGTTTGCTTCGTCTGTTGGTTTTCTGGCTTGCTTCATCTGTTCGTTTTCCGTTGTTTCTCGTGTCTGTGTTTGTCTCTCTTTTTTTTTCTTGCAAGTGACCGATGGCTTTATAGCCACCACCGAGTCTCGTTTTGGAGCAGTCACAAGGGTAAAGCTCGATGAGTCACCATAGCTATGGTGGTGACTCACCATAGAGCACGACGTGGGCGGCTGTGTGGTACTCCTGGAAACTTCTGGAGAAGCGTCGTGGCAGTGAGGTATCGACGTGGGGCGGCTGACCGTCGGCAGTGGCCGGTTGGAGCACCTGGCAGCAGCTGGACAATGCACCTGGCAGAGGCGGTTGCGGCGCTAGGGTTTGAAACCCTAGCATGAATGATACAAACCCTTTTGGGCCGTTGGATCTTGCCAGATCCAAGATCCAACGGTTGTGATCAATGGCGGCTGCTGGAATGAGGCATAAACCTTAATTGGTTTAGGGTTCTATTGTTGGGCTTGTTTGGCTTTGGGATTATTAGGCCTCTAATGTAATTTGTAATATATATATTTATTTAATAAATAATAATAATAATAATATATATTATATTAATAATAATAATAATTATATTTATGAAAAAAATTAATGTCTACAACTGCCCCTCTTTGCTCATTCTTGTGTTAACAAGAATAGAGCAAAGACGAAAAAGATAATAATTTTTTCATATGGCATTTATTGAGTAGGACAAAAATGTTTGAAAACATCATGCACTGAAGGGCTTACAGATGACTCAAAGGTTTTTGAAAACATCATGCACTGAAGGACTTACAGATGACCCGAAGGTTTTTGAAAACATCATGCACTGAAGACTTACAGATGACCCGAAGGTTTTTGAAAACATCATGCACTGAAGGACTTACAGATGACCCGAAGGTTTTTTGAAAACTTCATGCGCTGAAGGACTTACAGATGACCTGAAGGTTTTTTGAAAACATCATGCACTGAAGGACTTACAATGACCCGAAGGTTTTTGAAAACATCATGCACTGAAGGACTTACAGATGACCCGAAGGTTTTTGAAAACATCATGCACTGAAGGACTTACAGATGACCCGAAGGTTTTTGAAAACATCATGCACTGAAGAACTTACAGATGACCTAAAGGTTTTTAAAAACATCATGCACTGAAGGACTTACAGATGACCCGAAGGTTTTTGAAAACATCATGTACTGAAGGACTTACAGATGACCCAGAGGTTTTGAAAACATCATGCACTGAAGGACTTACAGATGACCCGAAGGTTTTTGATAACATCATGCAATGAAGGGCTTACAGATGACCCGGAGGTTTTGAAAACATCATGCACTGAAGGACTTAGTGATGACCCGAAGGTTTTTGATAACATCATGCACTGAAGGACTTACAGATGACCCGAAGGTTTTTTGATAACATCATGCACTGAAGGACTTATAGATGACCCGAAGGTTTTTGATAACATCATGCACTGAAGGGCTTACAGATGACCCGTAGATTTTGAAAACATCATGCATTGAAGGACTTACAGATGACCCGAAGGTTTTTGATAACATCATGCACTGAAAGGCTTACAGATGACCCGAAGGTTTTGAAAACATCATGCACTGAAGGACTTAGTGATGACCCGAAGGTTTTTGATAACATCATGCACTGAAGGACTTACAGATGACCCGAAGGTTTTTTGATAACATCATGCACTGAAGGACTTACAGATGTTGGAAATAGTTAACTAAGTAAAAAAACTATGGAAATCATTTTCTTACTTTTCAACAATTTCATTTTTAGAAAAAATTAAATGAGAAATTTTGGAAATCGTTTTCTCATTGAAATAACTTATTGATTGGGTAACATGACCCAATTAAAATAATGTCTCTTCTTTGGATTGCGTCCATCTATTCTTCAGATGTTTGCTTGAATCCTGCATTTGAGGTTTTGAATTCTACCTTCTTCTTGTAAGGTATTGTTCATCATGAATCTTCTTTTTCATACGAAGATCTGTAAAACTTCATGTTTGAATGCATTCATATGTATCAATGTAATGCATTGTCTATTGTGTAAGTGATGTTCTTATGAATGCATGAATGTTTATGCAATCTTCATTTGACTTCAAAATGGTGAACTCGGTCTTCTTTCACTTCATCATTTATTGCCAGGGTTATCTTTGGATATTAGTATAGCAACTTATGCTATCAAGCTTATATCTCTGAAAAATCATCTAATCAACTTGTATCTTTGTGTCTTCTTTGTTTCATTTAAGTCTCAGAAGAAATGTTTCATTTATGGAACTCTTGCCGTAGTCAGAACTATGACCTTGATGCCCCATTTTGTCTTTGATAACATCAGCTTTCTTTATTTGGACTTGTGTAGAATAGAAATCCAATAAAGCTTTCATCTTTGAAAGGAGAATCTATCATCTTTGAAGAATGTAGATGTAGATATACCTGACTCAGCAGGGATTAATTAGGAGGTCATCGTCTGTTTTGATTTGACTTCTTTTGCAACACATTATAAGGAAGATGTATCCAAATTCCTTTCATGTCTCCACATCTAATCATATTTCGAACAACAACCTGGCATTCAACTTTAGTTGGCTCCACTAGTTTCTTGTTGTTAAAAATTTCAGCTTCCCTTCTGTGGAAAGAAATCTTCATCATATCTCACTTCTAACCTTGAGGTTGAAGAAGTCAGACTTTATCTTGCATCAATAAATGGAAACCATATGATCAGAACATTGGTTCAACATCAGAATAACTGGTTTGTAAAACATTTGACAACACATTCATCATCTCATGTGGCTTCTGCCCAGAAGTTTGGTCAGGAAAGCTCTTTCATAGTGTTCAGAACTTTTGTATAATGTCACAAGATCATTTGAGAACAAAACTTAGTGAGAATAAAATGGGATGCTGGTGTTTCATGACCAAAAAGTTGGTCAAATTCACAAAATATGTTAATGATGAATTGAATAAGAGATACCAACTGATCTTGATATCATCTTGAGCAAGGAAAATTGTGATACCGATCATGCTTTCTTCCATAATAAGCATTGTATGAAGTAGAACCATATCAACTATAGGAGCCATGTACAGAACGATATCCATGGAATTCTTGCCTGCTGGGGATGAAACGCACATGATAAAACTAAAATAGATGAAAACTCACTTCGGCTTAAATGGAAATGATAACCCCAGTAACAACGTGAAAGAGTAATATACGTAAGCCGAGCCTCTTTATTCAATTTTATCAAAAACTGATGTGAAAAACAGCTTCGTTACCCCAACAGTATGGTTGAAATTAATTGCCAGGAATCTCAAAGAAATATTTCCAATCATCACTGACACAAAAAAGACCAAGTTCGAAGCCGATATCTTGAGGAACTGTTCCCGGGATCGAGTAGTCTGCCTGGGGACCATCTTTATCCCTGCAACCGTGATGTAGTTTAAAAAGAATACGCTGTCATGTGATACATGGTTAAGAAGATTGGGTATTTGAAACCATACTTGCTGAGTAAATATTTGTTCAACAACAGGATCCTAATGTAACTGCCTGATGAACAAAGCAATCATGTATAATCAGCTCGACTGTCATTGCTTCACCATTTTAATTCTTCATACCTTTTTGCCTCAATGGAAATATTTGCTCAAATCAATGATCTTTCTGTAAAATGATATGGGGTTTCAGCATGCCCCAACATTGGTTAATACAAGCATTCAAAATGCGTCAACATTCTTTATTCTGATTGAAAGGGGCTTTCAACATGCCCCAACATTGGCTAATACAAGCGTTCAAAATGCGTGAACATTATTCATTCTGTTTGAAAGGGGCTTTCAGCATACCCTAGCATTTGCTTCTTGTTGATGTGAGTTTTCAAAATGCCCAACATTCATACTGACGTGGGCCTTCAGGAAGCTCCATAAAAAATATTTTTGTATTAAATGGGCTTTCGAGATGTCCCAATATTCTGCTTCTGATTCAATCTCAATGTCGGTTTCACTTGAAGATCATGATCCCCACGAGGTCTAATTTCGACAATGTACTGTGGTGGGTACTTGTGGCTTTATTCGTGCCCCAAATCTGTTTATCTTGAATACTCTTATTCTGGTGTCACTAAACAGAAGTTGTCAAGTAACTTGAGGAATTCTCTTTATGTTGTCATAAACTTAAGAAGTAATCAATCATTCTAATAGAAATGCCTCAGATATGTGCCTCTTCTGAATGAGGTGCCTATTTATTAGTCTGGAGGGATCTAGTCAAAAAGAATTATATAGATCGATTGGTAATTCATTCCAGGTTGACACAATGGACCTTGTTTTCAGTGAAGACTCTGGAAAAGTCCATACCCATGCAACATGTTAATTCTGATAACTACTCATCTGATTATGAAGCGATCTTTCAGGATGATTTCACAGATATTGATAGTTCTTCTGATACCGAGGAAATCCTGAATTCTGATTATAATGAGGAGAATAAATTGTTATACCTGATGAAAATAGGGTACTCAGATGTTGAGGCTTCAATAGCCATGGAGAGATGTGGTCCGGATTCATCAATTGCAGAGTTGACAGATTTTATATGTTCTGCTCAAATGGCTAAGGCTGCTGACGCACTTCTTCCGATAGAAGATAGGAGTTCATTACGCAATGACCCCAATTACAAGCAAAGGCAAAACTCGGGCTATGATTTTTGAAAAGGAAGAAGCAAAAGAAGTTTTAAAAGAAGCTTCTTAATGAAGACAATCATGTAGTTCATCTTTTAACTCCAATGATTATTTTGAGGTTCTCACCGAACTAGATCAGATAACTCAAAGAACACTTCCAAAGATGCTATTGGGCCTCCTTATTTCTACTTCGAGAATGTGGCACTTGCTCCAGTTGGTGTTTGGACCGAAATATCATGGTACTTATACAATGTAGAGCCATAATTTGTATATTCATAATCTGCCAATTGAGAACAAATTTCCTCTTATTTCGCTTCCTCCACGCACCATACATGATGTTTGTATTGACAAAGAAAATGGTGGCATTCTTGGGATCCAAGAACAAAATTAAACTGTTTACAAACATGTATAGGAAGTGCCAAACTGACAAAAAGGATCTGTAAGGTTCCTGAAGCTTATGACGATGATCCACCTTCGAATTTCCAAAAGTATGTTCTTGATGAGTGCTGAAAATGGAATCTAGCATGGGTTGGAAGGAATAAAGTTGTTCCCCTTGAACCTGATGAGGTGGAAATGCTTCTAGGTTTCCCTAAAAACCATACACGAGGAGAAGGAACTGCTAAAGACATGTTCCCAGGTGGTATCAATGTTCTGTCTCTTTTCTCTGGAATCAGTGATGCAGAGGTTGCCTTTTACTGTCTTAGCATATCCTTGAAATGTGCAAGAACTGAATGGTGATCAATTGGAGCAATTGATGAGTAGATTTGGTAAATTCAACCTTATTGTTGGTGGCGTTCCATGTAACAACCTTACCGGAAGAAATAAACATCATTGGGATGAACTAGAAGATTTTTGTTGGCGTCTTTTCTTATAATGGCTGCTAAAGTGACTGTCATCTTCTGTTGCTTCAAGATACACACTCACATATCCCACTTTTCCCAAACCATGGAAAGGTTTAGTTGATAGTAAAAATGGTTATCTTTACTTTTGGAATTCTGTAACCAATGTTACCCAATATGAAAGGCATACAAGTGTAGAATCCGTTCCAATGTCTTATTTTGCACCATAAGTCCTCAATTTCAAGTTCAGCAATCTTCTGAAGGACATAATGGATATAATCCTTACAAGGAAAATGATCGACATGGAAGAAGTAGAAATGATGCATCAAGACTTTAGTCAGTATCACGGTATAACCAAAGTGCAGTTGTTGACTTGTTCATTCCCATAATACACCTTAATGGGACTTATAGCTCTGTGATTGAAGGATGAATTAAGATGGGGAAAATAATTTGTCTGGTGATGCTTATTGCCCTCAGCATGAGATAAGTGATAATCTTTCTTGAGGGATTGCTAATGATGTCACAGAAGAACGTCACAAGTTCAATTCTCTGGATTTTCTGGACTCTCAGACTCATTTCTTCCAAGAATGTGAAATGCTTCATCTTTTTGGCATCACTTTCTTTTTCTACAATAAAAGTAGAATAAGAAGCAACTTGTTTCAAGGACCTTCTTCGTTTGAGACTGTCCTGTTTGAAAATGTTTTTTCTCCTTTCTTTATCGAAGAATGACAGAATTTTGTGAAGTATTGCCTATTTCAGGTTCACAATAGAATCAAATCATAAACATGAATTCAAATAATATCAAAAGAATCAACAACTCTGTAATGTTTGAGAATTATAATTCTTTGACAAGTATCAAGATTTGGTTTGGTTTCAGGATGGCTTTCCTATTTTCTATGGTTACATCTATTTAAGATGTCACTCATCTCTCGCTCTTTGTGAACTTTGTCACATGCCTCACTTTAAGAACTTGGTATTTTAACCGGATGCGTACAAAATGACGCAACTAGGATTGCCAATTACTAGACCTTCTAGAGTCCTTCCATTTCAATTCTCTGGAATCTTTCATTTAGACTCATCTAATTAAAGTAGTGCGAAAATATCGGTCTAAAAATGAAATTTCTGAGTGCTCGTGTGAAGTTGACTATAACAGGTGTTTCATAACTCCCTTAGTCCATTTGTTAACACATTTTCCATTTTGGCTAGTTGAATTCAGCTTTATTGTATATAATAATATAATCACCTTTATCAGGTTAATTGAAACTTATCCATAAAGCCGGGGTGATTAACCAATTGCTCTAGAGGGATAGTTTTATTGAATATAATAGTATAAATAGATTATCTGAATATTATCCATAAAGCCGGGGCTATTAACCAATTGCTTTAGGGGGACAACTTAAGCTTTATTATATATAATATAACATGGGTATCCGAATCCAATTTCTTAAGCTTGTTAAGAAGAACCTGTTATAGTCTAGGTGTTTTGGTGGAATTCAGAAAATCTCTTTGTTAGAGTTCAATTTCCAAGCAACTGACTTAAACTAGATTTACCTATTTGTAAAAATTATGTTCAGCATCGAACGTCATCAATAGAAAAATATTCTAATCGGTTTTGTAATGTAATACACCAACGATGCCCCATGTTGTACGCTCCTATATATAAATACCAAGCCTTTTTGTAATTTCTTTCAATAGGAGTATACTATCTCATATTTGTAATAGGATAGTGTTTGGGTGTATTTCTTCTGAGGTAAGGTCAATGGTCCTTGTTTTTCTGGTTTTTAATCCTGATATTCTGTCAAAGATTATAACTCTAATCATGAAGAGCTTTTTAATCCAGTTGATATTCAAAGAACTGCAAGATTGCAAAATTGATTCAATGCTCATAACCTTAATAAGCAAAACAAATTTATTTATTGTACAAAAGGTGGAGAAAGGAACAAAAAACAAGTTTAAACAGGATGCTGAAAATAAAAGGTACTACAGTGGTAGATAACAACTTCCACTTGTTTATTTATCATGCATCTCTAATGTTGGGTGTGTAATAGGATCAGGGTCATTGTCTTCATTTACCCCCCATTTCTTGATCATTTCTTGTGTCAAACCTCCATGGTCAACAAGCGTCTCTATTTCTTTTAACAGTGGCCAACAACTCCCTGTTGAATGTCCCTTTACCCCCAAGTGAAAACTACATAAGCTATTTTGATCATAGCAATGAGCAGAAGGGTTTAGTGGCACTTTTACGGATCTTGGTGTTAGGTATTGACCTTTAACCAAATGAGTGTACAAGTCTGAAATGGAAGTTTGGAACACTTCCAGAGTTTTTCTTGATTGCATGACTTTCTTTGGTCGATCCGAACAACTACTTGCTCTTTTTCTTTTGCCATTGCGGGGACTTTGGATACTACATTCATTCACATCATCAACTTTCACTCTCTGATCCGTCGGGCTCTTGGATGTGACTTTTGAGTTGCCTTCGCTGATTACATTCTCAATTAATTATCCATCTATCAATAAATTCTTGAATTCCTTTGTCGGATTTGCCAGCATTAACATAAAGAAAGGAGCAGGAAGAGTATCACGAAACATATGTGATATCTCTTGTTCTAACATGGGAGGTTGAACTTGTGCTGCCACTCCTCTCCATCTTAAGGCATACTCTTGAAACCTCTCATTGGCTTTCATTTTTACTCTTTAAAGATTCATACGTGTTAGAGCTAAGCCTTTAACATATCGATATTGTCTCATAAATGCATCAGCTAAATCAACCCATCTCTTGATCTATTCTTGAGTCAACTGATTGTACCAGACTACTGTTGGGCCAATAAGGCTATCATGGAAGGAGTGAATTAACAGATCACCAGAACTTAAATATCCTTCCATTTTCTGCAAAACATTTTTAAGTGGATTAGGGGACAACTGGTGCCGTTGTATTTCTCAAAATCTGGTATTTTGAATTCATGGGGAATAACCAAGTTTGGAACCAAACTGAGCTCTCTTGCTTCTAATTCTTTGTGGGAGGCATTAACACTTTTCATATTTCTGATTGCTTCATCCATCCTCTTGAATCTCCTCATATTGTGAATAATTAATGAGGCTATTCCTTTGGTTTGAGTGGGATGCCCCAGGGTATGTTATCATTTTTTACTCTTCAATATGACAGCATGGTTGTTCTTTATCGGTTATCTCTTCTTTATCAGATGTCTTCCTCTGAATAATTTGATTTGATCCATCTGGTACTGAATCTGATGCTTCTTTCTTTATATCCTGAGGTAACCCTGTCAATTGTTCTGGCCATTGATCTTGTAGTCCCTCATAAGATTGCTATATTGTTTTCATGATGATAATACAATAATATGAATGAATGATCTTGATTTTACTATTACAAAAATCTTTCATGAATTATTTACATGTTTTTATAATTAATGTATATATCAATACTTAAATAAATAAAACAATGTAATGTAAATACGAAAATGCATAAATGCAAAAATAATAATGCAAACTGTGCAATGTAAAAGTAAACATAAAAATACAAATGCAAAGATGCAAAATGAAAAAAATGTAAATGTAAATTATTTAAAATACCAGAATATGACATCCAGTTAATTTAAGACTGCCCTTTTCTTTGATATTGAAAATAAATAAACATTTAAATATGTTTTAATGCATGATGTAAATGTAAATACAAACATAAAAATGCAAAGATGCAAAATGCAAATGCATGTATGAAAAGGTGTTACTCAAGAGTGATAATCTTAGAACAGATTTCATTGAACACAAAAGTTTCCTTGCATCAAACAAAGCTTTACATATAGGGGACAACTTTCGGTCCTAACTTCAACAAAACTTTATATATAGGGGATAACTTTCCCTCTAAAGCCAAGTTAGTCTATTAGTTTATGGGCCATATTGCTTATCTTGGACTGCAGCTTCTTCCATACATTCTCTTTTTCCTTCATTCTCTGTGTCAATTCTCGAAGTTGTAAACAATATTGTTCATTTTTTCTTGTGAGAAAATCTTTGTGCTCCATAAGTTCTCGTACAAGATCTCCATAATCATCTAAACATTTCTTCAATGTCTTGTTCTTGTCCATAGTGGCTTTTAATTCAATATCAATCTCAAGCTAATGAATCTGATATGATGCTTCCATGTTGGTCATAACACTATTCAACATTTGATTCTTGGCTTGACATTTTTCGAATTCAATGACAGAGGTATTGCGTCTTTCTTCTGCAGCTCTTAAATCATGATAAAACTTCTTGGCTCGACCTTCATGTATGTTATAGTTCTTTTTCAGTTTGGTGACCTCTGTTATCCACTCTTCTGGGGTATTTCCTATGCCAACATTTTGAAAGGCTTGATTGACCTTATGGAAATCTTCCTGCATGGTTTCCATTTTGGTGCTCAATTTATCGTTTTCAATCTTTAAATGACGTATTTGAGCCTCGAATCTCAGTAAATCTTCTTCTTTCTGGGTGCCCCTATTGATACTCTTACCTTTGAAGACTTTTGGTATTAATCTAGCAGGACCTTCAGTTACTAAACTAGGTTTATCATTTATCATAAATTGTAAGGTTCCATGATCCAAAAGACTTTGGACTTGACGTTTGAAGGAAAGACAATTCTCGATGGTATGTCCTTGAGTTCCGGCATGATATTCACAATAAACGTTGATGTCATATCAATTCGGATACGGAGGTTGGAACAGTTTTATGTAGTACAGGGCCACTTCTCGTGCTTCAAGTAGTTTTTCATAGAACTCTTTATATAATATAGGGATAGAATCAAAATGAGAACCACATTTTGTCTTGGATTGAACCTGAGTTTTAGACGTCGGGAGCAGACTAAACTTCGTCGATTTCAGATTATATGATTTCTTCTCATCTCTGGGAGCTTTTACAGTTGTCACCATTTCCTGAATATCTCCAGACAACTTGTGAATACAAATAATGATTGTCTGCAACTTCTCAAATTGGTTAGGATCAGATATCCCTTGCATATATGAAATTGCAGGATTATATTCATTAAGCTTTCTCTCTTTCTGTGCAGAAATCTCTTCTCCTTTAGCCAAAATAGATATTCTATCCATCATCTTGGACATCTGCTCTCTTATTTCTCGTATCTCCTCTTGCTCCTTAATGGACACATGATCTTTAGGTGCATAGCTCTCCTCTATCTTCAGAGTTCCATCAGGATGCCATTCCATGGTTGCGTCATATTTTGTTCGATCATAAAACTTTTTGTCCATTTATGATTTCTTTCCAATTTGATAAACAGTCTTTCAAGTCAACACCTTTTGATTATGCCATGATCATGCAATGCAAACAAAAGAAATCCATGCAAACAAGTTAGAGCAAAATAAAATGAGAAAGGAAAATAAATCGGTTAGTACCAATTAATAGAAATAAAAAAATTCTATCTATCAAGGTATAAATACTAACCTCATGCTTACTAGTTCCATGCTTTGTTTGGAAAAATTAACCTAACTGCATGATTTCTAGTTCACATGCATTTATTCAAGAAAAAAGAAAATAAAATAAAAGCTAGAGCTTATTTCTCCTTTGTGTACACCTATGGACAGAGGTTCAGTACTGTCTTAGATCAGGTGAATTTCTAGGGTCTATTATATGCAGGGTTTTGGTTCTAAGAGTAAAGGTACTCGAATTATCCTTGTTGATGCCCCCTTGGGCTACCAAACCCTCAATCTTAGTCCATTACAGACTTTAAGCGGACCGAGTTCAATTCGAGGGGACACATTTCCCTATGCCTGACACGGAGAATAAAATCTCACGAAGACATAGGATATATGAATCCCTAAAGTTACTTGCTAGGTCTGACACGGAGAATAAATTCTCACGAAGACGTCGCTTTCACTCCCACTTAAAAGAGACAAGCTTGATTATAAAGCTTATGTTATGCAATGTAAGTGTTGTGTGTGAGGAGAAATATTTAAACCTCTGACAAACAAATAAATAAAAATGAAATTTAATACCTGAAAAGAAAATAAAAACAATTAATAAAGAAGAATATAAAAATATTTTGAAAACCATAAATATATATAAAATTTTGAAAGGAAAAAAATTTATAAATTAAATATATGAATTTTTAATTTCTAATTAATAGAGACAATTTGTAATTGATTTCAAAGTTTGACCAGTCCCCAGCGGAGTCGCCAAGTTGTCATAACCGGTTTTCGTCCGGGCGCGAATTTTTTACTTGGCGGGAAAATAATATGAATAAATGGTTTTTAAAATATTTTAAGGAGTCACCATCGGCCTTTTGGGTCAGGTAGGTCGAATACCTAAAAATTATCTTTTAAAAGAGTTTTTAGGAAAACATCAGTTAAAAGATAAACTGGTCTGCGTTTTAACCAAAATTTATTTTTTAATAATAAAAAGGGGTTCGTGGTCGATTACTTTTGGGGAAAGATTAACACTGCCACAACGCCCAAATTGGTACTTATTAATTATAAATTGTCTCTATTATTAGAAATTTAAATATTCAAATGTATTTAATTTATGATCTTGTTATTTCACATTTATTACTATAAAAAAATCTATTAATAAATAAGATATTTATTTATTTAGAAATATCAGAAAAGGCTTCTAGGTGCTTTAAGACAGCTCATTTCTTAATAAAATAAATAAATAAATATTAATAAAACATTAAAAAAATAATATATATAATTTATAAAAATAAAATATTTATTTATTTATTTAAAAATATCAGAAAATGGACATCCAGTTGCTTTAAGACTGCCCTTTCTTAATATTGAAAAATAAATATATATTTAAATATAATTGTTTTTCTTAAACTAATTTATAAAATTAAATTTACAAATAGGATAAAAATAAATAAATAAATAAATATTATTTATTATATATATATATATATTTGTAATAATAATAATAATAATAATAATAATAAATAAATATATTGAAATTGAAATGATTAAATTGTAAATAAATAATAATTAAAATAAAAGAAATTAAACTTATGAAATTAAATTGCAAAATATATACAACTTACGGTTAAAATATAAGTGACTAAAATATGAAACTCAAAATTCTAATTCGAAATAAAATATGGGTATTAAAAGTATAATTTAAACATAATAATAATATGTGACTAGAATATAGAAAATTAAAACTATAGGTGTAAATAATAAAATAAAAGCTTATGGTAAAAATAATTAATGATTAAATTATAAGCTATAAAACTTAAATGCTCTAACTCGAAATATTATAAAATTTGAGCGCTAACAGTGTGATTTAACCAATTAGTTATTCGGGATTGAAATATTAAATATAAAAATATGAGGGACTAAATATAATATTTATCCTAAATATATAAATATTTACTGATTAATGACTAAAACATAATATATTAAAATTCGAATGTCAAATTAAAATAAATACAAATAACTGGTGGTGACTATTTTGTAAAGATTACAAACATGGAACATCGCGGAAGGGGTTTACCCCTCATGAAATTACATAAACACCCTCCCCAAAACGACGTCGTTTGGGAGACGGTATTTAAACCCTTAAATGGCTGGCCCTAGGGCCATCTTCCTTCATTTTTAATTTTTGTTTCTCTCTCATTTGAGAGAGAAACTTTCGTTCTCTCTGGTTTTCCCTCACCGGAGGGAGAACCAGACACCGTCGACCGCCTTGCTTCGGCGCCAATCGCCCTGCCGACCACCTTCTACGGTGGCCAGAAATCGCCAAGTTACCCTAAAATAGCCCTCTTTCAATAATAAGACCAAATCTAGCCTCCTTTTGTCATAAAAATTCCTCAAACCCCGTAGATCTAGGTTTTATTTACCTTCGATATTTGGATCTTTGGCGACGTTTGGGATTTCCGAGAGCGAACAAAGCGTCAAGGGTAAGGCTTCTCTCATTTTCTTTTCTTTTGGTTATTTTCTTGCCTCTGGTTGCTGGTGTTCGTTGTGTTTGCTTCGTCTGTTGGTTTTCTGGCTTGCTTCGTCTGTTTGTTTCCGTTGTTTCTCGTGTCTGTGTTCATCTCTTTTTTTTTCTTACAGGTGACCGATGGCTTTATAGCCACCACCGAGTCTCGTTTTGGACCAGTCACAAGGGTAAAGCTCAGTCAGTCACCATAGCTATGGTGGTGACTCACCATAGAGCACGACGTGGGCGGCTGTGTGGTACTCCTGGAAACTTCTGGAGAAGCGTCGTGGCAGTGAGGTATCGACGTGGGGCGGCTGACCGTCGACAGTGGCCGGTTGAAGCACTTGGCAGCAGCTGGATAATGCACCTGGCAGAGGCGGCTGCGGCGCTAGGGTTTGAAACCCTAGCATGAATGATACAAACCCTTTTGGGCCGTTGGATCTTGCCAGATCCAACGGTTGTGATCAATGGCGGCTGTTGGAATGAGGCACAAACCCTAATTTGGTTTAGGGTTCCATTATTGGGCTTGTTGGGCTTCAGGATTATTGGGCCTCTGATGTAATTTGTAATATATATATTTATTTAATAATAAATAATAATAATATATATATTAATAATAATAATAATAATAATTATATTTATGAAAAAAATTAATGTCTACAGTTTGAATTGTCTTTGATGTAATTATATTTATATATTTAAATATTTATATCTTACATTAAGATTAGTTTATTATTATCTTAAAGCAAACTTACTTTTAACTTGTAATATAATAATTTGTCTCTCTATGTCGTGTAAATTAATTTGTAGTACTAGAGATTATTGTCGATCTCTTTATGAACTGAGGAGAAAGAATAAAGTAAAATTATTTAAGGTTAATTATATTAATTTATCTAGTTCTATATTATTTACGAGAAAGTAAGAGTATTTATTTTAATTATATGTTATATAAATAACTTTTTTTATTGGCAGAATAACTATCTTGATCAAGAAAAAAAATATTATTCTTCTAATACTATAATTTGATTATTGAAAGTAATTGATAATGGAGTGAAGAGATGTTGATTTTATTTTTTATTTTTTAGTATTGATTATGTATTGTTATTTGCTTGTTACTTTGAAGTTTATGCTTTGGAATTGCTTCACACACTATTAGATTTTACATTTAGTTAAGAAACAAGGTAAAAGTTAAGGCGAGCTTAATAAGTAACGAGTCAAACCGAGTCGAGAATTGATTTTTTTTTAAAACGAGCATGAATCGAATAAAATTTAATCGAACTTAAATTTAATCAATATGACAAAATAAAAAACCTTGTAGCTGACTATTCAAATAGTTTATCCTATTATTTTAGCATAATTTTCAGAAGGCTTAAATATATAAAAGGTGCCCAGCCTATGTCTTTTTTTTTTTCTAGTTTAATGCCTAACGTTTATTTCATTTTAATTTGGTGCCTAACGTTACAAAAGTTACCCATTTAGGTGCTCGGGCTGTCAACGACATTAATTTCCCCCGTTAAGTGACACGTGTTACAACCGGGAAATTTTTAAAAAATATTTTAAATTAAAAAAATTAAAATTATATATAAAAACAAATTTTGAAATAAACCCTAAACTTTGAAAACATTCATTTCAACCCCTAAATCCAAGTTGGTCGCCGCCTTTTGCCATCGACGAAGCTTCACCCGACCTCCCCTCCCCTCGGTGACCAAAACCCCCATGAAATCGTGATCGATTTGACGACCGATCATTGACGAATCAACATTTTATACCCTGCGAACCCTAGGATGAAAATCATGATCCCACACAATTTCGACGGTCGATCGACCACGATTTGTTAGGGGTTTTGGACACCGGGGGAGGGGAGGTCGGGTGGAACTTCATTGACGGCAAAAGGTGGTGGTCGGCGTGGGTTTAGGGGTTGAAATGAAGGTTTTCAAAGTTTTGGGTTTATTTCAAAATTTTTGTTTCTTTTTAAAATATATATATACATATAATTTTAATTTTTTAATTTATTTTTAAAATTATTAGGTTGTGACACGTGTCAATTAACAGAAAAAATTAACGCCGTTGATGACTCGGACACCTAAATGGCAACGTTTTTAACATTAAGCACCAAACTGGAATGAAATAAACGCTAGACACTAAGGGCATTAGCACCTTTTCATAATTGAAAGTTAACAAATAAATGTATGAATTGTGTGATTGTTAGGTGAGTCTAATAACAAATATAAAAATATTTTTGAAACTAGACATATATACATTAACAATATAAAAATTTTATATGAGATAAGTATAAATAATATTTCAAAATAGATACAATCTACAAAATTAATATATAGAAAAATTCGTTAAATCAGCTCCACCGAAAAAAAAAATCAGTCTAGTCTAGCCCAGGGCTGAAAATTAAAATAAAATCCAAAAGAAGCAGCAGCGGGCTTTGGCCTCGTGTACTATTTGTTCTATTGAATTCAACTTTACGAGGTGAGAACGTCAAATAAAATTCTCAAATGCTTTTTTTTATTAACTTGACTATGTTTAGTTCAAGAAAAATAATAATAATTATTATTTATTGTTTTTATTTTAGAAAATAATTTTTATTTTCCAGTCATTTAAAAATTAGAAAACATGATTGTTTAATATAAATGAATTTTTATTCAGAAATAAAATTAATAAAAATATATTTGTTTTAAAATAAAGATAAAAATAGTATTAAATAAATTTAATTATTAAAAAAGTATACATAAATTCAGAATGCGAGTTAAGTAAATATAAAATAATAAAGTTGATAAGAAATTTCATAATATAAATTTTATTGAATAAATTACGTGTTTAGTACATAAACTATCAATATTGGTTCGTTTTATTACCTAAACTTTTAATTTTTTTAAAACATACCTAACGTTTCGTTTTTGTTTCATTTTAGTACATCGCCGTTAAAAACTTAACGCATTTAGCACCTAAACTATCATCTTTTGTTTATTTTATTACCTAAACTTTCAATTTTTTCAAAACTTAACATTAAGTTTTTAAAGGGTACTAAAATGAAACAAAAATGATTTAAAAAAATTGAAAGTGTAGGTACTGAAACAAATCAAAATTATCGAGTTTACCCAAAACTATTTTAGTTTATAATAAGAATATAATATTAAAACAAATTTGAAACAATTAAATTAAAAAATACACAAAACTTATTGGTAAGAAAAACACCCAAAAGTGCCATTAAAATAAAAAAAAATATGTTTAGTGGTATTAAGGCCATCAAGCTTTTGAAAAAAAATAGTGTAGCCCCTCTACTTTTTTTTTGCACCTAATATGACTCTTAAATTGAGAAAAATATCAATCTAACCCTTTAAACGATGAAATCAAATGTTGAAAATCGTGATACTTATATGACAGTTCACAAAGCTTACATGACAATATAGAATGTTGGTATGATAGTTCACAATAGTGTTGTGACAACAACTTTGAAAGATGATGTGATAAAATGACTTAATTAATTTTTTGACTAAGTTTAAGGGCCTAATTATTTTTTTAGAAAGTTTTAAGATTTATTTAATTTTTTAGAAAAATTATTGATTCACCTGTTTACAAAAATTCTAGTAATCGATTTCTAACATCATCGAGGGTAAAAGTGTAATACCCCAAATATGGGGTCGGTGACAATAATGAAAGATTTAAATTGTGGAAGATTTGATTGAATAAATGGTAAAGTAGAAGAAATAATTTAGGAAATTGTGTTTGAGACTTATTAATAAGAATGGAAGAATGGAAGAATGGAGGGGTAATTTAGTCATTTAGAGGGAATAAATTTAATATTCATTTAATTGAGTTATTGAAATAAGTGAATAGAAGAATAAGGGGATAAGTTCTATTGGTTATCTCTTCTTTTTCTTCTTCACGTCCCGAGCCGTCCATAGCTAAGATAAGAATTCATCAATGTTGGTTTTTCCTTTCGTTTTGGTTTGGTTTTGAAACCATAAGTAAAATAGAGGCTTAAGGAAGGTTTAAGGGGGATTAAAACTAAGAGAAGTAGGTTTTGTTTGAGATTTCATAAAATGGTTTTTTTGAGTGATATGATGAAATAGGAGTTTTTATTGAGGTTTACAAGTAAATTTGACTTGTCAAAGAAGTAAATGAGAGATTAAAAGCCTTGAATGTGATTAAAAACATGTATGGAAAAATAGTGTGATTCTCGGTTTGGAGTGTTCTTTAAAGATTTTAGATGTTATAGGAAGATTATTGATGGAAAGTTAGTTGGGTTTAGTGGTGATGAGTTTAATGATATTGTTGTAAGTAAAAGTAAGAGATTTAAGCGAAATTTGGGTAAAAATCGAAATAAAAATGGAAAATCTGGATAAGGGTATCAGTACTAGAAGAACAATACCGATACTACATGTGTAAAATTGAGGAAATAAGATGAACAATATCGACACTAATGCAATTAGTATCGATACTACTGTGGGTATCGATACTAATATAAAGGTATCAATACCATGGATTCCAGAATGCATAAATGGTATCGATACTGAAGGGATTATCGGTACCATAGTATAGAAGTACCGATACCATAGTAGAGCTACCGATACTATTGAGTCTGGAAATTTTTGATAGGGTGAATCTTAATAGAAATTGAATTTAATAGTACATTTGAGTATTATTAAAGTATAAATGTTAGAAAGTATATTAACATATGTATGGTATATGTAAATAATGGATGTTTATGTAGATTGTAACCAAACTCCATAGCCCAACAAGAAAAAGGACGAGGATAAAGTTATTGAATAGTCTATCATCATTGCATCATACTAGTGAGGCATACCACGTTAGTGCATTTATTATGTACATTAAGAGTTATAGGTGCATGTGGTTAAATGCATATGTTGCTTTGTTATATCAGTACTATGTGTACTATCGGCACTAAATGTGCAACCCAAGAAATTCATAATAAGTTTATGAACGACCGTATCGACACTAAGTGTACAACCCACGAAATTTATAATAAGTTTATGAACGACCGTATCGACACTAAGTGTGCAACCCACGAAATTCATAATAAGTTTATGAACGACCGTATCGACACTAAGTGTGCAACCCATGAAATTTAAAAGGAGTTTATGAATGATCATATTGGCACCACGCGTGCATTTCACAGAACTTCTAATGATTTGAAATAATTAATTCGAATCTTGATAATTATGATATACTTATGTATTGATTTTACCTCATTATTGTTATTGCCTCACTAAGTAAATACTTAATGTGGGTTGATTTCACGCGTAGGTTTTAGCGATCGGAGTAAGGATTGCATCTGACATTGTTATTCAAGGGTCACCTCATCAATAACTGTACGACAACTATGTCCACTTTTGATGTTGTTAGCTGGCATGTAATAGATTTATTATAATGCTCTGAAAAGTATTTTGAACTATGATGATGTAAAAATTTTAAATATGTTCGAACCTTTAAGATTTATTTACATATTACAAGTAAATTAATGATTTAGTTTGTTAATTTAAAATGTTTTATGATTTGAATTTTTTTTACTGGTTTTCTTTAAAAATGGAAAGTTTCGAAAATTATGTGGCATATGTGTCTCGTGTATGGAAACATATACAGTAAATGGGTGTTACATTTATTGGTATCAAAGCTACAGGTTTAGCCGATTCTTGGTAAAGATTGGGTGTATTTTACTGTAAAAAGGGTTTATGCCACTAAGATATCAAGGTTACTGATACAGTATAGTTAGAATATGATTGATGTCACTCCTTACTATATTGAGTGTTATCATTATGTATGTTTTATTAGATGTTGGATTCTACGAATTCGAGGAGAACGACTGGTCAAGAAATTATAGAAGGTTCGGGAAGTGAGAGCTATGAAGCTAAAAGTGAGCACCCGATTCTGTCCGAAAATGCTAGTGTACCGGTACTTCAGGGTATGCCAATGCCAGAGTTTGAAGCTTTCATGAAGGCTCTCGATGCAATCTTGACTCGGTTTCAACCTCCTCCGCCTCCCCCTATTCCTCCAGCACCGAGGATGTTAATCTTAAAGGAGTTGAGAAGTTTGGGAGCTCTTGAGTTCTGGGGAGAAGAGGGTGAAGGTCCGATGGATGCTGATTTATGGTTAAACGATGTTTTATTGATTCTGGAAAGTCTTCAATGCTCATATTAAGAAAAGTTGGGTGGAGTTGTATCTTTACTCAGAGAATCATCTTGAGTGTGGTGGACAAACACTATAATGTATGCATCACCTGAGCAAATGACCTGGCAATTCTTTCAAGATGATTTTCAGATCAAGTACATCAAGGAGCAGTTTATGAGGTCAATACTGCTGAAGTTTCTTAATTTGAAACAAGGTGATCGAGCAATGCATGAGTATGAGGTTGAATACAACAAGCTTAGTCGTTATGCTACTGAGATAGTTCTTAATAATAAAGCCCAACGTGATTGGTTCATTGAGGGTTTGAGGCCTAAGTTGAAAGAGATGATGTTGGCTTTAAATTTTCCTAGCTTTCAAGAAGTTATTAATCGAGCTAAGGCTATTGAAAGAGCTCAAGAAGAGACTCTAGCAGATGAGTAGAGTATGTAGACGGGAAAAAGAGTTGGAATGTCTTCAACTTCCCATCATACTAAGAGAGGTAAGGGCTCGAGTTCTCGATATACTGATAGAGATAGTTCTGTTGCAACTTCTCAGAAAACTAAACAATCACAATCTTTTGCCGCTAGCTCGGGTAGAGAATATGGAGAAATAACTAATTCATGTCAGACATGTGGCAAATTTCACCGGGGAATATGTAGATTGCTCTCTGGTGCTTGTTTCCATTATGGAGAAACTGGTCACTATGCTCGAAATTCTCCACAGAGATCTAGAGATAGATCAGTACCAACTGAGAGATCAATAGCAGTATCAAGTATAAGCAGAGGAAGATGAAGATCCGGAGGTCAATCTGAGTCAAATCAGTGACAATAGACTCGGGGAGTAGCACGAATTTATAATATTAATACTAATGAAGATTGGGATGACCTGGAGATTTTAACAGGTACATTTCATCTTTTGAGGAACCTGTATTTGTTTTGATTGACCCGAGTTTTACACACTCTTATATTAGTACAAAGTTGGTTAGAGCTAGAGGAATTCTTTTAGAACTAATTTTTAGTGAGATGATAGCAGTAAACCCTATGGGTCACAGTGCGAGAGTAACTCAGGTATGTAGAAAATGTCTGATAAAGATTCAAGGGGTTGTGTTCCCGACAAACTTTATGGAGTTACCCTTCGATGAGTTTGAAATCATTTTGGGCATGGATTGGTTGTATCCACATCATGGATGGGTTGATTGTTGCTAGAAGCGATTATTTTTAAGGATGCAGAAGGCTCAGAAATCGTAGTGATTGGGGAAAAAGTGAAATCACCATCCAATGTGATATCAGCCATAACCGCAAAGAAAATGATGTCAAAAGGGTGTATAGTTTTTCTAGCTAACGTGATAGACACTCGAGTTGCGAAAGCGAAATTAAATGATATCCCAACGGTTAGGGAGTTTCCTGATATTTTTTCAGAAGAAATACCGGGTTTACCTCCAGATCATGAGGTGGAATTCAAAATTGAGGTTTACCTGGGTACCAAACCTATTTCGATGGCTCCATATCGATGGCTCCAACGGAGTTAAGAGAATTAAAAGCCCAATTGTAAGAGCTACTTGATAAGGGATTTATCAGAACTAGTGTTTCTCCTTGGGGAGCACCTGTACTCTTTGTGAAAAAGAAGGACGGGTCGATGCGATTATGCATCAACCATCGTCAGTTAAATAAAGTAAACATAAAGAATAAGTATCCTCTTTCGAGGGTTAATGATCTGTTCGATAAACTGAAAGACGCCACAGTGTTCTCTAAGATAGACCTGAGGTTGGGGTACCACCAAATAAATATTAAAGAGAATGATATTTCAAAAATAGCTTTTCGGACTCAGTATGTAAATTATGAATTTGTGGTGATGCCATTCGGATTGACTAATGCTCCTACAACATTTATGGATTTGATGAACCGAGTATTCCAACCTTATCTGGATCAATTTGTGGTGGTATTTATCGACAATATTTTGGTATATTCAAAGTCAAGAGAGGAGTATGATGCTCATCTTCGGGTGGTTATTCAGACTCTTTGAGAAAATAAATTGAATGCCAAATTATCTAAGTGTGAATTCTGGTTAGCTGAGGTTGTTTTCCTTGGCCATATAATCTCCGCAGAGGGCATAAGAGTAGATCCCAAAACGATTAAAGGTATAGTGGATTGACAACCCCCAAAGAATGTGTCAGAAGTCCAAAGTTTCTTGGGGCTTGCTGGTTATTATAGACGATTTGTGAAGAACTTTTCAATATTGGTTTTTCCTCTAACTAAGTTTCTATGGAGTGATGTGCCTTTTTTTTGGTCAGAGAAATGTCAAGGAAGTTTTGAAATGTTAAAGAAGAGTGTAACAGAGGTGTTAGTGCTGGTACAACCTGAGTTGGGTAAAGACTACGTCGTTTTCAGTGATGCATCCTATAATGGATTGGGATGTGTGCTGATGCAAGATGGAAAAGTTATGGCTTATACCTCAAGACAGCTGAAGTATCATGGGAGAAATTACCCGACACATGATTTGAATTGGCAGCGGTAGTGTTTGCTTTGAAAATTTGGCGTCATTATCTGTACGGTGAGCGGTGCCATAATTATACAGATCACAAGAGTTTAAGTACTTACTGACTTCAAAAGAACTGAATTTGAGACAGAGAAGATGGATCGATCTTTTAAAATATTATGATTTGATTATTGATTATCATCCCGAGAAGGTTAATGTGGTAGCAGATGCACTTAGCCTAAAGACTTTTGTCGCTCTACAGGCTTTGATGAGTGTATATCTTTTAAAAAAGATGGTGTCTTGATTGCTGAGCTTAAGTTAAAATCGATTATGTTGGATCATGTTAAAGAACTGCAACGTCAAGATGTAAAATGGTTGGCAAGAATTGCACAAGTAGAAAAAGGTGGGGCTAAAGACTTTGAAATGAGGATTGATGGATGTTTATATTATTGTTGAAGACTTTGCATTCCCGATAATGATGAACTAAAGAAAGATATTCTTTCCGAGGCACATTATAGTTTCCTGACTATGTATCCAGGAAGGAATAAAATGTATCAGAATATAAAGAGTCGTTATTGGTGGCCTGGCATGAAAAGAGTTGTATCAGAGTTTGTTGCAAAATGTTTAACATGTGAGCAAGTGAAAGCTGAACATCAAGTACCATATGGATTGCTGCAACCGATATTCATTCCCAAGTGGAAGTGGGAACGAGTTAAAATGGATTTTGTTCGGGCTACATTTGTCACCTGGTAAAAAGGACTCAATATGGGTAATTATAGAAAGATTGACCAAGACAACTCACTTTATTCCAGTTCAGGTGGATTACTTGATGAATAATATGTGAAATTGTATATAAAAGAGATAATTTGGCTTCATGGAGTGCCTATATCAATAGTGTCCGATCGAGACCCAAGGTTTACCTCAAGATTTTAGAAGTCTTTGCATAAGGCATCGGGTACTCGATTGAATTTCAGTACACCATTTCATCTGCAGACAGATAGGATGTCAGAACAAACTAGTCAAGTATTGGAGGATATGCTAAGGGCATGTGTGATTGAGTTCAAAGGATCATGGGAAAGGTATTTGCCTTTAGCAGAATTTTCCTATAACAACATTTACCAATCGAGTATTAAGATGGCTCTGTATGGAGCTTTGTATGGGAGGAAGTGCATAACACCCTTAAATTGGTTTGAGCTAAAAGGTCGAGACCTAGTTGGCCCAGATTTGATGAAAGAAATGGAAGATAATGTGAAAAATATCAAGGATAATCTTAAGATAACCTCCGATCGACAAAAGTCTTATGCGAATTGAAAAGAAAAGAGATTTAATTTTAAGTGGGAGACAAGGTGTTTCTGAAAGTATCACCCTGGAAGAAAGTATTGTGGTTTGGGCACAAAGAAAGCTGAGTCCGAGATTCATTAGACCTTGTGCGATTTTAAAGAGAGTTGGATCAGTAGCTTATCAGTTAGCTTTGCCTCCTGATATGGATAAGATCCACGATGGTTTTAACATGTCAATGCTCAGAAGGTACCGATCAGATACATCCCATATTATCACACCAGAGAAAATAGAGATCTGACCAGATCTGACTTATAAGGAAGAACCAATACGAATCATGGCTTGAGAAAGTAAATAACTACGTAACAAGAAGATTCCTCTAGTTAAAGTACTTTGGCAAAATTATAAAGTCAATGAAGTTATATGGGAAAGAGAGGAGAACATGAGGAAGCAGTTTCCACAGCTCTTCGTATCAGATAATTCTTAAAATTTGAGGATGAATTTTCTTAAGGGGAGAATTGTAATACACCAAATATTGGGTCGGTGACCATAATGAAAGGATTTAAAATGTGGAGGATTTAAATGAATAAATGGTAAAGTACAAGAAATAATTTAGGAAATTGTGTTTGAGACTTATTAATAAGAATGGAAGAATAGAGGGGCAATTTAGTCATTTAGAGGGAATGAATTTAATATTCATTTAATTGAGTTATTTAAATAAGTGATAGGAGAATAAGGGGATAAGTTCTGTTGATTATCTCTTCTTCTTCTTCTTTACGTCCCGAGCCCTTCATAGTTAAGGTACAAATTCATTAATGTTGGGTTTTTCTTTCGTTTTGGTTTGGTTTTGAAACCTTAAGTAATATAGAGGCTTAAGGAAGGTTTAAGGAGGATTAAAACTAAGAGATAAAGGTTTTATTTGAGATTTCATAAAATGGGATTTTGAGTGATATGATGAAATATGAGTTTTTAGTGAGGTTTACAAGTAAATTTGACTTGTTAAAGAAGAAAAAAGAGATTAGAAGCCTTGGATGTGATTAAAAACATGTATGGAAAAATATTGTGATTCTTGGTTTGGAGTGTTCTTTAAAGATTTAAGATGTTATAGGAAGATTATTAAAGGAAAGTTAGTTGGGTTTAGTGATGATGAGTTTAATGGTATTGTTATAAGTAAAAGTAAGAGATTTAAACGAAATTTGGGTAAAAATCGAAATGAAAAATGGAAACTTTGGGTAAGGGTATCGGTACTGGAACAACAGTATCGATACTATAGGTGTAAAATTAATGAAATAGGATGAACAATATCGATACTGATGCAATTAGTATGGTATGTTTAAATAATGGATGTTTTTGTAAATTGTAACCAAACTCCAGAGCCAACAAGAAAAAGGGCAATGATAAAGTTGTTGAATAGTCTGACATCATTGCTTTATACTAGTGAGGCATACCAGGTGAGTGCATTTATTATGTACATTAAGAGTTATAGGTTCATGTGGTTAAATTCATTTGTTGCATTGTTATATCGGTACTATGTGTACTATCGACACTAAGTGTGCAACCCACGAAGTTCATAATAAGTTCATGAATGACCATATCGGCACTAAGTGTGTAACCCATGAAATTAAAAAGGAGTTTATGAATGATTATATTGGCACCACACGTGCATTTCACAGAACTTCTAATGATTTGAAATAATTAATTCGAATCTTGATAATTACGATATAATTATGTATTGATTTCACCTCATTATTGTTATTGCCTCACTAAGTAAATACTTAGTGTGCGTTGATTTCACGTGTAGGTTTTAGCGATCGGAGTAAGGAGTGCATCTGACGTTTCATTCAAGGGTCGCCTCATCAGTAACTGTACGAAAACTATGTCCACTTTTGATGTCGTTAGCTGGCATGTAATAGATTTATTATAATGCTCTGAAAAGTATTTTGAACTATGATGATGTAAAATTTTAAAGATGTTGAACCTTTAATATATATTTACATATTACAAGTAAATGAATGATTTAGTTTATTAAATTAAAATGTTTTATGATTTGAAAAAAAAAACCTTTACTGGTTTTCTTTGAAAGCGGAAAGTTTTGAAAGTTATGTGACATATGTGTCTCGTGTCCGGAAACGTATACGGAAAATGGATGTTACAAAAAAACTTTGAATTTCTCTTTTCTTGAACAAATACCAGAAGATCAAATTACTAGAAATAATACATACGGTTAGATCGAATAAAATGATCGAATTATCCTCAAGATCTAAAATGAATAAATAATCTCAAGTACTGAAATAACCTAAATACCCTCATGTTCTAGAATAAATGAATTTCATTAGATAAATTATAGAAACAATGATAAACCTAAATGTTGTATCACCCTTTAAGATTATGGAGCATGACTCTTGTATGTTGAAAATTTCTGATTATGTTATAATTCTGAAATAAAATAAATATTGCATGTATACACACTTGTCTCCTTGAGGTACGTTTAATGATTTTCGTGAGGGTGGTTTATTCAGTTATATAATGTAGGTGATATTAAGAAATGGACATTAAGAAGTTTCTCTGTCTAAACACTTGTTAAGTACTGTATCGTTGGGATTTGCTCAGTTCGATTTGACTTGAGAGCCTGATAAGTCGTTAAAAATCTAGAATACTGCAAATCACCGTTTTAACGTTATCCGTCTGATTTACCAAAATTTCTTTGGGAATCAAAATATCTAAAATTCCCTTAATGGCCTAAAAAGTGAATCACTCATGTTATATTCGAAACTTAAATTGTCTGATGTAACTGTTCTCGGATACCTTTTTTTTATATATCTAAACCCTAAATGATTCTGATATACGAACTTTTGAATGTCTAAATAGATCCGTAGTTATAGAACCCCTTTTTGTAGAGATCTCATTTATGGAATCAGACCAATTTATAGAAATTTCGTGTTTCATTTCCCTATAATTACCAAGTAACTCCGAAAAATAATTGGACTCTCTAGTGTGTTCTTTGTGCACATGAATATTTTCTCTGGTTTTAACAGTATGACTTTGTTATCTAAAATAAAAATGTGATCTTTGATTTTTGTTTTTTGATACAAAATATATTCAACTCATGATTTCTGATATTTCTGTTTAGAGTACTTTAATTTGATTTATATCGGGGTACTCTCTAGAATGTGTTATAAAGTCTATGCAAATTCAACTTTGATCAAGTTGACAATTCCTTATGGAATTAAGGTGAACATTGGGTAGGCTTTTAGGCCCAATAGGACTAGGGTAAGATCTTATGGATCCTAAGACACTCTCTTAGGATGACTCTAAGCCAAATAAGACTAGTGTAAGTCCTTTTAGAAGCAGTTATAGAGAACTGTATATCGGTGTTCGGTTGGAGGGGGCTAATGTGATCTTTAAAATATGTTTTACTAAAATAATTTATTATTGTTTTTAAACTATTTGTACCATTTTCTCTAGTTTTATTAGAACACACTAGATTCCTTAACGCAATCTCCTGAATCGGTCTCTTTGAATGTTTCCTCTGGATTGTAGTTCCTTTCTATTACTTGAAGGATTAGTAAATAAAACCTCAACTCATCAGTAGAACCTATATATGGCTGAATCACTAAATTTTTTTTATGTTTTACCATATATCTACTTGTGCTTTAGCATCATTTGATTGTTCTGTGTTATTGAACTTTCTCAAAGCTCACTCTATCACTTATCATTTCAGTTTAAAAAGAGTCGATTTTGTGCAGTTATCTACATTAATAATGGAAATTCCTTCAATGTCACTTGCAAAGTACGATGCAGGTATAATTAGGGGGCATGTAGGTCACATTTATTTTTATATTGAGTCTGAAACTTGTATGATACTATGTATGATTGAATTATGTTTTTAATATATGAATGATTTTTGAACTTGTACTTATTTATAAATTGTTTTACGATTTTAAATGTTCTAACAAAAATTTTATTTCCCCCAAATTTTTAGTGTGGGTCGCTTCAGTGACCATATATGACACGTTCAATTGGAGTTAGTCATCCGTATTGATATGAGGGTGTTACATTATAGATTTAAACTCACGTTTTTAACATAAGATTTTATCTTCTCAAGTGTGCTTTCACAAATTTTAACTCTCAAGTGCTTTTATGTGGATTTCATGTGTTTGATATTATGCATTCGAGCATGCGAATATGCACATGAGGATAATAAAAGAGACTCGTGGGTAATTAAAGAAGATATTAGATTATGCGTTCACTGCAAAATAATATTTATTCAAAGAAACTTTGATTTATTGTCAAGTGTCAAACATTAGGTATGCAAGGCTCAAGGTTTGCTAAGATAATGAAAGATAGCATTCAAAGTTTGCTATGATTCCCACAAGTACCATCCAAATCTCAACTTAATAGCTTTCTTAGTAGAAAAATGTAGTCATCTTTTTTATTGAATTTATCAATGGTATTAGATCTATTAGCCGACTAATTCAAGTTAGATTTTATAGAGGCTCATTATGGGAGCGACTCTTCCAACCAGTTTACTACATTTGTAAATGTCAGACTTTTAACTTTATTTAAGAAATCTAGTGTTTTATTCCTAGGAACTTGTTCTCGGTAGAATGTACTCATCTTTAACATTGTCATTGCTCTTCCCTTGGTAAAGAAAAAGTAATTGCTTTTATTGAAAAATCCATGTCAATATTATATAATTTAATGATATTATTCAGGCTTTTTATGGGTAAATTATATCTAGATAATTAAATTTAACTTTAATTTTTATATAGATAAAAAATCTTTAATTTAAGTAATTATATCACTAAACAATAAAATTAATCGTTTATAATAATATCATAAAAAAAATTAACGGTTAAAGTGAATCGACACATTTCCTTAGCATATTCTTTATTATATTTTCAATTAATGTTTAACTAAAAATCTAAATGATTTTTTACGATAACTTGGACATCCAAAAGGTTTTATAGAACAATCCGTTTTATAAAAAAAAAATAAAGAACATTATATGAATTGATGTGAAATTATCTTCTTTTCATACGTTTCCACAGTTACTAAGATGACTTCCCAAGGTCTAAATCCATCCCAAAACAAGCTGGTTTCACATGGTTTTTAAAATCTCCCTAAACCCTAAACTATGGTTTTCATGATCAAAACTTATGAAAGATGACTTGAATGGAAGATTAAGTGATGAAAATTTTCATAATTACCTTTTAAAATTTCGAAGTAGGGGTAAAAACATTAAAGTTAGCTCTTTTGTGAGTTTTCTACTTAGAAGAATGAGGAATGATGGAGGAAGAAGACAAATGGAGAGTATTTTGTTCTCAAAATATGACAACAAAACAGATAAATTCAATGCATGCTATTTTTTCCCACTTTTATGCTTGAAACATTTTTTATTTATTCAAAAAATTAAAATAAGGTGAAGAAGAATGTCCGCCATGAGGAAGAAGAATGGTGAAATTTTAGGTTAATTCGTAAATATAACTACCTAAAACACATTGTTTGGTTGTTGTTACCCAACTATTGGTTGGATGACAAAATATGAAATTTGAAAGTTGAGTGGTAAAATCAAAAGTTTTAAAGTTAATTGACCAAAATAGAAATATGAGGAAAGTTGTGTGACCAAAATAAAAACACAATAAAATTAAAATGACTCATATGTAGGTTACTGAAAATAAAAATTATGTTTCGTTTGATAAATCTTCTGATAATAAAGTTGAGAACTCTTCTAGGACAAGCATTAGTGGGATAGGGTCTGTTTTTATTTAGAATTTCTCCATGTATTATTCTGACACATCCAATTTCACTTATTTGCAACACTTTTTGGGAGGTTCTGTTGTGAGCCGAATAATATACTGCTAAAAAATGACGTGTCTGATTAAATAAGTGATCGGTTAAAAGTGCTATCGGAAATGTAATATGTTTTCACCAGAAATTTTATTTGTGTTGGTAATAATAATGGTAATAACCGAGAATATTATCGTCGTATGTAAAATACGCCAAAAAAATATTGACTTTAACATAGCTAGTTAATTACTAGAAACATTATTAACCATAATAACATAACAGGTAGCGCTTATGTAACATAATAGGTTGCATCTTTTTAAAGCTGATGGGCCCTAAAAATCCGACGATAACGAAATATTTTAATTACTTAATTTGTTATCAATATTATCAACATATTAGGTAGCGCCTAAAATGCTACTAAAGTTTAAGATGATGGAGCCTTAGAAATCCGACGATAACAAAATAAGTTAATTAGTAGAAACATTATCAACCATAATAAAATAAAAAGTAGCACTTATTTAATGTAATAGGTAGTGCCTTTTTAAAGTTGATGGGGCTTTAGAAATCTGATGATAACAAAATAGGTTAATTTCTTAATTTTATCAATATTATCAACATATTAGGTAGCGCCTAAAATATTATCAAAGTTTAAGCTGACAGAGCCTTATAAATCCGACGATAATAAAATAGTTAATTACTTATTTTGTTATTAATATTATCAACATATTAGGTAATGCCTACAATGTTACCAAAATTTAAGTTGATAGAGCATTTGAAATCCCTAAACAAAATAGGTTAATTTTATTATTTTGTTATAAATAAATATTAACATACTAGGTTGCGCCCAATAATGCTATTTAGAATAAAAAAGTAGGTTGCAATCTGGAATATTAAAGTTGTGTTTAATGATATCGGTAGGATTTAATATATTACATATCTTTGGATGACAATTATTTTTAAAATAAATATCGAAACTACTATGATCTGATGGTCGATACTTTAGCAAATATCAATACTTTTAGAGTAAGTATCCATACTTTCAAATTAAAAAAAAATTAAAACGGTTAAGTTGTATATATTTTATCGTTTACATTATACATTACTATCGAAACAATAGTCATACTTTTAGAGTAAGTATGGATACATTATTATTAACCTTTAGAGTATCTATACTTTTAGAGTAAGTATCCATACTTTCGAATTTAAAAACAAATATTTCAAACGATTAAGTTGTACATATTTTATCATTTACATTATTACATTATTATTAACCCTTAAATCGGTAACTAGTTTAACGTAATAGGTAATGTTTATTTAACATTATAGGTAGTGCCTATTTTATTTTATCGTTTACATTATTTGTAACCTCTAATCAAACCGGTAGGTATTTTAACGTAATAGATAGCGCCTATTTTATTTTACCGTTTACATAGTTATTAGCCTTTAAACAAACCGGTAGCTAGTTTAACGTAATAGGTAACGCTTATTTAACGTAATAGGTAGCATCTATTTAACATAATAGGTAGTAGCACCTATTTTATTTTACCGTTTACATTATTAGTAACATTTAAACAAACCGGTCGGTATTTTAACGTAATAAATAACGCCTATTTTATTTTACCGTTACATTATTTGCAACCTTCAAACAAATCGATATGTAGCTTAACATAATAGGTAGCGCCTATTTTATTTTACCGGTTAAGTTTTAAATACAAGTATTGATACATACAATACAAGTATGGATACTTTTTCAGGACAATAGTTGGACATAGCTTACTGTCGAAACAACATCCATACTTTTAGAGTAAGTATATATACAAAAGCTATGCAATTTATGTTTCAAATTTTTTAAATAGTTTTTCATGTTTTCCACCTACAACATTAATTTAATAATTTCATTTACACAAAAAAAAATTATTTGATTATTTAGACTTTTTATTAAATATTATTTAGAATTTAAATTTAACAATTTTAATTAAAGATAATAATAAATATGTAATATATATGTTTATTATTTTTAATTTAATAATAGTATATACCGTAACATAAAAATAAGTCATTAGAGGCTTATAATTATTAAATTAATATCTTAAAATTCACTCAAAAGGTAACCCTAAATTAATGTTTACTACAGTGAAGTAAATATGATACTTATATATATGTATCGATACCTACAGATAATCAAAGTTTACTAGTTATCAAAATTTTTAATAGTTCTTCATGTTTTCCACCTACAACATTATGTGCCTGTCAATATTTCCGGTAGCGCTTTACCGGATTTGTTAATTATCTTATTAAATTTCCGACCACGCCATTTTTAACCGTATATTAGTCTGCCTTTCCTGAGACAAACCCTAACTTTTTCCATCTACCAAATAACCCTTAATAGATTTCAACTTTCTCATGTAGGATCAACTTAACTGACGCTAACTATAAGTATTCTCTATGGAAAAAGGCTTTACAAATCTTAGAGTATGCCAGAGCGATCATTAAATAAAACTAGAAAAATCTCATCGCTTTGATTTAGAAATTGATAAAATTAACAATAACCAAATGTTACTTACCTTTTAAATTATCTCAAACCCTATATAAAAAATAGGATAAATTTGTAACACCCATTTCCCGTATATGTTTTCCGTACACAAGTCACATATGTCACATAACTTTTAAATCATTCCGCTTTTGAAAAACCAGTAAATTTTTTGTTTATATTCATAAAACATTTTAATTTAATGATAATAAAACGTTATTTAACTTTTAGTATGGAAACAAAACTTCAAGTTCGAACATATTAAATTTTACATCAGCATAATTCAAATACTTTTCAGAGCATTAACATAAGTCTATTACATGCCAGCTAATAACATTAAAAGTAGACATAGTTGTCGTATAGTTACTGATGAGACGATCCTTGATTGGCGATGTCAGTTGCACTCCTTACTCTGCTCGTACTAATACCTACGCGTGAAATCAACACACCCTAAGTAATCACTTATTGAGGCATAATAATAATGAGGTAAATTTTAAAACAAATGTATATCATAAATATCAAAATACGAATTGAATATTACAACTCATTATAAATTCCATGGTTTTGCACACATAGTGCCGATACGGTAATTCACAAACTCATTATGAATTACTTGGGGTGCACACAAAGTATCAATACGGTAATTCATAAACTCATTGTGAATTACGTGGGGTGCACACATAGTGTCAATACAGTAATTCATAAACTCATTATGAATTACGTAGGGTGCGCACATATTGACAATATAGTAATTCATAAACTCATTATAAATTACGTGGGGTGCACACATAGTGCCAATACGGTAATTCATAAACTCATTATGAATTACGTGGGGTGCACACATAGTGCCAATACAGTAATTCATAAACTCATTATAAAGGTGCACACATAGTGCTAATACTGTAATTCATAAACTCATTATGAATTACGTGGAGTGCACACATAGTGCCAATACGGTAATTCATGAACTTATTATGAATTATGTGGGGTGCACACATAGTGCGAATACGGTAATTCATAAACTTATTATGAATTACATGGGGTGCACACATAGTGCCAATATGGTAATTCATAAACTCATTATGAATTACGTGGGGTGCACACAAGTGCCAATACGGTCATAAACTCATTATGAATTAAGTGGGGTGCACCATAATGCCAAAATGGTAAAATGTAATATATACATTAAACAAAATGCACCTATGACTATCATAACATATAAGTACATAATAAATGCACTCACTTGATTTACCTCACTATTATGCCCAAAATGTAGTTTGACTATTCGGTGACTTTATCCTTGCCTTTCGGTTTGCTTGACTCAGGAGCTTGATTACGATCTACACAAGCATCCATAATCACACATTCAAATATGATGTTAGTATACTTACTATCATTTATCCAAAGTAATAATTCTCAAAAGCACTATATTTTGGAATTCTACTAAAATTTACTCTAACTTAACATTTTAGACTGAATAGTATCGATACCCCTCCTACGGTATCGATACTTCTCTTCTATAGTACCGATACCTACTTCGGTATCAATACCATTTTAGCATTATGGAATTTCATTTCTGATTATGGTATCAATACCTCCCTCTTGGTATCGATACCTACATCTCAATGTCGATACTTCTTTAACTCGGTATCGATATTGTTCATCCGAATCCTCTAATTTAGCCTTATAGTATCGGTACTGTTCTTCCAGTACCGATACCCTTACCTAGATTTTACCTGTTTTACTTCGAATTTTACACAAATTCCACCTAAATCTCTTAATATTTTCTCCAACCATACCATTAAACTCATTATCACTTATCCAATCTAACTTACATCCATAAATCTCCTTTTAACATCCAAAATCTCCAAAGAACACTCAAAACTAAGAATCACACTCAAATTCCAAACATATTTTTAATCACTTATAAGGCTCCCAATCTCTTATTTACTTCTTTGACAAGTTAAATATGCCTTTAAACTCCAATAACTGACCCTATTTTATCAAATCACTTAAAAACTCATTTTATTAAATCTATGATAAATTACTAATCTCTTAGTTTTATTCACTCTTAAGCTTTCCTTAAGCTTCTATATCACTCAAGGCTTCAAAACCAACCCATAAATGAAAGGAAAAAACCAACATGAAGGAATCTTACCTCTATGGAGGGCACGGGGACGACAAAAGAAGAAGAAAATGAGAACCAAGTTATTTTCAGTTTTCTTTTCCTTTTCCTACTATTCAACCCTTAATAGATATCCCAAATAAAATGAATATTAAATTCACTTCCTTATAAAAGACCATAATGTCCATCAATTCTTCCATTCTTACTAATAAGTCTTAAACACAATCTCTAAATTAAATCCTTGTACTTTTTAATTTATTCAAATTAACCCACTAAATTTTTAATCCTTTCACTATAGTCACTAACCCGATGTTTGGGGTATTAAAAAATTACATAGGAGACCACCAATGTTTGAAAGCAATCAAACAGACCACCCAACTATTAAAATGTTTAATCTAGCTATTGACCATTAATTTTTAACGGAGGTGGTGACATGACAGTTAATAAAATTGACATAATTATTGTGACACTCGTTTTTCATCTCGACACTATTTATATTATTATTATTATTATTATTCTACTTATATTTATATTTATAAATATGTTTTATTTTTATTTGTATAGAACCCATTATAACATGCCCAATCAGGCCAAACAAATTAAAAACAACCCACACCCAAGGCCCAGAAGCAACACGGGCCCAACTACCAAGTCACCCAACCGACCCAGTCCTCTACAGTAGACCCCAAACCTAACTAGGATTTAAAACCCTAGGGTTTCAATCATCTGTAGCCGTCGCCATTCACCAACCACAGTAGAGCCTGCCACCGCCTTACTACACCAATCCCCAGCCACTGTCGCTACCACCAACCACACACCACTTCCCTGCCATGTCAGATTACCCAAGTTAGCAAGCAAACCACAACACACACAAACATCGATCATGTTATTTTGTTTGAAAATGAAAAGAAATATCTAATAGGGGTTATAAAACCCAAGCTACATGGTTGTTAAAATGGTTCCTCCCTTTTGTTTTTGAAATGAATAAAAATCAGCTTCAAGGTATTATTTTTTGTTTATTTTTCGGTTTTGAAATGCAAGAGTAAAGTAAAAAAAAGAAAAAAAAAGAAAAAGAGAATAAAAGTTTACATTCGGCTGAGCACGTCGCCGACATTCAGAGGGTTGTATTCCATATCTGAACGATGAGAAGACGTGTGGCGGCGAGGAGACTAACATGCTTCGGAATAGGCCTGATCCAACAGCGGACGGCAAAGATCGAGACCTTGGAAAGTTGAAAGGTCTCAATCATTTTCACGATGCTAGTGCCCTTTGTTCGCAAAATCGAGCACAGATATGAGACGAGAAGATCGTGGTGAGTCTCCTGGTGAAATTTGGTGGCCAACAGCCACTGGCAATGACGGCGGCACATTGATCGATGGCCGTCGACGAAGGCTAAACGATGGGCAAAGGGCCATGCTTTCTAGAGAGAGGAGAGAGCTTCTCACTCTAAAATAAAAAAATGAAGAAAATTAAAAAAGAAAAAAATGTTGATTTATAGAAAATTTTAGGGGAAATTGCACTTAGGTCCCCCTAAGTTATGCGTGTTTTTGCAAAATGGCCATCTGTAAGGACCAAAATTGTTATTTACCCTTTTTTCTTGTATGCTTTATAGTTTTAGGGTTATTTACTATTTAGTCTCCTAGTTTAACTGTGTTTTTGCATGTTAGTCACCTGTAGGGACTAAATCTGATATTTACCCATTTTTATGCATGTTATATTTTTTAGGGTTATTTGCTTTTTAGTCTCTCTATATTTAGCGTGTTTTTACATTTTGGTCAAATGTAGTGACTGTTTATTTTTTAAATGTTATGGACTGATTTAGTAATTTACCTTTTTTTTCAATGCATGTTTTAGGTTAAAAAGGGAATAATTAGGAAATAACCCCTGTAGTTTTTGCATGTTTATATTTCGAACCAAAATATATATTTTATTTATTTTAATTTAACCATGAAATTTTAGATTATTTTAATTTGGTCCCCATGTTTTTTTATTTTTATTCTTTGTAATTTTAGCACTTAATATTAAAAATGCTCATTTTAGTCACTCTTGTACTTTATTTTATTTTAATTTTAACATGTTGGTTTGATTGTTTATATTTTAGTCCTATTTCTATTTTATTTTAATTTTTTCATGTTGCTTGCATGTTAGTTCATTTTAGCCATTAATTAGTTTTGCATGATACCCTTATAATCATCTCTTGACTCGAACCAAAATAAATTGACTAAGGGTAATATTCGTTCATTTTAATATTGTCTTAAAGTGATTGTCTTAATGTATAAGAAAGTTACTTTCGATAATTTTAAAATGATAGTATATCACATTTAGTGACATGAATTAAATGGAATCCATTTTAAAATTAGGGGATTGAGAAAAAGATCATGTTCTTTTAATTAAATTCACCGAGAAAAGACTGATAAATCGAATCTAAGGTCTCGTCTCGAGGTATTTAAATAATTGAACATCCTTATTCTCATTAAATATTGGTAAAATAAATAGTTAATTATACTTGTTTGATATATGCTTTTAATTTACTTTATTTTTGCATGTGTTTTCCAATGGGTTTTCAAAATAATAACACTCGAATCGATATTGAGAATAATAATATCTTTTCATTTCGATTGTAGTAATAAATGACTACTTTAAGGTATAAGAGGTCATTTATTCTCGATTGGAAATCATTAGATATTATCATTTTCACTAGAATCGATATTGATTTTTAAGGCGAAATAATAATATCTTCATTTCGATCGGGGTAATAAATGACTACTTTAAGGTATAAGAGGTCATTTATTCTGGATTGGAAATCATTAGATATTATTGTTTTCACTCGAATTGATATTGATTTTTAAGATGGAATAGTAATATATCTTCATTTCGATCAGGAGTAATAAATGATTGTTTTAAGGCATGAAAGGTCATTTATTCTCGATTGGAAATAATTAGATATCATCGTTTTCTCTCTTAAAATTATTTTGGGTGTTGTTATTTTGAATTAATAATAAACTTTATAATGAAAATTTAATATTTCCTTTTTTCGATTGGAGTAAGAATCGATTACTTTAAGGTATGAGAGATTGATTCTTCTCGATAGGAAATAATTAAATATTATCATGTTTCGTCCAAAAATTCAAACAATATTATTTGTTGGGATCTTAAATTAAATTAGACTATAACTCATAAATTTCATTGCAAAGACAACTAATTAATCAATTACGTATCAATTTAGGGCGTTGTAGGGGTGCTAATCCTTTCACACACGTAACCGACTCCCGAACTCAAATTTTGGTAACGCATACCACAAATTTGTTGTTTGAATTAAAACGAATGTTTTTTAAAATGACAAATACTTTTTGGGTTCCCAATCACACCCTAGTCAAAGATTGGTGGTGACCCCTCGAACCACGTTTTATCATTAACCGGTCATCAAAAATTATTTTGAAACGAGACTCCCCCTTACTTTTTTGGAAAACCGTTTCGACAGCTTGGCGACTCCACTAGGGACTTTTTTTAGAGAGTCAGACCATTAGTCGACTAATTAATTGTCTTTGCAAATAAAAATTAGAAGTTTGCTCTAATTTGATTTTTGGTCCCTTGTGTGGTATTAATAGATTTTTTTTTTCAATTTGATTAACCACTAAATAGTTGTACTGATTTGTTTGCTAATGTTTTCAAAGTAAGTAAATGTTCACATTTTTGGGACTTCTGTTTGGGGTTTTTTTTTGCTTTATTTTTGCTTTTCCTCACACACCGCACAACTACATTTGCATAACATGAGCTAAATCACCGCTCTGTCATGTTTAAGTAAGAGTGATAAATACTCAATCGTGTGATTTTCACCTCCGTATGGAATAGTAGATCGCTCCTGGGGCTCACGCATTATGGTTATCGTGATGGTCACCTCCGTATAGACATAAGGAGGTGTGTCCCTGAATTGAACTCGATCCGAAAGCCTGTGATGAGCCATGATTAAGGGTTTGGTAGCCTAAGGGCACTAACAAGGACAATTCGAGAACCACTTACTTTAGAACCGAACATAGCATATAGTGAACCTAGAATCTAGATAGAGCCTTACCTAAACCTTAGGAGTCCCGTAAGGAGAGTACACAAGGAAAAGCCTTTTCGAGCATTTTAATTTTTGTAGTGTAATTTTAATTTCTGAATAAATGCATGCGAACTAGAGATCATGCGGTTAGGTTTATTTGTTTTTCAAACAAGCATGAAAATTAGATGGCATGAGGTTAGGATTTATATGTTGAGCAAAGCATAGGGGAATGAAACATGTATGGGTAGAACTGTTATAAAAGCATGTCAAGGTAGATACCATATTGGGTAAGATATTTTCCTTTTGTAAATATTTATTCTGCTCTTTGGTTAAGTGATACTAATAATTTCTTTTGTTTTATCTTATTTTGTCTATCATATATTAGCATTTGCATTTTAACATCATAACCAAACAAGGTGTTAATTCACAAGTGATGGACCAAATTAGAAGGTCTTCACATCGACATAAGAGTTCCATAACTAGGTAGTCAAATCCAGAAGGGTGATGACTTACAAAAAAGTTGATCGATGAGAAAAGAGCTCAAAGATTGATCGAAGACTTCTATTAAATGAAAAAAGACCAAGATAATACCAAATAGTCAGATGTTAGTTGAGTCAAGAGTTTGAAGATCCTTCACGAGATATCAAGGTCGCTTTCATCTTGGAGAATCCCACGGAAATGGAGGCCTAGAGATTCAACAATAGGTGATTTAAAACAAAGAAATGAGGATCAACGACTATGAAGACAATATCAAATCGTGAGAAAAACATAGATCGAGTAAATGAAGAAAATGAAGCTCATCTGTCTAGTGTAAATAACACTTATGATCTAATGAAGGTTGTTCTATGGTGATCGCTTTTGAAATTAACACATTGTGCATTTGCATTTGAATTTTTATTCCTGTTTAGTATTAGCTTATTAATTTATCTATTTTGCTATTATTGTTTTTATAATAATTCTTGTCATTTTGTTATCTTATTTGAACTAACTTATTTTTATTTTGCTTTTCTTTTTGCTTGCATTGCATGATCATGACATAATCAAAAAATGTTGATTTATGAGTGATCATCAGAGTAAAAGGTTTTCATGATGGCCGAAGGGTTTTATGATCAAATAAACTATAACACATCTAGGGAATGTCATCTTGAGGAGACTTCGAGAATAGTGAAGGGATATGCTCCCAAAGATTGAATGTCCGACAAAGAGAAAAATGAGATAAGAGAGATGAGAGAGCAAATGTCCAAGATGATGGATAAAATAGTTACTTTGGTCAAAGGAAAAGAGACTTCTATAAAAGAAAGGAATGTCAAATACACAATGGACTATTTAAAACAAGCTAATCCTAGACAATCTGAGAAATCACACACAATCACCATTCACATCAACAAGTTGTCTGGAGACACCAAGGAAATGGTGACAACTGTAGAAGTTCAGAAGGATGAAAAGAAGCCAGCCAATCAAAACCCGTGGTCATTTGAGAGTCTATGCCCAATGTCAGAAGAAATAAACTTAAAGACTCAGTTTAATCCAAGCCAAGAGGTGGCTTTCATTTTGATTCTATCCCTATATCATATAAGGAGTTATATGAAAAGCTTTTAGAAGCTCGAGAGGTTGCCCCGTATTATGCGAAACCTTGGCAGACCCATATCCAAATTGATATGACATCAATATTCATTGTGAATATCATACCAGAGGTCAAGGACATTCCACTAAGAATTCCACTGCCTTCGAGCATCGAGTCCAACATCTTTTGGATCATGGAATCTAGGAGTTCGAGATGAAAGGTCGACCTAGTTTGGTAATTGATTGTCTTGTTAGGTCGGAGACAAAAGTGTTCAAAGGTAAGGATATCAGTGGGGTCATCCAGGAGGGAAAAGAATTGGTAAAGTACGAAGATTTAGTCCGCCATTTAAGGAATCAAAACAATAAACTGAATAGAGAGATGGAAACCATGTGTGATGGTTTTCAGAGGATCAATCAAGCCTTTAAAAAATGTTTGTATATGAAATACTTTAGAGGAGTGGACAAAAGGGGTCACTAAACTGAAAAAATGACATTAAACATTGGATAAAGAGTTGCAAGACCCATGAAGGTCGAGCCAAGAAGTTCTCTTAAGATTTACATATTTCAAAAAAAATGGCGCAATACAACTGTTAATGATTTGGGAAGATGTCAAACCGAAAATCAGATGTTGAATATGTCCATAGCTAACATGGAAGTTTCATTTCAGTGCCACAAGCGTGAGATTGATGTTGAGCTATAAGCCACTAGAGACAAGAATAAGACATTGATAAGGATTATAGATGATTATGGAGATATTGCACGAGAACTTCATAACAACAAAGACTTTCTTACGAGGAAAAATGAACAACTTTGTTTATAGCTCCGAGAATTGACACAGAAGATTGAGGAAAAAGATGACGTCATGAAGGAAGCTATGACCCAAG
The DNA here is from genome assembly GCF_006381635.1 of Hibiscus syriacus. Classification (NCBI taxonomy): domain Eukaryota; kingdom Viridiplantae; phylum Streptophyta; class Magnoliopsida; order Malvales; family Malvaceae; genus Hibiscus; species Hibiscus syriacus. Next base: position 802,678 of record NW_024062180.1, read on the forward strand.
CAAGCAATGTGGCTCACAAATTGGTTGATTTAGCTGGCTTTACATGTTTTTCGAAAAATGAGAAAAGTTTTTCATTTAAACCTGAAAATTGAAATTTTTGAAAAGTAAGAAAATGCTTTCTAAAGTTTCTTACCTATTAAACAGTTTCCAAAATTGGCAAGTCCTTCGGGCCATCGGTAAGTCTTTCGAGCATGATGATTAAATCCTTCGGGTCATCTATAAGTCTTTCGGGCATGATGTTTTCGCATGATTTTCCGAAAAAAATGAGTAAACGATTTCCAATGTTTCCCATTTAAATTTTTTGAAAAATAAATTTTTGAAAAGTAACCAATTCAAATTTCCAAAAAGGGAGAGGTTCAACTAACACTCAAGTCGAGGCAGATTCCCATATTTGGTGGCTGCAAGACAAGTGTCAACAAGAAAAATTGATTTTCAAAGATTATCTTGAAATCTTAAGACTTTCACTTATGATGTTTTCAAATTCTCAGACACATACTAAGAAGAGTTAATGTTTAATTTTCAGATTTAATATTCTTCAAGACAAGAAAAGAAAATCAAACTCGATTCAATCTTCCCTGAAGAACAGTGGAATGAATCAACATTTCCAGATATGATTTTCCCTCAAGAAGTAACGGAACAAATCCCTCTTTTTTCCATATTTGATCTTCCCTAAGGAGTAGTAGAACAAGTCTACCTCGATTCAATCTTCCCTGAAGAACAATGGAATAAATCAATATTTCCATATATGATTTTCCCTCAAGAAGTAGAGGAACAGATCCCTTTTTTCCATATTTGATTTTCCCTAAGGAACAGTGGAAAAAGTTTACCTCGATTCAATCTTCCCTAAAGAATAGTGGAATGAATCAACATTTATAGATCTGAATTTCCCTCAGGAAGCATCGGAACAAATCCCCTTTTTTTTCCAGATTTGATCTTCCCTGAGGAACAGTGGAACAAGTCTGCCTCGATTCAATCTTTCTTGAAGAACAGTGGAATGAATCAACATTTCCAGATATGATTTTCCCTAAAGAAGCAGCATAACATATCCTTTTTTTCTAGATTTGATTTTCCCTGAGGAATAATGGAACAAGCCTGCCTCGATTCAATCTTCCCTAAGAACAATGGAATGAATCAAATTTCTAGATCTGATTTTCCCTCAAGAAGCAGCGGAACATATCACTCACTTTCAAGATTTAATTTTCCTGAGTAGTAGAGGAACAAATTTGCCTCGATTTAATCTTCCCTAAAGAACGGTGGAATGAATCAATGTTTCTCGATCTGATCTACCCTGGAGAAACAATGGAGCATGTCCCTTATCTTATTTCAAAGCACGAAGTCAACCGAACGAGAACTGATTGTCTCTTTCTATTTTCCCTATTCTTGTTAAAACAAGAATAAGTAAAGAGGGGCAGCTGTTGACACTCATTTTAGTCCCGACACTATTATTATTATTATTATATTTATTTTTTATTTGTATTTATCCAAAACCCATTACAACAGGCCTAATCGGGCCAAACAAATTAAAAACAACCCCTAGAAGCAACCCGAGCTTAGCCACCAAGTCACCCAACTGGCTCAATCCTCTATGGCATGCCCCAAACCTAACTAGGGTTTGAAACCCTAGGGTTTAAATCATCTGTAGCAGCGCTGCTAACCAACACAGCAGAGCCTGTCACCGCCTTACTGCACCAATCCCTACCCAACGTTGTTGCCCCAACCACACGTCACTCCCCTACCATGTCAGATCACCCAAGTCAGCAACAAACAACAACACACATAAACAACATCATGTTATTTTGTTTGAAAATGAAAAGAAATATGTAGCAGGGGTTATAAAACCAAGCTACACGGTTGTAAAAAGGGTTCATCACTTGGTTTTTTGAAAGAAATAAAAATAATCTTCAAGGTATTATTTTTGTTTTTTATTTTTTCAGTTTTGAAATACAAGAGTGAAGTAAAAAAAAGTAAAAAAATAGAAGTAAAAGAGAGTAAAATTTTACCTTCAGTCGAGCATGTCGCTAGCGTTTGGAGGGTTGTCTTCCAGATCTGAACAATGAGAAGACGTGTGGCAGCGAGGAGACCAACATACTTCGGAGTGGGCCCGATCTAACAACGGAAGGTAGAGATCGGGGCCCGGGAAAGTCGTAGGGTCTCGACCATTTTTATGATGCTAGAGCCCATTGTTCACAAAATCGAGCCCAGACCTGAGTCAAGGAGATCATGGCGAGTCTCTTGGTGAAATTTGGTAGCCAACAGCCACCGGCGATGGCCAAAAAGTCGGCAAGGGGGTCGAATTTCTAGAGAGAAGTGAGAGTTTCTCTCTCTGACATAAAAAACAAAGAAAAATTAAAAAAGGAAAAATGTTGTATTTATAGAAAACTTCAAAGGAAAATTGCACTTAGGTCCCCCTAAGTTATGTGTGTTTTTGCAAAATGGTCATATATAGGGATTGAAACCGTTATTTACCCTTTTTCTTGTATGCTTTATAATTTTAAGGTTATTTATTATTTGGTTCCCTAGTTTAACCATGTTTTTGCACTTTAGTCACCTGTAGGGACTGAATATGATATTTACCCATTTTTATGCATGTTATATTTTTTAGAGTTATTTGTTTTTTAGTCCCTCTATATTTAGCGTGTTTTTATATTTTGGTCAAATGTATGACTGTTTATTTTTTAAAATGTTATAGGTTGATTTAGTAATTTACCCCTTTTTTATTCGAATGCATGTTTTAGGCTAGAAAAAGGGAATAATTAGGAAATAACCCATGTAGTTTTTGCATGTTTATATTCCGAACCAGAATCTATTTTATTTATTTATTTTAATTTGGCCATGCAATTTTAGTTTATTTTAATTTGGTCTTCATGTTTTATTTAATTTTATTCTTTGTAATTTTAGCACTTAATATTAAAAATGCTCATTTTAGTCACTCTTGTACTTTATTTTATTTTAATTTTGACATGGTGATTGATTGTTTATATTTTAGCCCTATTTCTATTTTATTTTAATTTAATATTGTTGCTTGCATGTTAGTTAATTTTAGCCATTAATTAGTTTTGCATGATACTCTCATAAGCATCTCTTGACTCGAACTGAAATAAATTGACTAAGGGTAATATTCATTTATTTTAATATTGTCGTAAAGTGACTGTCTTAACATATAAGAATGTTACTTTCGATAATTTTAAAATGAAAGTATATCTCATTTAGTGACACAAATTAAATCGAATCCATTTTAAAATTCGGGGATTGAGAAAGAGATCATGTTCTTTTAATTAAATTCAACAAAAAAATACTATTAGATCGAATCTAAGGTCTCGTCTCGAGGTATTTAAATAATTGAACATCCTTTTTCTTATTAAATATTGGCAAAATAAATAAATAATTATACTTGTTTGATATATGCTTTTAATTTGTTTTATTTTTGCATGTGTTTTCCAATGGGTTTTCAAAATAATAACACTCGAATCGATATTGAGAATAGTAATATCTTTTCATTTCGGTTGGAGTGATAAATGACTACTTTAAGGTATACGAGGTCATTTATTCTCGATTGGAAATCATTAGATATTATCGTTTTCACTCGGATCGATATTAACTTTTAAGACGAAATATTAATTTCTCTTCATCTTGATCAAAGTAATAAATGATTTCTTTAAGGTATAAGAGGTCATTTATTCTTGATTGGAAATCATTAGATATTATCATTTTCACTCGAATCGATATTGATTTTTAAGACGGAATAGTAATATCTCTTCATTTCGATCGGAGTAATAAATGACTGTTTTAAGGCATGAAAGGTCATTTATTCTCGATTGGAAATAATTAGATATTATCGTTTTCTCTCTTAAAATTATTTTGGGGTTGTTATTTTGAATTAATAATGAACTATAGAATGAAATTTTAATATTTCTTTATTTCCATTAGAGTAAGAATCGATTGCTTTAAGGTATGAGAGATCGATTTTTCTCGATAGGAAATAATTAAATATTATCATGTTTCATCCAAAAATTCAAAGAATATTATTTACAGGGTATCTTAAAATAAATTAGTATCGAACTCGTAAATTTCATTGCAAAGACAACTAATTAATCGACTAGGTACCGATTTAGGACGCTATGGGGGGGTGCTAATCCTTCCCCACATGTAATTAACTCCCGAACTCAAATTTTGGTAACGCACGCCACAAATTTTTTGTTTTAATTAAAACAATTTTTTTTAAAATGAAAAATACTTTTTGGATGTCCAATCACACCCAAATCAAAGATTTGTGGCGACTCCTCAAACCACGTTTTATCGTTAACTTGTCATCAAAAATTATTTCGAAACGAGACTCCCCTTCCCTTTTTAGAAAACCGTTTTGACAATTATATAGTTGATTCTTAATATTTACACATTTTATCAATTTAGTCACAGTTTTAATTCAATTAAATAAATTTAACCCTCCAATCCGGACGTGCGACGTGTCACTATATGATTGGAAGGTTAATTTAATTACTTTTAATATTTTTAATAAAAAATTACTCACCAATCAGATGGTGACATGTGTTACGACCAATGTAAAGGGAAAACAAATTGAAACAAAAGGAGCTATAGGATTTGAACTAGAGACCTTAAAAGGTCCTTAGGCAAGCCTTTACCATTAAGCCAAACTATCTTTTTGGTTATATAATGTTCAATCTTTTATATATTGTGTTTGATATTATTTCACATATATATATATATATATATATATATATATATATATTAAATTATAGTTAAGGTAAGACTTCAAAATAAAAATAACTTTACTATTTTTATTTAAATTAGTTTTTACAGAAAATTTAATTAATAATATATAAATTATAATACAAATATAATTATGATAAACTTATTTAGAGAATCCAAATCATAAAATAAAAATAAGTTTAATATTTTTATTTAAATTATTTTTTACAATTATTTTTAAATAATAATATATAAATTATATTAAAATTATTTAGAGAATTCAAATAAAAAAAATAAAAAAATTAATTTAAAAGTAAAAATATTAAACTCATTTTTATTTTTAAGTCTTACATTGACTATAATTTAAATATATAGAAAATTTAATTTATTTATTAGATTTTTTTAATAATTTAATATATATTATATATAAAAGATTATATGTGTATATATGCTTATGTGAAATAATATACACAATATATGAAAGATTGTGCACTTTAGAACAAAAAAAAGATGGCCTAGCTAAGTGGCGAAGGTTTGAATCCCCCAAGCTCCCTTAATTTCAAACCTGTTTTCCCTTTACACTCGTGGTGCACATGTCATCACCTGATTAGTGGGAAATTTTACTTAATAAAAATATTAAAAGTAATTAAATTAACATTCCAATCATATAGTGACACATGGCATGTCTGGATTAGAATGTTAAATTTATTTAATTAAATTAAAATATTGACTAAATTGATAAAATGTACAAATATTAAGGATCAAATATAATATGCAAATTTTATTAAGTGTCACGTCACCACCTCATTAAAAATTAACGGTCGATGGCTAGATTGAACCATTTTAATAGTTGGGTGGTCTGTTTGATCGATTTCAAACGTTAGTGGTCAAAATGGTTTATGACCATACATTGGTGGTCACTCGTGTAATTTACCCTAAAAATAATATACATGAATTTTGTTAAATAGTAGCAAGAACCAAGTGAACTCAATATTAAGGGATTGTTTTTATCTCTTGAGGTACTAGGTTCAAACATCACGTATACAGAGATCTGAGTGTTCATTGTTAAATGATTGAGAGTCATTAAACAAATACTACATTGTATTAACTATATATTTATTTATTTAAAAAAAAGAAATAGTATGATTTTATTTGTTGTACTCAACTTGAGATTATTGATGAAATTGGCCATTAATATACTCATTAGTCAATCACCTTGGTTTAAACAACATGATTTCCAACATATGGTCTCCCTAAAGATGATTAATTCAAGTTTTGAATATTAATTAACAAATAAATTAGAAATAGAATTAGGGGTTCAAGTTGTTGTGTTGTCCCTAACCTTTTTTTTGTAGTGCTCTTTGTTAATGGATGTAGCTAAAATTCAACACCCTAAAATGCTCTCTATTTGATTTCGTGTGTAGGCCACTATGACTTGCTTGTCCCCGTCTTAATTGCCTTGGAATGTGCTGAAACTACTGTTCAATAAAGTGGTGTTTGGTACCACGGATAAAGAAATCTAGGATAAGAGATTCAAGAGCCACTATAAATTGAACTTTCGAAGAAAATAAAATTCTCATATATTTTGATGAAAACGATACATGAAATTTCTCCATTTTTTAATAATAACCGGAAAAAGAGATAAAATTGATTAGTAAAATTTAAAAATTATTTAAGCGTCAAAAAATATGAAAATTGGAACAACATTTTCCCTTAAATTTGCATCACAAAGGATGGAAAAGTAAAATGAAGGTGGAGAAAAGAGTTGGAGAAGTGGATTGACTTTTGAATGGGTGATAAATGCACCCCCCATACTGAAAAAGCCATTTGGCTTCTATACAATGAGCCATGCAAAAGGCTGTTTAGTATTGTCCACCATCCACATGAATCAAAAGTTATGTACCATTAAATGTTTGGGTAAAGTACACATAGGTCTCCCGACTATAGGTATTGTGTACTGCTTATTAAGTCTTTTGATTATTAAAATTACAAAATGATCATTCGTCTATAAAATACTGTTATAAAATGATACATAATTATTCATTATGTTCAAACCTATCATTTTTAGTTAAAAATTGGATGTTGTCTAAGTTGGATGTTAGCATGATGATTGAGATATGATAGTCATTTGAGATTATGAGATTATATTTTATCATATCATGGTTAGCAGGTTAAAATTCAACTCAAAATACGGTCAATTTTTTAACAAAAAAAAACGATTTTGAAACATAATAAATAGTCAGATGACCATTTTGTAACTTTTAATAGTCGAGAGACTCAATAAAGCAACACTCTATAGTTGGATGATTATTCTGTAACTTTTAATAGATGAGGGACTTAATAAAATAATACCCTATAGTCGGGGACCATTTGTGTAATTTACCCTAAATGTTTTGAGCAATTGATATTGGATTGTCCCTTGTTCAACTTAGATCTAGGGTTTGAATTTTTTAGAATATAAGAATTTAAATATTTGATAAGAGAATTTTATCGTTATATTTATTGATATGTCTCTAGTTCGTTCAATAACAGTTCAGGAATTATTGTCTACTGGACAGCGAGACCAACCCTCAACAATCAGAATAATACCATTTAAACTAGCTAACTCAAGTGGTGGTATACTTACAGAGTGATGACTTATATCCCTCGGGTCATGGTTAAAGCTACCATTCATAGATGAATTATATAATTAACAAGCTTTTCCAAATATTTTGAACTGTTCCCACTAAGCACAAACTAAATTACTTTAGTGTTTAAGGGAATAATTGTTATTCTTATAGGTTTTAAATTCGAGCATACCAACGATTGTAGTAAAGATAATTGAGCGTTCATTTAAAAAGATCGAAAGTATTTAAAATATATTATTTTATAATCATCATAGTTTAATAAAAAAAAAGGAAAATTATTGCATGAGTAATTTCTTCCCTCAAATTTAAGGTATTTTGACTTTCCGAACTAACTATAGACTCTCTATATAATATGAGCGGAAATGGTTAATAATTTTTCTGTCTTATTAAAATTATTCTCTATTGTTTTTTTTCTATTTTTTTTATCTTTTATTATTTAAAATTTTATTATTAATAAAAAATTAAACATCACATTTTAAAATCCTTGAATTAAATAAATTTTAAATTTATATTTTTTAAATTTAATTATTTAAAATAATCATTATTAAAATTTAAATTTTTAATTATAAGAAATTAATAAAAGATGTTTTATTCGAACAAAAGAAATAATAAAATATTGCATACAAAAGTCTTAAAAAAATGCGGCTTTTATTAGTAAGTTTTACCGAACTTATGTGCTAATAACACGATTGTCGAAAATTCGGTCCATATCTGATTATTTGAATTAGTTAAAAGTTTGATATTAATCTAAATTTCAATTTGATTGATAAGATTAGAACAAAAATATATATGAATTTAATTTATTCAAATCTGATCCTCGAATATTGAAATAATTTTAACTTGATAATTAAGTAAAAATGAACGAATGATTTAATTTTATAGTTATTGTTATAAATTATGTATCTTTTAGCAATATGATAAATAATAAAATAATAAACCTAAAATCTATCCAAATTCATTGAAAGATTAAAAGGTGGACTTAAAACGAAAACCGACTGATTTGATATTGATTTGGTTTGAAAAACGATTAATCGATATTGACTCGATTAAAATTTAACCGATTTAATATTGAACATGTTGCAATGGTCCTTCGGTTGGTCCTGAGTTTTCGTCGTGACTTGGATAGTGTGATGAAGTTGCCATTGATCATTTTCGAATAAGGTAGATCTCACACCTTGAACTTACCGTTTTACCAAAATTTTGTTGGATTCGTGAGTCGATTACAAACGAGGAAGGATGAACACCCTCAAATTTCTCTTTCGGTACCAACACGATTATCCAATTATCTTAATTGCAAAAATTAAAATTTAGATAATAATTTTTAAAAAATGATCCAAATTTCTTACCTATGATTTTATTTCAGGGTTTAAGAACGAAAACAAGATTAGTGAAAAATATAAATAAATAAATAAACCCTACAAAATAATAAAAGGGTCAATGTATCAATTTAACGAAATTAAATATAATAAATGAAATAAAAAAGGATTAAATTAAAATTAAATTAAAAATTCAAAGGTTAAATTGCAAGTAGAAACCGAAATGAATTACATATCAAAATGCCTAGGGCTGCTGAAAGAATTAAACTTTTTGCTAATTACAAACTAGCCCCCTTATGAAAATTCTCTGTTGAGCTGATGAGGTCATACTTGGATTATTTCATTGGCGCACGGCCTTCAAGTGACAGTCACTGGCCGATTGTGACTTCTCGGTTCCCCTAGTGTGATTGTGGCTATTGGATCAAACAAACAAGGTCATACAATCATCATTTGGCTATGTATGCCTTTACAACCTTTGCATCATTCGATCTGAGCCATTCATTTTTTGTGGTCCGACGACTGTTATTCTTGCAGCGCCAAGGGCTAAAGTTTAAAACCCTATAGACCTTCTCTGGGCCTGGTAAAGCAGACTACTGGGTTTGGCAGACGAGCCTCCTTCTTGGACCTTTGCTAGAATGAATCTGGAGCTTGACTTCTTGGTCCCAAACTTTGAGTTTAGAGTTTGGACATGGATTTTGGACATGAAAATAAATAATAATAATGATAAGATATATATATATATATATTACATATATATATTATATCTTCAAAAATATGTATTTTGTATAAATACCGTATTATATATAATATATTTTAAAATATACTATATAATAATATATACTATATCTATATATTTGAAAAATAATACATATATTTTCCAAAACACACATATATATATATATATATTTAAAAATGATATATGTATATATATATATACTAATTTTATAAATAAATTTTAAAAAATAATACATATATTTTTCAAAATATATATACACTATATATATATATATATTAAAATAATATATATTATTATAAATATATTTTCAAAATATATGAAACACCCTAATATGATTCGACCCGAAAATCTAGTGAATTAGAATGTCACATGGAACCACCTAAGTGGCTAACCATTTTTTTAAAAACACTTCAAACATTCATTCATTCAAAATACGATAGAAAATACTAAAATTTAATACGTTTACAAAATACGGGGAGCTCTCGACAATAATCTCCAAAAAACATAACAAAAGTAGAGTTTATGACTCAATAATATAATAGGGTCTATGACAGTACATGCCATCTACTATACTCGAGACGTACCCTAATAAATGATCGAGTTTGGAAGTCCTGAATCTGGCGACGAGCTCCTCTGATTGGCACCTACGAACCGGCGCACGAAAACACATTCCATACACTGAGCTCACAAGTCAAAGCCACAAAGATAACCCTACTATACTACATGCATTCAACATATGAGCATGCTACATGCACCATTATGAATCATGCGTACATTTATCGCACAAAAAAAAGTAAGCATCATGGTGTAGCTTTGGATCACCATAGCATCACGGAACTCACACCTCTATTTTCTTTCTAAGGGCACTTCAGGTAAGATCTGGATCACGTAGCATCAACTTCTTATAATACCCTAGGCTTGGTCTGGGTCACATAACATTAGCTCCTTGCCAAGCTACTCTACTCCTCTTGAGTACTCGTGACGTGTCTAGGTCACTTAGCATCAACACAACGTCTAATTAGCATTTTAAGTTACCAATAATTGGGTTGGATGTATTCGAATAATCCTCGTTCTATCACACAACATCTTACAAGTGACTCAGGTTTCCTCATCATTTCCCGAGCAACAAACAAAGGCATAAGTCTTATGGAATCTTACCTCATTAAGATATTATATTATGACACAATTATTAAGGTTTTCACCTATATTCTTATTGGAGAGTTCCCCCTCTCAATACCCCAACTTAATCCATCTATCTCAAGCTAGGCTTACTGCATAAACATTCACGATGGTACCGATACTCCTCCTAGGGTATCGATACTTCCCTTCCTATGGTATTGATACTTTTCTGAGTATCGGTATCAAATTTTCCTTCGATGTTTTGAAATTATCCTCGGTATCAGTACTCGCCTGGGAGTATCGATACTCTTCATCCTTTGTATCGATACTCCCATACATATTGATGCCAAAATTGCTTTTGATGTTTTTATAAATATCCGGATATAGATACTCATACTGGGAGTATCGATACTCCCTTGGGTACTAATACCAAAATTGGCTACTGGAATCTGACCAAGTCCCTGAGTATCGATACTAGACCCTTAAGTATCGATACCCAATGAGCAGTATCGATACACCTTGATGGGGTATTGATACTTTCCTCATAAACCCCTTTGAATTTTTCCCTATCACAATGAGCAGTATCAGTACTATTCATATAATACTAATACCCTCAATATAGAAACTCTGTTTCTCTCGTGTAACTCTTTCAAATCACTCCTAAAGCTATCCTAATACCTATAAATGGTGTTTAAAGTTTATATAGAGTTATAGTATCATAAAAGGTCATTACTTTATACATGAATAACAACAAATACTCCTATCCATGTTATGAACTCAAAATGCACCCATACATGCATTATTACTATATAAGTTACCCTACAAGTAGTATGAAAAGGTTAGAAGTATGTTACCTTGCACCTAGAAGCTGAAGATTCAAATCAAGGCTCATCCAAGAACCACTTTCTCTTTTCCCTTGCTTTTCAAGCCTTTACCCACTTCTCTCACTAGAAACAACAAGGAGAAGATATTAACTCATATAAGGAACTTAGGGGAGGTAGAAATGTAATTTTAAACATAAAAAAGCTAGAATCAATTTAAGGTTCTAAAACACAAAACCTCTACTAAACCTCTTCTATGGCTACATTAATCATTTGTGAAGTTGGAGGACTCAAAAGGAAGCTCTAGGAATGATATTACCTTTCTTACCTTAACAAATTCGTGCTAGGATTAATGGCCAACAAAGCTTCTACCTTTAATTCACAAGAAGAGGACGAGAAGAGTGTTTTGAAAGAAGGAAGAAGGCAAGTGGTAATTCCCACAGTGACATAAGCTTCATAAAAGAGGAATCAACCTTGAAAAGACTTTTTTGGAAAATTATAGCTTTAGACCCTCTTATTTAGCCTAAAATAAAAAAAATACCCTTTTTAGTTCATATTGGGCTCAACCCAAGCCTAATTCACTTCCTAATTAGGACAAAAATTTCTTGTAAGCCTATTGGGTTTTATTTAATTTTCTCTAGGGTTAACCCGAACTACTAATTTGGGATTCGGGGCGTTACAACTCTTCCCTCATAAAAAGAAATTTTTTCCTTGAAATTTACATAAGTAGAACAAATGCGGATATTAGAGTTGCATGTCTTCTTCCATCTCCCAAGTTTCTTTCTCAACACCATGGTTCCCCCATAAGACCTTCACTAATGGATTTCACTTGTTTCTCAATTCCTTGACCTCTCGATCTAAAATCCTTATTGGCTCATCCTTATAACTCATATCTTGGCTTACTTCGATTTGTTCCAAAGGAATGATATGCGAAAGGTCTGACCAATACCTCTTAAGGATCAATACATGGAAAACATTGTGGGTGCGTTCCATCTCTGGCGGTAAGGTTAATTGGTAGGCTACGGGCTTGACACTCTCAAGAATCTCGTAAAGCGTAATAAATCACAAAGTTCACTTTCCTTTGTGTCCAAACAAGAACACTCTTTCCCAATGTGACACCTTTAGGAATATTTTTTTGCCAACTTCGAATTCTTGTCCTTATACTTCAAGTTCATGTACGATATTAGTCGGTCAAAAGCTTTCTTCAATTGATCTTGAATCAGTTGAACATTCTCTTCAGCTTCTCGGATCAATTCAGGACCAACTAATTTTATCTCACTATGTTCTGTCCAATACAAGGGTGTTATTCATTTCATCCAATATAGGGCCTTATAAGGGGTCATCTGAATGCTCGACTGGTAACTATTGTTGTAGGCGAACTCAACCAACATGAGGTTATCCTTCCAACTACTCTCAAGGTCTAACATGCAACTTCTGAGAATATCTTCCAAAATCTGAATCACACGCTTGGACTGTCTATCGATATGTGGGTGGAAGACGGTATTGAAATATAGTCGGGTACCCAAAGCCTCATGAAGTGACCTCCGAAATCTCGATGTGAAATATGGATCTCGGTCGGAGATAATCGACGTCGGTATTCCATGCAATCTCACTATCTCTTAGACATACATCCTAGCCAACCTCTCTTGAGTGAAGTCTATGCGAATAGGTAGAAAATGAGCAGATTTAGTCAATCTATCGACTACTACCCAGATGACATTGTGTTTTCTTCGTGTCATCGATAATCCAATCACAAAGTCCATGGTTAGTCTATCTCATTTCAACTATGAAATTTGAATGGGTTGAAGAAACCTTGATGGGACCTGATGTTCCGTTTTTACTTGTTGACAAACTAAACACCTAGATACGAATTTGAATATCTTTTTTCATGACGACCACTAATACAACTAACAAAGGTCTTGATAAATCTTATTTTCTCTAGGGTGGAATAAAAACGGATTACAATATGCTTTAAGAAGGATCTTTGTTCGTAACTCCTTGCTCAATGGAATGCACAAACGACCCTCGAAAAATATGATATCACTGTTCTTTAGGTCAAATCCATGCATTTTATCTTGATGAGTTTGCTTAGCTCTAGCTATCAAGCGACCATTGGTCATTTAAAGTTCCTATACTTTCTTAACTAGTTAAGGTTCAACTTACAACTCAACTAAAAATCTACCATCGGCAGTCAAACTCATATGCGCAAGTAAGGCTTGAATATCATGTCTTTTGGCACAAAGCGTTGGCGACCACGTTTTCTTTACCCAGGTGTTAATCGTTCACAAAATCATAATCCTTAAGTAACTCCACCCAACATCACTACCTTAAATTTAATTCCTTCTACATGAGCATGTACTTCAACCTATTGTGGTCGGTGAAGATATATCACTTCTCTCCAAATAGGTAGTGTCTCCAAATCTTTAAGGTAAAAATTACGGCCGCTAACTCTAAGTCGTACGTGGGATTTGACTCTCTTGTATCAGCACACAACCCAAACTATTCAGTGAGGCATCACTAAATACTGTGAAATCCTTGCCCAACTCCGGTTGAGTCAACACGGATGCTTGAGTCAAAACTTCCTTTAGCCTTTCAAAACTATGTTGATGTTTGTCATCCCAAATAAACTATACCCATTTTTACAATAGTTGGTCATCAGAGGGGAAATCATAGAGAATTCTTTTACAAAGCGACGGTAGTAACTTGTAAGCCCCAGAAAACTACACACATTTGACATATTATGCGGTGGTTCTCACTCAACCATGTTTGAAAGTCCACTCAAATACCCTTAGCTGACACTAGTGTCCCAAAAATGACACCTCTGATAGCCAAAACTCACACTTACTAAATTTGGTGAATAATTGTCGCTCTCTCAAATTTTGTATCACAATATGAAAATGATTGTCGTGCTCCACCTCTGAACATGAGTAAACCAAGATGTCATTGATGAACATCACAACAAGTAGATCTAAATACTGATGGTATATCTTATTCATCAAGTGCATAAATGCAGCTAGGGTTTTGGTAAGACTGAAAGGCACCATTCTCATAGTGACCATATCGAGTCATTAAGGCATTTTTCACTATAATGTCCTCCTTAACATTTAAGTGGTAGTAACCTGACCTCAAGTCAATCCTGGAGAATACATGGCTCCTTAAAGTTAGTCAAATAAATCATCAATCCTCATAAGAGGATATTGGTTATTTGCGGCTAACTTTTTTAATTGACGGTAGTCAATGCACAACCTCATTAACCCCTCATTTTTTACAAATAAAACCAACGTCCCCACGATGATATGCATTGGCGAATAAATCCTCACTCCAAAAGTTATTGGATTTATGATTTAAACTCCTTTAGTTCTATTGGTGCCATGTGATAGGAAGCGATGGACACTAGAGCTAAATTGAGAATAACCTCAATGACAAAATATAATTCCCTATTGGGTGGTAAACCTATCAACTCCTCCGAAAACACATCAAGAAAGAATTTACTGCGTGATTATCCTCAAGAAATGGATTCGGAACACAAGTGTTCACCACATGAGGAAAAAATGCCTCACAACCAAGCTTATCAACCTGCGGGCCTCCAAGGCCAAAACAATCCTTGGGGTACAACTGAGCTCTTCGCTCGCCATCATAATCTTTTTCCCATCTGACTTATGAAGTTTGAGTTACCTAAATCTAGACCTCAAACTTGCATCATGCTCAAATAGCCAATCAATGTCTAGGATTACATCAAACTCATAAAATAATAGCTCCATGAAATCAGTTAAGAAGGATCTCTATTGTACATCTACGGTGAACCTTGACCAGTAGTACATCTAGTCCTAGAGGGCTTGAGACTTGGACCTTAACTTATAGGTCCTTGTCTGGGATATCCCTCACTTGGGTAAGCTCTCAACAAACATAAGAGTAGATTAAACTCAGATCTACTAATGTAGTAATAGCATGCCAAAAATTGTAAATATACCGGAGATTATATTGATAGCCTCATAATCTTCATGTGCTTGGACAATGTACTGACGAGAGGCAACCTTAGCCTCAAGATCGACTATGAATATGGAATTGCCTCTGTTTTGCTACCTGAAAACTGAACTACCTCCTCTTTGAAAGAATCCACTACACCTCTGAACTGACAGAATCCATCTATGAGAAACTGAATGTGATATTCTCCTTGCCTCGAGGTAGTCTCTAATAAAATACTCATAGATTCGTATCTATAACAAGTCCGGGACACTTTATGGAACTTCGCTGAGTGCCTTCTGCAGCAATTCCTACACGTCAGGGGTTGTGTGATCATGGGTGAAACGCATGTGCTCACTATAGAGGCTGAAGTTAATGGTCTCCTACGGTCCTCTGATCCATGCCCAAAGACTAAACTTTTCTCGACCTCTAGGACTAAGAAAATAGAGACCTCCACGACCTTCGTTAGTCTCTAGTCCTCTTGGTTGAAGTTGGAGAAGATCCCATGGTGTCAAGCGCTATCTGAATCTACCATCGAGCTACTTAGTAGTATCAGCTTGGAAAACACTCTTAGGGAGTTAGTTTCCAGGTGAGTGAGCATGTTAATGTGGACGCCATCTCTGAACCTCCTGCAGCGGTGCTCCTCGATCGCCACTAACTCTGACGTATAGTTCTTATATGCAGAAACTCATTCTCATACTCGAATATGTGACGATCACCTTGGGTCAAGTGCAAGAATCAGTCTCTCAAGTCGTCTATATAAGACTCATTGATAATATTTTCTTGAACTCTAACAGAAACAACTCCCAAGTCAGTCGCTCTGGCTTTAGCTCCATCTCTATGGTCTCCCACTAATCTTTCACATCACCCTTCAACAAGATAGTTATACACTCTAGCTTACCCTTTGAGGAAAGATGAAGTTGTACCAAAGTGTGGAGGGTCTCGTGAAGTGACTGGTCTGAAGCTACAAGCTAATCGTCATCTGAACCCAAGTAATTGGTCTTCTTATAATGTCTGAGTCTCTCAACGGGGGACTCTTGAGGGGCTAATGAGGGTGGTAAAGAAGGAGTATATTGTAACAGCCATTTCCAGTATACGTTTTCGTAAACAAGTCATAGGTGTCACATGTATTTTTTCATTAAAACATTCACCCATTTGTAAAACCTATAAAATTTTGTTTCGAAATTTAAAAACTGAAACCTTTTAGTACAACAATAAAACAGTCCTTGAAACATATTACCAAAGTTATCGATTTAAATACCTTCCAAAGCATTTTTCTTAATCTCAATTACATGCCAGAATTTTTCAAAATAAACTTGATTGTCCTACTGTTACTGATGAGAGTCAACCTTAGATTGATGAGAGTCAACCTTAGATTGATGATAGTTGCCGCTACTACTGCACTCCCTACTCGGCTATTCCCTGCTTTTACCTACGCGTGAAATCAACACAGGTTAAGTATTTACTTAGTGAGACATAATATTATAAAGAAACTGCAATTTATACATAAGTATCTCATAGCTATTTACCGAATTAAATCGCATACTCCATAAGGATCATATAAATCCTTCTCAGTTATACCAAATTTCTTCCATACAATCATTGAAATTATTCTTAGTAAGACCATCATACCTATCCCTCTGTATATTTTTCCAATTATTTTTTATCTGTCATATGTACGTTAAGTGAGAAAGTAATGTACATGTATTACACCAAAGTGCCAAATGATCCTTTATCTTTTATAATCAGCATGAGTGGCACCTTATATACCATTAATACATCGTTATGTATTTTCATTTGTGGCATCCTTTAATGCCAATTTTGCACTGTTATACATTTAGTCCTTCGTCTAGAGCATTTAACCTTTCATCTAACTGGCATGATTGACACCTTTATGCCAAATGCACAGCTAGGCTTTTGGTCTTTTACTCAAAGGCATTTAACCTTTCATCTAACTGGCATGATTGACACTTTTCTGCTAAAAGCACAACTAGGCCATTAATCTTTTACTCAAAGGTATTTAACCTTTCATCTAATAGCATAATTGACACATTTCTGTCAAATGCACATTTAGGCCATTAATATTTTACTCAAAGGTATTTAACCTTTCATCTAACTGGCATAATTGACATCTTTCTGTCAAATGCACAGCAAGGCCATTAATATTTTACTCAAAGGTATTTAACCTTTCATCTAACTGGCATAATTGACATCTTTCTATCAAATGCACAGCTAGGCCATTAAACTTTTACTAAAAGGTATTTAATCTTTCATCTAATTGGCATAATTGACACATTTCTATCAAATGCACAACTAGGCCATTAATCTTTTACTCAAAGTTTCATCTAACTGGCATAATTGACACCTTTGTGTAAGATGCAAAACTAGGCCATTAATCTTTTACTCAAAGTTTCATCTAACTGGCATAATTGACACCTTTGTGTAAATGCAAACTAGGCCATTAATCTTTTACTCAAAGGTATTTAATATTTCATCTAACTGGCATAATTGACACTTTTTTATCAAATGCACAGCTAGGCCATTAAGCTTTTACTCAAAGGTATTTAACCTTTCATCTAACTTGCATAATTGAAAACTTTCTGTCAAATGCACAACTAGGTCATTAATCTTTTACTCAAAGGTATTTAACCATTCATCTAACTGGCATAATTGATACATTTCTGTCAGATGCATAGCTAGGCCATTAATCTTTTACTCAAAGGTATTTAACCTTTCATCTAACTGGCATAATGATCTTTCTGTCAATGCATAGCTAGGCCATTAATCTTTTATCAAAGGTATTTAACCTTTCATCTAATGGCATAATGACATTTTCTCAAATGCACATCTAGACAATTAATATTTTACTCAAAGGTATTTAACCTTTCATCTAACTGGCATAATTGACACATTTCTGTTAGATGCACAACTAGGCCATTAATCCTTTACTCAAAGGTATTTAACCTTTCATCTAACTGACATAGTTGACACTATTCTTTCAAATGCACAACTAGGCTATTAATATTTTACTCAAAGGTATTTAACCTTTCATCTAACTGGCATAATTGACACATTTCTGTCAAATGCACAGCTAAGCCATTAATCTTTTACTCAAAGGTGTTTAACCTTTCATCTAACTGGAATAAATGATACTTTCTGTCAAATATACATCTAGGCTTTTAGTATTTTACTTTAGAACAGTCCTACTCTAATAATTATTCATAATATCAATTAACTATTTAATTTCATTACAAATTTTATAGTTTGCACCCGTAGTGCCAATACGGTAATCCACAACTTACTATGAATTATGTGGGTTACATACACAGTGGCCATACGAAAATTCATAAACTTATTATGAATTTCTTAGTTTTACATACAAAGTGCCATTTGGTAATCGCTATACATATATTAAGCAACATGCATCTATGGCTATCATAACATATAAATACATAATAAATGCACTCACCCGGCCTCTCGCTATTATATCTGATAAGCAAATCCAACTACTCAGCAACTTTATCTTTGCCTTTCGGTTTTCTTGACTCTGGAGCTTGATTACGATCTATACAAGCACCCATTTAGTACACATTCCATACAAATATTAATATATTCTTTAACATTTATACTTTAATAATACTCAAAAGTACTATTATTTCAATTTCTATAACAATTTCAACCTATCTTAAAATTCTTGGCTCAATAGTATCGGTGCCCATACCAGGGTATCGATACTTCTATATTATAGTACCGATACCCCTTTCAGTATCGATACCATTTCTATATTCTGTAATCTATGGTATCGATACTTTGTTTGTAGTATCGATACCCCATCAGTATCGATACTCATTGCACCTGTACCGATACTGTTCAACGTATTTCTACCCATTTAAACCTATAGTATCAGTACTGCTCTATCAGTACCGATACCCTTACCCAGATTTTCCATTTTTAGCTCGATTTTTACCCAATTTTGGTTAAATTCCCTTACTTTAACCTCCAACATTACTATTAAACTCATCCTTACTTATCTCAACTAACTTTCCTTAATTTAGCTTCTTAAAACATCCAAAATCTCTCAAGAACATTTTAATCTAAGAATCATACCACTTTTTATAACATGTTTTTTTTATCCCATCCAACACTTCTAATCTTTTATTTACTTCTTTGACAAGTCAAATATGCTAGTAAACATCAATAAAAACTCATATTCTAACATATCATTCAAAAACACATTTTATTAAATCTCAATTATTTATTCCATCTCTTAGTTTTAATCTTATTCCATCATTCCTTAAACCCCAATGATGCTCAATGTTTCAAAAAAACCCAAAAACAAAAGAAAAAACTTTCCATATTAAACCTTACATTTAACTATGGAGGAGAGCCTTACACGGGAAAGAAGAAGAAAAAGAAGAGATAATTTAGTGTTTTTCTCCTTCCCCCCTTTTCCTATACTTTAATACCCCTATACAAATGAATTTTAAATTCATTTCCCCTTAAAGAAACAAAATACCCTTTTTAATCATCTATTATTACAAATTAGTCTAAAACACTATTTCAAATTATTTTATCATCTTTGATCATTTATTCAAATAAATCCTCAAATTTTAAATCTTTTCACTAATGTCACTCGCCCAATGTTTAGGGTATTATAATTCTTCCCCTTAAGAAAATTTGTCCTCGAATTTAAAGACTATGTTTTTACCACAACACTTCAACTAGAGTGATCATTTTGTTACGCGGTATATTGATTTTGCGAGTCCTTATCCGTATTGGTTCTTTTTCATAATTCAAATCTGATCGATAATTAATAAGCAATAACACATAAAAACAATTAGGTCTTGTCCGTTTCGGGAGGAAAAAGCTAACTGATAAAATTTCATAAGGTTAAAAAATTATCGGACTCGGTCCAAACCGCAATACTTCATTCCAAGGTGATACTTTCAGAAAAACTTTATCACCTTCTTGTTATTCTATATCTTTTATCTTATATAAAGCTTCGTATAAAACCATCTTGATGTTCGATTAAAAACTGCTATTGCGAGAAAATTCTTCTAAAAGCAAATATTTTCCCATGATCCCTTTTCTATTCACGAATCGAGATTGATTGAAACAATCTAGAAAATACTCGATGTTCAACTTTTCCTCTAATAGTACTTCAGATATTTTGCTAAAATTTTCGTGATGGTTATTTTCAAACCATGCCACCCAATCGACTCTTTAAATCTTGATACCTCTTGTTCCATTTGAATGCATAATCAGCGAACTTAATTCCTTAAAAAGAATATCTTTCTAAATTCTTAATCATCAGGAATACAAAGTGTCCCACGATAATACGAACATCCATCGAGCCTGACCTCAAAAGTCCTTAATTTCTTCATTTTCTACTTATAATATTATTGTAAAGAAATTTTCATCTTTCCTTTATAATTCTCTAATTAGATCTAATAAAAAATCTACTTCATCTTTAATTCAGCCTACAGTGCCATTCATTCAACACTAATTGTCCGTCTATTGCTCGCAACACATCAAAAGGTTTCTGACCAAGTACCTCTATAACAACATTGGCCTTTCCTGGAAGATAATCAATGATCACTTCATAATCCTTTAAAGGTTTTGTACATCTTTTCTGTCTCAGGTTCAACTCTCTTTATTTTCACAAGTACTTTAAGCTTTCTTAATTAGCACAATTATAGTATCGATCACCATACAGATAATGGCATCAAATCTTTTAAAAGCAAAGTCGACTGTTGCCGACTCTAAATCATGCGTAGGGTAATTCCTTTTTTACGTCTTTAAATATATCGAGGCATATGACACAACCTTACTTTTTTGCATAAGCACTCTTTTTAAGCCATTGGGATATACATTAGTAAAAACCACATAATCTTTATCTTAGTCAAGTTGTATAAACACTGGTGTCTCTATTAAAATCCTCTTTATCATTTCAAAACTCTCTTCACCCTTCTCTGTTCTACAAAAGACACTTATTGCTTTTAAAACTTGGTTAGCAGCAAAGCTAACATCGAAAAGTTCTTCATTAACCTTCGATAGTGACCAACAAGCCCTAAAGAAATCCGAACTTCAGGATCATTCTATGGAAGTTTCCAATTTTCTATAACATGGGTTTCTCTTAGGATCTACTCTTATACTTTATGCCGAAACAACCTTACCAAAGAAAGTCATCTCTGCTAACCATAATTTCACATTGGAATAGTTTGGCAAATAGGTTCTTCTCTTGAAGAATCTTATTTAACTATCAAAATCTATGCATAACCACATAGATTTATCTTTCCTTTCATTAATAACACAATTACTTTCCAAGATGAAATACTCGGGCTGATAAAACTTTGATCAATCAACTCTTATAATCGAGCCCCTAATTCTCTTGACTCTCTTAAATCATTTGATACTAAATCATAGAAACATGTTCAATACCTTAAAAACCATCAACCTTGAATAACTCCTCTCGATCTGGAGGTAACTCAATAAATTTACCTAAAAAGACATCTATAAATTCCCAAATTTTGTGAAATTATCAAACAATTCTACTTTAATTATTTGAGTATCTATCACATTAGCCATAATATATATATATATATATATATATATATATATTGACATCATTTCTTCACAATCACTATCGATATCACCTTGAGCGATAATTTTACTTTCTCTCCAAAAACTATAATTTCCATACCCTCTGCATCTTTCTGAACTAGTCATCTCTGGAGATAAACAACCTATACCCGATATGATCTTAACTCATCAATTGATAATTCCATCAGATTCACCAGGAACATAGCCCCTGAAATCTTTATTAAATGTTTACTACTTGTCCAACTCATACTTGTACCATGACCCACTAGGGTTTACCGTTATCATCTTACTCGAGATTGAGTTTAATATAATACTGTTATTTTAAAATCTTTCATTTCCTTCTTGAGGTAATCCTTGTAACTTTTTCGGATCCATTTAAAATATTCTCTAGCATTTGAAACATTTTATATCTCAACTATGAAAGTCTACTTATCCAAATCATTTGATAAGAAGACTTAACAACTTTGTAGCAATAACCTCATAGCAATTAATGCTAAAATTACACTAATAACTAGATTTACTCTTTTTCCTATCATTACGAACTTGACACCCTTCCAAGTTCTCGAGAATTAATCTTGATTTTAAATAATAATTCATTAAAGTATAAATGGGTAGAAAATCCATTTTCACAAATTACCTTCTATAAGTAACTCTATTAGATCCATAAAACTTAACATTTATTCTTAGACAAACTCATGATCATTTGATCCACTAATAACTCATCTTTCTAAAAACTTTTAGCGGTCAATGCATTTACTACTTACTCATTCCTCTTACTCAAATTAACAATATTTTAAACAATTTATTGCTTCACTTAAATATTTCTCAATTATTTAAGCTTGCCTGAAGAAACCTCGGAATCATCACTAAATTCAGAAATCCCCTCCGGGTCCTTATCCGATTCTATTTCTCTTGGGTCGATTTTGATTTCGACCTTCTTTTCAATATTATCTACTTTCTTACCTTTGTCCTAAGTTTCCAACATCTATTATGACATACACAATAATAACATTCAAGTTAATAAGGAGTGACGTCAATCACACTCTAATTGACACCATATCAATAACTTTGACAATCTTAATGGCATGTAATCATTTTTCTTAATTCAATTTAAACCCGGTTTCGGCCGAGAATTGGCTAAACCTGTAGCTCTGATATCAAATAATGTAAAACCCATTTCCAATATAAATTTTCGTACACAAGTCATAAGTATCACATGTCTTTTTTATTAAAAACATTCATCCATTGTAAAACCTATAAAATTTTGTTTCAAAAATTTAAAAACGAATCCTTTTAGTACAACAATAAAATAGTCATTGAAACATATTACAAAGTTATCGATTTAAATAAATTCCAAAGCATTTTTCTTAATTTTGATTACATGCTAGAAATTTTCAAAGTAAACTTGATTGTTCTACTGTTACTGATGAGAGTCAACCTTAGATTGATGTTAGCTGCCACTACTGTTGCACTCCTTACTCGGTTATTCTCTGCTTTTACCTACACGTGAAATCAACACACATTAAGTATCTACTTAGTGATACATAATATTATAAAGAAACTACAATTTATACAAAAGTATCTCATATTTATTTAATGTCGAATTAAATCGCATACTCCATAAGGATTATATAAATCCGTCTCAGTTAAACAAGATTTCCTCCATACAATCATCAAAATTATTCTTAATAAGA
Organism: Hibiscus syriacus; assembly: GCF_006381635.1. Classification (NCBI taxonomy): domain Eukaryota; kingdom Viridiplantae; phylum Streptophyta; class Magnoliopsida; order Malvales; family Malvaceae; genus Hibiscus; species Hibiscus syriacus. The sequence goes on from NW_024062180.1 coordinate 826,264, forward strand.
CCAGCATACCTATCTTTCTATATATTTTTCCAAATATTCTTTATTTTCCCTATCTATGTTAAGTGAGAAAGTAATGTACATGTATTACACCAAAGTGCCAAATGATCCTTTATCTTTTATAATCAGCATGAGTGACACATTATATACCGTTAATACACCATTATGTATTTTCATTTGTGGCATCCTTTAATACCAATTTTGCATTGTTATGCATTTAGTCCTTCATCTAGAGAATTTAACCTTTCATCTAACTGACATGATTGACATTTCAGCCAAATGCACAACTAGACTTTAGTATTTTACTCAAAGGCATTTAACCTTTCATCTAACTGGCATAGTTGACACCTTTCTGTTAAATGCACAGCTAGGCCATTAATCTTTTACTCAAAGGTGTTTAACATTTCACCTAACTAGCAAAATTGACATCTTTCTGTCAAATGCATAGCTAGGCCATTAATCTTTTACTCAAAGGTATTTAACCTTTCATCTAACTGGCATAATTGACACCTTTATTTCAGGTGCACAGCTAGGCCATTAATCTTTTACTCAAAGGTATTTAACCTTTCATCTAACTGGCATAATACACCTTTCTGTCACATGCACAACTAGGCAATTAATCTTTTACTCAAAGGTATTTAACCTTTCATCTAACTGGCATAATTGACATATTTTTGTCAAATGCACAGATAGGCTATTAATCTTTTACTCAAAGGCATTTAACCTTTCATCTAACTGGCATAATTGAGACAGTTATGTCAAATGCACAGCTAGGCCATTAATTTTTACTCAAAGGTATTTAACCTTTCATCTAACTGGCATAATTGACACTTTTCTGTCAGGTGCACTGCTAGGCCAATAATCTTTTACTGAAAGGAATTTAACCTTTCATCTAATTGGTATAGTTGACACATTTCTATCAAATGTACAACTAGGCCATTAATCTTTTACTTAAAGGTATTTAACCTTTCATCTAACTGGCATTATTGACATCTTTCTGTCAAATGCACAGCTAAGCCATTAATCTTTTACTCAAAGGTATTTAACCTTTCATCTAACTGGCATAATTAACACATTTCTGTCAAATGCATAGCTAGGCTTTTAGTATTTTACTTTAGAACAGTTCCTACTCTAATAATTATTCATAATATCAATTAACTATTTAATTTCATTATGAATTCTATAGTTTGCACCCGTAGTGCCAATACGATAATCCACAACTTACTATGAATTACGTGGGTTGCTCACACAGTGCCCATACGGAAATTCATAAACTTATTATGAATTTCTTAGTTTTACACACAAAGTGCCATTTGGTAATCACCATACAAATATTAAGCAACATGCATCTATGACTATCATAACATATAAATACATAATAAATGCACTTACCTGGTCTGCCCTACTATTATATCCAATATGCAAATCTAATTACTCAGCAACTTTATCTTTTCCTTTCGGTTTGCTTGACTTGGGAGCTTGATTACGATCTACACAAGCACCCATTTAGTACACATTCCATACAAATGTTAGTATATTCTCTAACATTTTTACTTTAATAATACTCAAAAGTACTATTATTTTCAATTTCTATAACAATTTCAGCCTATCTTAAAATTCCTGGCTTAATAATATAAGTACCCATACCAAGGTATCGATACTTCTATACTATGGTACTGATACCCCTTTCAGTATCGATACTATTTCTACATTCTAAAATCCATGGTATCGATACTTTGTTTATAGTATCGATACCCCATCAGTATCGATACTTATTGCACGAGTATTGATATTGCCATCAGTATCGATACTCATTGCACCAGTACTGATATTGTTCATTGCATTTCTACCCATTTAAACCTATAGTATTGGTATTGCACTATCAGTACCGATATCCTTTCCCATATTTTCCCTTTTCAGCTTGATTTTTACCCAATTTTGGTCAAATTCCCTTACTTTAACCTCCAACATTACTATTAAACTCTTCCTTACTTATCAACTAACTTTCCTTCATTTAGCTTTTTAAAACATGCAAAATCTCTCAAGAACATTTTCATCTAAGAATCATACCATTTTTTCTAACACGTTCTTAATCTCATTCAATGCTTCTAATCTCTTATTTACTTCTTTGACAAGTTAAATATGCTAGTAAACATCAATAAAAACTTATATTCTAACTTATCATTCAAAAACCCATTTTCTTATATCTAAATTATATCTTTTATCTCTTTTTTTTAATATTATTCCATCATTCCTTAAACTTCTATGATGCTCAATGTTTCAAAAACAACCCAAAAAACAAAAGGAAAAACTTGACATATGAAACCTTACCTTTGGCTATGGAGGAGAGCCTTACACGAGAAAGAAGAAGAAGAAGGAAAGAAGAAGGAAAAGAAGAGATAATTTAGTGTTTTCCCCCCTTTCTCCTTTTTATTGTGCTTTAATACCCCACTACAAATGAATTTTAAATTCATTTCCCCTTAAAGAACCAAAATGCCCTTTTTAATCATCTATTATTACAAATTAGTCTAAAACATCATTCCAAATTATTTTCTCATCTTTTATCATTTATTAAAATAAATCCTCAAATTTTAAATCTTTTCACTTATGTCACTGACCCGATATTTGGGATATTACACAGATATAATGGATGCCCTATGAATGGCCCTAATAATATGTCTTAGTGCCTATATGAGGTTTCTTAAGAATGTCACCTCATCTATCCCTACCTCTCTAAGATGCCCAATTGCTCAGAGTCGGGAACAAATTTATATCCCGTGGCCCCAGCTAGAGAGACACGACTTTCTTCATTACTTTCCTAACTATGGGTGGGATCATCTCCCATAACCTATGAGTTACGAAGCAAGAAGAAGAGTCAGCATCGCCATAATCAATACATTCAATTTCTCTTGATACTCTAGAGGCATGCACTTCACTGACACCTAACGACTCTAACTCGCAGGTCCTATGAAAAACTAAACCTGACCCTCTAATATCATTAAATATAAAATCCTAATTCGATCTGACCCAACTATACTACATGCATTCAATATATGAGCATGCTACATGCACCGTTATGAATCATGTATACATTTATCACACAACAAAAGTAAACATCACGGTGTAGCTTGAGATCACTGTAGCATCACATAACTCACACCCCTATTTAATTACTAAGGGTTAAGTAAGATTTGGGTTACATAGCGTCAACATCTTACGATACCCTAGGCTTGATCTGGGTCACATAACATTGGCACCTTGCCAAGCTAGTCTACTCCTCTCAAGTACTCGGGACGTGTCTGTGTCACTTAGCATCAACATAACGTCCAACTAGCATATTAAGTTCCCAAGCACTTGGTTAGATGTATCTATATACTCCTCGTTCTATTACACAATGTCTTACAAGTGACTTGGGTGTCTTTATTGTTTCCCGAGCATTAAAAAAATGCATAAGTCTTATGGAATCTTACCTCATTAAGATATTACATTATCACTCAATTATTAAGGTTTTCACTTGTATTCTTATTGGAAAGTTCCCCCTCTCAATACCCCAACTTCATCCATCTACCTCAAGCTAGGATTACTACCTAAAGATTCACGATGGTATTGATACTCCTCCTAGGGTATCAACTTCCCTTCTTATAATATCGATACTTCCTTGAGTATTGGTACCAAATTAGCCTTCGATGTTTTTGAAATTAACCTCGGTATTGGTGTTTCCCTAAGATTGTCGATTGATCGCTTGTAAATGTATATGCTAAGGCAAGCAAATATGTGCAAGTGTACACAATCGATGCAAGTAATATAGTAGTGAGTGAGTATCGTCTCCACAGGGATTAGAGGGCTTTTAAAAGATTGCTACAACTAGGAATAGATGTCACTAACTAATCTTAAGTATATAAGTGTAATGATATAAACAAGGAAAATATGCAATGGCAAATGGTATGAACATATGAAAAAAAAGTATGGCCGAAGCAAGAAAAATTGTAAAATGATCTGAGCAGAAAAGTTTTGTCGAAACAAGAAAAATATGCAAAGGTAAAAAAATAAAAGTTGTCAATGCTAAACTTATCAAAACTCTATAAATAAACTGGAAACCTCACACAATCAGACTTCTAACGGTGCACTTAGGTTGGTTTTGCTTTGGCGAGAAGTTATTTTATGCTAAGAATGATTTGGTATGCTATGCTTAGGCTGCTCAACAAGATTATTGAGTATTCTTAGACGGTTTCTATGGCAATACTACCTAGTTTGAACTACAACCCTTGGTTTGTCAGATTGTTATTTTGGCAATACCCCTCAGCGTGAGCTATACTCATTGTGTATCCTACTCCAGTGTTTATCCCTTTTAGTCGATTGAAACCCTCTCCTTATCTCTAAGGTAGGCATGTTAGAACATCACCATCCCGAATATATTCCATTGCTCACGTAGATCTATCTTAATTCTCTCAAATCTAAGAATCTATTTCTAAAAAAGGGCAATCTCTCGAAAGCTCTTACAAGATCTAGAAATGTTTCGCCTAGGCACCAACCAATCTCTCAAAGCTCTTATAGTGTCAAGGAAAAAGAATGAAACAGTGAAGAAAACAACACTTAACAAAAACAAACTTAATTATTCATTAATGGTAAAATAAAATATCATCCAAGCATTCTCATCACCAAATAAAAGAGTTTATGGTATATTTAACACCATCCCAAAAATATTCATTAAGTACAAGCCCTTAGAAAATAAAACATGAAGAACAAGAGGAAGAAAAACTCCTAGAACAGAGCACTGTCATGACATCAGACTACCACCATGACTGCTCTAGCGCACCAGCCTCTCTCGAGGGTCTGGCTGCCGCCCCAACGAAGCCTGGTTATGGAGGGCACCAAGGACGGACGAGTGCGGGTGGTGCAAAAAAGGATACCACAACCGCATTTTCCAAACCTAAGGTATTTTCTCTGTATGATTCTCTTCTCTCTCCTCTTTTTGGTGGTTGTGACTGGGTATTTATAATGGGAATTCCTAGGGTTTTGTGTTATTGAATATTCCCTAAATACCCATGTTTTCTTATCCAAGCTATAAATGGAAAGGCGGCTACATATTGTCAGAATCTTGGGCTTGCTTGCACGTGAGGTCAATCAGACAGTTGGCACATGACGTTATCAGTTCATTAGATTCACGTCAGAATTGCAAGATAAATCTTGCATTGGCAAGGAAACTCTGTTCCTCACGGTCTTCGTCTTCTGTGTTCCATTGACCCTAGCAAATTAATTTGTCTTAGTAAATAAATTCTTTCTCAGTCATTTTCTGCATCATCATAATCAACATACAACCTTTCTCTTCAGCAACATCAGTTTAATCAAATAAACTTTGCCTTGGAAAAACATATCCACCACATGAAAATATGTCCTAAATGCAACTATATGCAGCTAAAATGCTATGTAAATGGCTTTTAGACAATCAATAACTTAAGTAAAAATACCTAAAATATAGTCTTTTTATGGAGTTATCACACCCCCAAACTTAAGTTATTGCTTGTCCTCAAGCAATGGATAATAAGAAGTTGAGAAATAAATTGTCATGGAAAAGCAAAAAATTAGGACAATCGTGTGGTTTAAAATTTCAGCCCTCAGCAAAAGTTTAGCCTCAACATGGTAGATTGTACAAGAAGTCAAGTACCTTTCTTAGGTCAGGATTCTTTTTCGGTGTGTGTGCGTGATTGTATAGCAGTCTATGCTTTAACATAGTTACAAAAGTCATAAGTAAGCGCTTCTGTTTTGCCAAAGCATCAAATTATTCATCAAGCATAGTTTCACTCCTATTTTTTTCAATATGTAACTTCAACTCTCTTTTTTTAAGCATACTTTAAGGGGAGTCAACTCATCACACTACTATCCCACACTCTAAGTGAAAGGGAGCATACCTTCCACCCCGATCTAGTCAAGTAGAGTTTTTTAATCATACTTTGAGGGGAGTCAGCTCATCACACTACCATCCCACACTCTAAGTGAAAGGGAGCATACCTTCCACCCCCGAGCTAGTCAGGTAGAGTCATCCCGTGACTACTTTCATTCACTCATATGCCATCCCATTATTTTTAATTCAACACAATTCAAAACATTAAGGAGTTCAATTTAGCCTTTCAAACATTTAATGCCACGGCGCACAAAAAGTTCTTTCCTTAAAATTTTCTAAGTACATTAAGTAGAGAAAGCATACGATCGTGTTCAAAGAATCACAAAGAATCAAGTCCTAAGGTCAGTTCTAGCCTTCAACAGCCATGTAAAATAATTCTGGCCTAGGCAATAAAATTTGCTTTTATCATTGGGCATCATCAACTTTTTCCAACAACTATCCTAATGAAACTCATGCCATGACAACAAATATTTCAACCAATTATTAATAAAAAAAAACTAAGTATGAAGTACAACACATCCCCCAAACTAGAGAGATATATTGTCCTTAATGCATGAATACTGAACTAAAGATGAAATGTAATGCAAAGTACCTTGACTAACATCTACTTTGATGGTGGTGGGGTTGTTTTGTGTAGATTTCTCAGGTGGAGAAGTTCAAATGTGCCTGATGCTCGATCAGAGGTGTTGCATTCGCCGTGGCATTTGTGCAGATGGGTGGACATCATCAGTAATGTCATCGTTTTTGCCAACACCAATTGAGTATTCTTTATAAGTGGGTGCAGTATCCAGAGGGACTTTACTCTTTTCCACATGCTTGGGAGTATGTTCTTCTAAAAACTAATATTAAAAGTAAATAAAGAAATAAAGAAAAGAAAAAAAAAAGAAACAGAAAAAAATAAGTTTTTCATGACCAAATAAAATAAATAGGGTTGAAGGGATACAAACTCCAAACATCCTGAACTGATATGACAGTTTTGTCGCATTCGATTAGAGCATAGTATAAACCAAAATGCCTTAAACATATAACAGTTCCACCTTCAAAATATTTTACCTTGGCAGTTCGTGTCTTTCACATCTAAATTATAGGACCTTTCCAGTAGTCTTCTCTCCTTTAAAGTGCTATCTGTATGAAGTTGAATCGTAGTGGAATAAGACCTTTTCTTTATGCTTCTTTAATCATTGAGGGAAGGGTGGAGGGGTCTGACTTCATCTACTGCAGGTGGGGGTGAAACTTTTATCGTGGCAATAAATTTTCCACCATCAGTAGGATGACTTGTTGAACCCTCATCCTTTTCCTTCTCCTTATACAACTCGTCTTGTTTAACAGTTTCAGCTTGACTTTCAGATTCTTCATGTGTAATGTCGTGGCGAGAAATTTCTTGCTTCATCCCCCTAAATTTATCTTCCAGATTAATTTGGGTTCCACTCCTCAGTGTAAGCGCACTGCATTGCTTATTTCCATGAGGCTTAATGATCTCAGTATCACTAGGGAGGCTTCCTTGCGGGCGAGAATGTAATGTCGTGATAATTTGGCTCACTTGGTTCTCCAATGCTCTCAAAGATGAGCTATGACTTCGTAATAAAGTTGTCTGACTTTGCAATAGTATGCCTTGGCTTTTAATTGTTGAAGAGTGTTTGTGCAGCAAGACCTTAGTTGAAGTCATAAAATCTTTTGTCGAGGCCATAAAATCTTGCAGTGAAGCTTCGAGGGAATTAGAATTTGATAAAGATACTAAAACCTTGTTAATATTTTACCAGGGCATCTGTTGATTTTGAAAATTTATAGGTTCAGAAATACTTTGTTGTGGCATGTTAAGGTTGCATGCATGGTTTTTGTTGGTCCCTTGATTACCCCATGAAAAATTTGGATGTTGTCTCCATCCAGGATTATATGTATTAGAGTAGGGGTTGTTGTTGCATCTATTAAAACTACCCACGAAATTGATGGACTCCTGGTTTTCTGGACATTTACTTTCATGATGGTTGACGTGGAAAAAATTGCATGCTGAGCTGGTTACCTTGACTTCTTTCACCTCGTTGGAACGCTGCAAATTTTTCAACTTATTTGTTATGGCAAAAGGTTGGGCAGACACTGAATCCTTGACATCAAGTTCAAATGCCACAGACACTTTCCTTCCGGTTCCAAGTCTTGTAGACGAGAATTGATAATCATTATTGGCTATCCTATCAAGGATATCAAAAGTTTCTGATACATGCATCACAAGGCTCACATCAAAGGAAGAAGTAATAACTCTTCCAAATGATCCACTCGTCCAAGCATTGGAAAAGAAGACCGGAACAATAGCAGACTTGAGACGACTTTTTGAATGGGATCCTGATCTTATTTGGTCAACATATCTTCTGGAGATACAACCTTATGTCTCTTATCTTTCCAACGGTTCTTGAATCGTATCAATCCGATATCGGGAACTCAAGATATGGTCATTTTACTGAAGACGGTGCATGCAGAAAATCCTATACGGGATTTTGTAAATATTACGAATTTTCAATATTTTTATTGATTATTTGTAATATAACTTAATATATGATGATGCATTATCTTTTAGGATTAGATTTATTATTTTATTAGGAATTAAGGTTGGGTTAAAATATTATCTTTAGTTATTATTATTTTATTAGGAATTAGAGTTAAGACATGTTTAGTTTATTATTATTTTATTCATTAGTTGTTTAGGACCTTTTAGAACTCAGCCCCTATATAAAGGAGGCTTCATTCTACTTTGTAAATCAGATTTCTTTGATCAATAATACAACGAGAGTTTGTTTTTGCAAGTGCTGATTGCCTTGTGCCTTCGAAGCTTCTTCTCCTGGAGTTCTTTCAAGTTCTTGTGAGGGAGATTAATCTTCACACTCCAATTTGCCTTTTCATCGCGACTAGGAGGGTTGGTTAGAGCCATTTATCGTGTTTTCCTTTTCATTGCGACTAGGAGGGCTCGATAGGACACTTATCCATCTATTTTTCCACAAATCCATCCGTACCATCAATCATCTTTACCGTTCACCTTCATAAGGGAGATCTTTTGATTTCTTTATTATCTTATTTCATCTTTCATTTATTTATCTTTTGTTTATTTTATTCTAATTGTGTTGTCTTGATTCCAGAACATAAAAGAAACCCTAAACAATCATAGCGACTGCCGCCACCTTCCCATATTCATCACCTTTGTTCTTCATCGAGTCTAGAGCTTTCTAGGTTTGATTCTTCAACAAGAGCAACGTTCATCAATCCACCACCGCTTCCCTATCAATTGGTATCAGAGCTGGGCCGATTCTTGGAGAGAAACAAGCAATCTTGCTTGTTCTTGCACACAAAACCATCAAGGTACCCCAACGGAGCTAGTTCACAAACGATTCAGCGTTTCAGGTTCTTTTTATTTAATTTTAATTTAGATTTAAATCCTTCTTGTTAGTTTGTTATTTTTTTTCAAAAAAATAAAAAAAACAAAAAAAAAACAAAAAAAAGCCAAAATTTCAAAAAATTGAAAACGAAGGTATTTAGGGCTGATTTTATCCATATATTATATTCATTCTAAGAGTAATCCCCAGTCCAAATTTCACCCCAATCGGAGTTCATTGGAGCTTTCAAATACATCATTCAAGTTTCATCGGCAGATTCGGTTTAGAATCTTGTCAAATTTCTTGAAAATTTTACAGGAGGAATTTCGTGGTGAAAATTTCCAGATTGAAACTTAATATATTGGAGATCATTCACACAAAATATCAGAATTTTTGGAGATCAAGAACAACTTCAAAAAAAGTGATCAAGAAAAACAGATTATTTGAGGACTCACCGTTCAACATAGTCTACTGGATACTAATGAAAGTATTTGGTTCTGAAATTTTACAAGTGGTTTCTTGACGCATCTAAAGACATTCAAGAAAATTTTCAGAATTTTTGGACACCGGTCACCCCCACAAAAACGTTGCTCAAGTTGATCCAGCGTTTTCTAGGTTTTCTGGTTTGGTCCCTTTTTCTTTGACTCTTAGTGCTTTAGGTTCTTTTGTTTTTCCTTGTTTTGTTCTTTTGCATTATCTAACACATTATATTCTTTGTGTTAGTAGGACTAAAGAGTTTGCATACTTCTTCCTTCTTTGCATTCTCGTTCTCTTGGAGTCTAACATTTGTTTGGCCTCTTAGAGCTTTTAGGTTTTTCTTATCGCCTTTGCTAGTAATCAAACTCCGATACGAACTGTGAAAGACTACTTGGTAAAGTGAGTTTTAAAGAGTACAAGATCGACTTACTTGCCTCTCGTTGTGTTACTTTCTTGGAGTGACTTGTGAGGTTTCTTGCTTTGTTGAATTTATTTTATTTTATTTTTATTTTACTTTAAAATTTTCTTTTGAGTGTTATGATTTCAGAATGGGCGACACTAACAACAAGACACTTACGGCTATCTTAGCCACACTTGCCCGACTCACGACTCAAGTTGAAAGATTTGATAAAATTGTGAGAGAACGACAAGAACCACAACTGGATCTACCAAACCAGAATCCAAGACCAAATAATCCTGAACTTTTGGTACCCGAGGAAGAACAACCACGTTTCCAAGCACCCAAACTCTTTACAAAACCAAAGTTCACGATCCCGTCTTTCAAAGGAGACAACGATCCAGACAGGTACATAGAATGGGAAGGAAAATTTGATCTCATGTTCGCATACCATGACTGCCCCCAAGCTAAACAAGTTCACCTCATCACCATACAATTTGAAGGATATGCTCGAACTTGGTGGATGCAAACAAGGAAAAAGATCCAGAACTTCCAAATTCCAACAATCACTTCTTGGACCGACCTCAAACAAACCATGAGGAACCGATTCCTACCGACACATTATACACGAGAAGTTAAACAACGACTACACCGACTTCGACAAGGTGAAGTTCAGTTGAAGATTACTACAAGGAGATGCAGTCCTTACTCAATAGGGCTAACATAACCGAAAAAGAAGAAGTCACCGTGTCAAGATTCGTCGTCGGCTTAAACTCAAACATCACTGATCTTCTTGATCTACAAGGGTACGAAAACCTTGAAGATACACTAAAGAAAGCAATGACAATCGAAGCACAAATCCAAAGGAGATCTCGAATCAGTGAACATTACCAAGGTACTTCATCCTCTTACCAAGGTAACCCTTCAAATCCTTCCTTATTATCTTCTACTCCATCTTCTCTAAAAAAGCCAAGAGATGACAAACCTGACAATGAGAAAGAACGACCAGCAAAGAATGACACACTTCCAGCCCCTAAAGATCAAATTTGTGAGGAGGTAGGGAAATCAAAAAAAGAAAAAGTTGAGAAAGAGGCAAAAGAAAAAGAGGTCACTAGTTACAAAAGCCAAAAGCATAATGACCCATGGGAGGTGAGTGAACCTAATTGTGAGAAGAAAAGAGTGACTCAAAATCTATGTGTGAGCACAAAAGAATTGAGAGAGAACCTTCTTTACAAATTAACCTTTCATCCTTGTTCACTTTAGGGAATCAATTGTTTCGATTTCTAACATTAACAAGGATTTGCCTAGTGTGTTTTCATCTTTGTTACAGGATTTTCGAGAAGTGTTAGGTGATCCACCTAACGAATTACCACCGAAAAGAGGAAAACAACACCAAACCAATCTAATTCAAGGTTGCATCATACCTCGTCAAACATACAATCTCGAAGAAACCAAAGAGTTAGATTTGTTACAAAAAGGCTACATCCAGGAAAGCCTTAGTCGTGATGCCATCTTAATGACGAAACATGACTTGAACAACTCCACATGCTTTATAGTTCATGCACAGAGAATCCATGTAAATGATGAGAAAATAAAAGCAACACGAGACTGGACCACACCATCTTCCATCGCCAAGAGTAGTCGAATAGTGCTAGGTGACCCTCCTGACGGGTTACCACCTGAAAGCCCTAATCACTATGCCATATCAATTAAGAGTCACGATTTACGGGAGTCCAAAGATCGAGGTAAGCAAAACACAATAGACGATGCACTACCACGAAGGTATACTCTTACCTATCAAACGCATACTACTATTCCGAGAATTGAACATATCAAAGATGTATATCACAATAACTCGGATATTTCTGATAATTCTACCCATACTTTTAAAAGTGCTTCTAATGAGCTTTATCTTGTATATGAGTTTCCTTGCCAACTAAACAGGTTTTACAGTCCACAAATCTCCTCCCGAGAATTCTTAATTCATGAACCACACTTAGGAGACTTAAGGGATTACTTTAACAAGCCAGTTGGCATGGTTTTTAAACACTCATTCTCGCCACACAAGAATAAAACCATGGAGAAATTATCTGAAGCAATCATACAAAAAGCCAACAGAGGTCGACGCCATGTTGAATTTCAACCAAAACATCATATTACAAGACTTGTATGAAAAAGAGGATTTCAAGACTACAAGAAATCAGTTCCTATAAAGAAGAAACCTCGACTAAAACGCATAAAGACATATCACATTGATCCTGGTAAATGTTTCACAAGTTTTCCGTTCAACACATCTAATTCTCTTTCTTTTGGATTTTCAGATTCGAGGACGAATCCTTTTGAGGAGTGGGGGAATGATACATGCACCAGAGTCCAGAATACATGCTTCTTTGGACTAATGTTTCTACTCAAACCTATTAGAAGAACAAAGTCTCGAAGATTCAAAGCATATCTATTCGGTAAGAATAATGTGAATGAATCATTAAACGATTCTAATGTTGCTCCCTTTAATGTTTCAAATTCGAGGTAATCTTTTTGAAGAAAGGAGGATGATACATGCATCAAAAGGCTCACATCAAAGGAAGAAGTAATAACTCTTCCAAATGATCCACTCGTCCAAGCATTGGAAAAGAAGACCGGAACAATATCAGACTTGAGACGACTTTTTGAATGGGATCCTGATCTTATTTGGTCAACATATCTTCTGGAGATACAACCTTCTGTCTCTTATCTTTCTAACGGTTCTTGAATCGTATCAATCCGATATCGGGAACTCAAGATATGGTCATTTTACTGAAGACGGTGCATGCAGAAAATCCTATACGGGATTTTGTAAATATTACGAATTTTCAATATTTTTATTGATTATTTGTAATATAACTTAATATATGATGATGCATTATCTTTTAGGATTAGATTTATTATTTTATTAGGAATTAAGGTTGGGTTAAAATATTATCTTTAGTTATTATTATTTTATTAGGAATTAGAGTTAAGACATGTTTAGTTTATTATTATTTTATTCATTAGTTGTTTAGGACCTTTATAACTCAGCCCCTATATAAAGGAGGCTTCATTCTACTTTGTAAATCAGATTTCTTTGATCAATAATACAACGAGAGTTTGTTTTTGCAAGTGCTGATTGCCTTGTGCCTTCGAAGCTTCTTCTCCTGGAGTTCTTTCAAGTTCTTGTGAGGGAGATTAATCTTCACACTCCAATTTGCCTTTTCATCGCGACTAGGAGGGTTGGTTAGATCCATTTATCGTGTTTGCCTTTTCATTGCGACTAGGAGGGCTCGATAGGACACTTATCCATCTATTTTTCCACAAATCCATCTGCACCATCAATCATCTTTACCGTTCACCTTCATAAGGGAGATCTTTTGATTTCTTTATTATCTTATTTCATCTTTCATTTATTTATCTTTTGTTTATTTTATTCTAATTGTGTTGTCTTGATTCCAGCACATAAAAGAAACCCTAAACAATCCTAGCGACTGCCGCCACCTTCCCATATTCATCACATTTGTTCTTCATCGAGTCTAGAGCTTTCTAGGTTTGATTCTTCAACAAGAGCAACGTTCATCAATCCGCCACCGCTTCCCTATCAGTTTCCTCAGGTGATTTGTCAAGAAGAGTACCGTTCGCCGAGGCGTCCAACATCATACGAGTAGATGTGTTGACTCCATTGTAGAACATCACAACTTGAGTCCAATCATGGAATCCATGATTGGTGCACTTGCGAAGCAAACTTTTGTATCGGTCCCAGCACTCATACATAGACTCTTCATCACCTTGGTAAAAATATGCTATGGCATTCCTGAGTTGGTTGTTCATATTGGGTGGATTATACCATAGAAAAAATTGTTTGCACAAATCTACCCAAGACTTTATCGAACCAGAAGGTAGTCCATTAAGCCATGCCATGGTGTGATCTTTAAAGAATATGGAAATAACTTCAATTTTAGCACATCTTTATGCACAACTAGCTGTCGAAAGGAGTCACATACCTCTAAAAAATGCTCGAACATGTTACCTTACATCCTCATGAGGAGCACCACCAAACCGTCCAATCAAGTCCAACATGTCGAACATAACCAGTTTGAGCTTGAAGTGGTCTGCCTGAATCTTGGGAGCTACAATAGCAAGCTTAAGATCATCCAAGGTGGGAGCTAAGTGATCTCTAATAGTTCGTGGTCTTGCAACATTTTTGCATTTTTATTTGTTGTGGCATTTAATTTTTCAGGTTCCTCCACTTTATTTTGAACTTCGTATATAGCCTTTTGAGCTCCTTGAACATAACTTCTTTGACAGAAATTTTTTTCAATCTCAGGTTCAAAATGAGATAATGGTTCATTGGGACTTCTACAAGTTATGCAGCCACACAACACCTGAAAGGGGTAAACAAAAATAGCAAATAAATCCATAAATATAAAATAAAAATACAATAATAAAGAAACAAAATAATTCTATAACAAAACTTTTAAAAAGACCAATTACCAATCCCCGGCAACGGCGCCAAAAACTTGATCGCTTGTAAATGTATATGCTAAGGTAAGAAAATCTGTGCAAATGTACACAATCAATGCAAGTAATATAGTAATGAGGGAGTATCGTCTCCACAGGGATTAGAGGGCTTTTAAAATATTGCTACAGCTAGGAATATGTGTCACTAACTAATCCTAAGTATATAATTCTAATGATATAAACAAGGAAAATATGCAATGGCAAATGGTATGAACAAATGGAAAAAAAAGTATGGCCGAAGCAAGAAAAATTGTAAAATAAAGTGAGCAGAAAAGTTTTGTCGAGACAAGAAAAATATGCAAAGGTAAACAAATAAAAGTTGTCAAGGCTAAAGTTATCAAAACTCTATAAATAAACTGGAAACCTCATACAATCAGACTTCTAATGGGGCACTTAGGTTGGTTTTGCTATGGCGAGAACTTATTTTATGCTAAGAATGATTTGGTATGCTATGCTTAGGCTGCTCGAAAGGATTACTGAGTATTCTTAGATGGTTTCTATGGCAATACTACTCGGAGTGAACTACAAACCTTGGTTTTTCAGATTGTTGTTGTGGTAATACCCCTCAGTGTGAACTATAGTCATTGTCTATCCTACTCCAGCGTTTATCCCTTTTAGTCAATTAAAACCCTCTCCTTATCTCTAAGGTAGGCATGTTAGAACATCACCATCCCGGATCTATTCCATTGCTCACGTAGATCTATCTTAATTCTCTCGAATCTCAGAATCTATTTCTAGAAAAACGAAAATCTCTCAAAAGTTATTAGAAGATCTAGAAATGTTTCGCCTAGGCACCAGACAATCTCTCGAAGCTCTTACAATGTCAAGGCAAAAGATTAAAATAGTGAACAAAACAACACTTAACAAAAACATACTTAATCATTCATTAATGGTAAAATAAAATATCATCCAAGTATTCCAACACCAAATAAAACAATTTATGGTGTGGTTAACATCATCCCAAAAATATTCATTAAGTACAAGCCCTTAGAAAAATAAAACATGAAGAACAAGAGGAAGAAAAACTCTCAGAACAGAGATCTGTCGTGACATCAGACTACCACCACGACTGTTCCAGCGCACCAGCCTCTCTCGAGGGTTTGGCCGCCGCCCCGGCGAAGCCTGACTATGCAGAGCAACAAGGACAGACGAGTGGGGGCGGTGGAAAAAAGGATGCCACGACTGCCTTTTTCCAAACCTAGGGTATTTTCTCTTTATGATTCTCCTCTCTCTCCTTTTTTTGGCGGCTGTGACTGGTATTTTTAATGGGAATTCCTAGGGTTTTGTGTTATTGAATATTCCCTAAATACCCATTTTTTCTTATCCAAGTTATAAATGGAAAGACATATAGATATTGTCAGAATCTTGGGCTTGCTTGCACGTGAGGTCAATCAGACAGTTGGCACGTGACGTCAGCAGTTCGTCAGATTCGCGTCAGACTTGAAAGATAAATCTTGCCTTGGCATGGAAAATCTATTCCTCGCGATCTTCATCTTCTGTGTTCCATTAGCCCTAGCAAATTAATTTGTCTTGGCAAATAAATTCTTTCTCAGTCATTTCCTGCATCATCATAATCAACAAACAACCTTTCTCATCAGCAGCATCAGTTTAATCAAATAAACTTTGCCTTGGAAAAACGTATCCACCACAAGAAAATATGTCCTAAATACAACTATATACAGCTAACATTCTTTGTCAATGGCTTTTAGACAATCAATAACTTAAGTAAAAAGACATAAAATATAGTCTTTTTACGGAGTTATCATCGATACTCATCCTGCTTAGTATCAGTACTCCCATGAGTACGATACCAAAATTACTTTGGATGTTTTTGAAAAATATCGTGGTATTG
Source organism: Hibiscus syriacus (assembly GCF_006381635.1). Classification (NCBI taxonomy): domain Eukaryota; kingdom Viridiplantae; phylum Streptophyta; class Magnoliopsida; order Malvales; family Malvaceae; genus Hibiscus; species Hibiscus syriacus. The sequence goes on from NW_024062180.1 coordinate 842,775, forward strand.
ATACCCTTATTGGGAGTATCGATACTCTACCCTTGGTACCGATACTCTATTGAGTACCGACACCAAAATTAGCTACTAGAATCTGACCAAATTCTCGAGTATTGATACTAAGCCCCTGAGTATCGATACCCAATGAGTAGTATTGATATTCCTTAATGGTGTATCGATACTCTCCTTACAAACCCATTTGAATTTCGCCCTTTCACGACGAGTATTATTGATACTATTCATACAGTAACGATACCTTTAACCTAGAAACTCTATTTTATATCGTGTAAACTCTTCCAAAACACTCCTAAAGCTATCCTAAGACCCATAAATGGTGTTTAAAGCTTATATAGAGTAATAGAATCATGAAAGGTCGTTACTTTATGCATGAATAACACTAAATACACATATCCATGCTAGGAATTAAAAATCCATCCAAATGACCCATACATACATACATACATATATGTATCATTACTACATATTCTGACCTACAAGTAGTAAGGAAAGGTTATAAGTGTGTTACCTTGCACCTAGAAGTTGAGGATTCAACTCAAGGCTCACCCAAACACCACTTTCTCTTTTCCTTTGCTTTTCGAGTCTTCACCCACTTTTCTCACTAAAAACAACAATGAATGTGTTATGAACTCATCTAAGGAACTTAGGGGAGGTAGAAATGTGATTCTAAATGTAAAAAACAAGCTATAATCAATTTAAGGTTTTAAAACCCAAAACCTCCCACAAACCCTTCCCATGGCTACCTTAATCATTTGTGAAGATGAAAGACCCAAAAGAAATCTCTAGGAATGGAGATTACCTTTCTTACCTTAACAAATTCGATTTATGATTAGTGGTTAACAAAGCTTCTACCATTAATTCACAAGAAGAATAAGATAAGAGTGTTTTGAAAGAAGTAAGAAGATAAAGACAAAGTAGGGTGATTACCACGGTGACATTAGCCTCATAAAATAGGAATTATCCTTTAAAAACTTTTTGGGAAAATCACAGCTTTATCAAAAATACCCTTTCTAATTCATCTTGAGCTCAATCCAAGTCCAATTCACTTTATAATTAGGATAAAAGCTTCTTGTAAGCCTATTGAGTTTTATTTAATTTTCTCTCGGGTTAGCCTGAACTACTTACTTAAGATTCGGGGCGTTACAATATATGTATAATATATATTTTAAAATAATGTGTGCACTACTATATACTATATATATACTACTATAAATAAATATATAATATAATATATAAAATATATAAAATACTCGAGAATTCACGAAATAATCTTGGACAAAAATAGTGTCTACAACCGCCCCTCTTTGTCCATTATCGTGTAACAAAAATATGACAAAGATAAAAACACAAATTTTCTTTCAGCATTCAAAATATATGGATTCCAAAAACGAGCTTTCTCCCATGATGTTGAGTCATTTTGCTTTTCTTTAGGAATCAGATCATACTTTTGGTGACTCTGCTTCGTAGGTTAAGTCAAGTGAAGATTTATTCCTTGATTGTTTTAATGTTCTTTGAGTAAATGCCCTTCTTGTCAAGTTAAGATCCATCTCGAAGTTGTAGATGATTGTTATTTAAGTCGAATATACTCCGTCATGAAGTTAAAATTTTGACTTAAAGATTTGCGAACCTTTTAGTGGTTAATTTGACATATGACATAGCTCTTCATTGTTGAGTTAGGATATGGTAATGTTGACTCCTCCATTGCAAGTTAATTCAATGTTAAATGTTCTTTGAGCTTTATATCCTTCATTGTGAAGTTACAATCTGACTCAGAATCGATCGAGAAAACTATTTTTTTCTATTAAGTTAAGTTATGTTGTAGGTGACTCTTCTATTACGAGTTAAGTTAAAATCTAGGCTAGGAAGTAGCTCATCTTCAAGTTAAGCTAAATCACAGTCTATCTTGATTCTTGTTCTAGTTCAATATCCTTTTCCATGAGGTTGAAATTCGACTTCAAAACTTTGGTTGAAAAATATCTCCTCATTGTTGAGTTAAGCGTGTGAATAACTCATTTATTGCGAGTTAAGTGAATCCTTGGTGTCTTTCAACTCAATATCCTTCATCGTGAATTAAAATTGACTCAAAGATTAGTAGACCTTTTGAAGCCAAAGTGATTCGAATATAGCTCATCTTTGTTGAGTTAAGTTGTGTTGTGGATGACTTCTCTATTGTGAGTAAAGTCGATCCCGGGTATACTTCGGGTTCAATATCTTTCATTTTAAAGTTGAAATTATCTGAAATAATATGCAAAATTGTATATATGTGTGTAACATCATGAATGTAATGTCCTTAGGTATGCTAAAATACAAATGTATAATTTTTTGGCATTCTTACTTTTAGAGAGAATTATCAATCTTCTTCTGTCAATTTTAATTTTCTCCCATACAACTCGGAGCTTATCTTTCCCTAACACTGACGCAGTTATTATGAATCAGATGAAATTACTTTTTGGAAAATAATCTAATCATTACTCTCAACCCAAAATCTTCTACTTTTAGTTAGATGGACTGATACTTACTCGGCCTTGGTTTTATTGATGAGACAAGGACCTTTAACAAGCCAGGATTTCTTTGTGGATCCACATCGGGCTAAAGACATCCTTGGATAGCTTCAAAATTTGAATGGAAACTCCTACCATATGAGATATCACCTCTGATATTGGCAAACTACTAAGCATTCTGGTTGCCTTAAAAAGATGTCAAACATTTTAGATGCTTCAAGTTACTTGCATGAGACATTTGTAGAAAATTTTCCATCTATTTTAAAGGTTTAATTTGATCATTTTATTCTCATCAGAACCATCAAGGTTTGTATTCAGATGTATCCTCTTCACGTCGTTAGTAGGCTTATCTCGTTGTCACGTGCAAAGCTATTTCTGATCAACTTAATGTTGTGAAGTCTGCTTTTTATGATGAGTTACGCAATATTCTTCTTTGTTGCATCCAATTTTGAATGAAACCACATCAAGAAATGCACTGATGTTGAGGAAGAGATTATGGAGCCACCCCACTTCTTTTCAAGTTCTTGAGTCAATCTTCTAGAAAATATGTCTTGTTTAAAAATTTATTTTCTTCAAAGTATTAGAAAGTTCAATGTAGAGATTTATATAGAAAAATGATGCCCAAAAATACTTAAAATTGAAGTAAAATATTAGTTTACTGAATATCAAATAAATAAATCACATATTTTGATTTCAAAATTATAGCCTTTTGACAAGTGTCAAGATCGTTGGGTTGATTTGGAAGGCAACATAATTTTCTTTTATTTTGTGTCATCCTTTTCTATTTTTCATGATCAAGATGTCTATTAATTCCTCATCCTTGTGATGTTTTTGGAATACCACACTGTTCTGGCATGATCTTCAAGTAGTATGCGGACATAACAGTACAACTAGTTCATTCCACTACTAGACTTCTTAGAGAGATTTTTGTTTCAGTTCTCAAGAACCTTCTATTTTTTTTATATTTATAGACTCCTTAAACAGAGATAGTACAGAAATATCGATCTAAAAATAGAATTCATGAGTACTTTTATGTGATCGAATACAAAAGATGTTTCTTAATTCTTTTAATCTACCTTCCATCAAAAATCATTCTCAATTCAAAATTTAGGTCTTATCGTCTTCTTTGAGTTTTATTCATTAAATTTGATGCTCTTATCTTTACTTTAATTTTATTGGGAGATTCATTTTGACACAAGGTCATTATTGTCATAATCTGAATGTAATCATATTCATAAAGTCAGGGCTCTCGACATGGTCCATTACTTTAGCGGTATACCTCTAATTAGAGGATTCAAATGTCAGAAAGTCTTTGACTTGACAACGTGAACAAAACTAACTTCATAAAGCTTGAACTTACCTCCATAACTATTTCAGTCATTACTTCCAAAGATAAGCTTACTTCTTTCAGCAAAGTGTGCCTACAATATTAAAATTAGCTTACATGAACATCACATTATTTCCATGAGTATTCGATTTTAAGATTTTTAAGTTTATCGATAAGAATCTGTTATAGTTTGAGTGTCATTGAGAGTAAAGAAATTTCATCTTTAGAGCTCAATTTCCAAGCAACTAACCTAAGATAAATTAATATATTTCCACATTCCATTTGTGAAAATTGTATATCATCACTGAACGTCCTCAACACATATGCAAACTAATTGGTCTTGCAATGTTATGCATTGAAGATTCCCCATCTTGTTCGCTTCCATGCTTACCTAAGCATTTGATGGCTTCATTGTGTAGGGAAAATGTTACCTTTATTTGTTTTTGTTTATTTTTGTAGAAGGTATAAGCATGATGATGAGTTAATAAATCATTTTTTGTTTGGAATTTTGATCTCATCATATGTCAAATGGCTATAACCTCAATTCTTAAATGTGCATTTCATTATATTTGATATTCACTGAATTTCTAAGGTGATCTATTAGTCATATTATTTGATGATAAAAACATTAATATATAAAAACAAATTCAAACAACACATGTTATTCTTTAAGTGATACAACACCATGGTAAGTTGGTGATGATCTCTTCTTTGTCTCATCCTAAGATGCCCCATTCAATTTATACCTCATTTCTCGATTAATTATTGAATTATCACCCTACTAGCAATGAGCTTCTTTGTTTCCTTCATGAGTTATAGGTACTTGAAACATCTTAAGGGTCGTGTTTGCCCAGGTTATTTTTCGTGGTAGATGTTGGCAAAGAATTATTTTTTATTCTGTTTTTGTCTTTTCCATGCTTTTTAAAATGTGACCCTGCACGCGATTGATCTTCAACACATGAGTCATGAAGGGCTAACACTTGGTCTCAAATTCTATAATTCTATGATCTAAAAGGTTTTGTACCCGAAGCTTAAAGTTGATACATTTCTTGATGGAGTGTCCTTAAATTCTAACATGGTATTCATTCTGAGATTTTTCATCATACCATATTAGACGTGGTTGAGTTGATGGTTTGACATGTTTCGACACAACTAGATGTGCTTTAAACAATTTAGAATATACCTCAAGATATGAGAAAGGAATAGGATCAAATTATTGACCTTTGGATTCTAACTTTTCCTTATCGTTATCATTGTCCTTGTGAGAATCTATCAAAACGTCATCTTATGGTAAATGAGGCTTTGAGGATTGATTTTATGGTCTCAAGTCCTGTAATAGACGAAGGGACTAGTTTATGAGGGTATGGCCATCTTAGTTTTCTACATGTTCGGGTTTCTTTGTCGATTCTAAGCATTTTGGGAACACAAGTTTTCCATTTTCAAAGCATAATAATCCATCAATGATAAAGTTTTGAACCCTTTGCTTTATGATCCCACAACTCTCTATAGTGTGACTGAAATCGCCATAATAGTTTCCATAAGAATTTTTATGCCATGCCAATCTGGTCGTAAATAACTACTTGACCCTCTTGGTTGGGATAATAAGTCATAATATGATCCCGTGATTGGGATAATTTGTATCTTATTCTTCTTTTTCTTAACCCTCTTGGTTGGCCTCTTAACCTCTTTAATGCTTCTTTTCTTTGATTGTGTTATGTCATTGTCTTCCATTATTCCAACGACATTCTCTGAGACTGATGTTGATTTTTTCTCGAAAAGTTTTGCTCTTCAACAATTTCTTCAGCATTTAACGAAGCCTCATTAACTATTACATTGAGTTCTGACTTAGTCCCAAATCTTTCTCTTCCTTTATCAAATTCTTTCCTTCGACCTGCATTGTCGTTACGAGTATTAGCTTGAAGATTTGCCTCATCGATTCATCTTGGAACCTCTTCAATTGATCAACCACTTTTTGTTGAGTTCTGGCCAGATATTCTTGAAGCCTCTTAATTTTATTGATGCACGATATTATTTCGTTTATGGGATCCATCTTTGATGAGGTCTTACTAAAATAAAATATTTCATGAATTATTCACAATGTTCTCATGGTAAATGCAACTAAATAAATTAAAAATTAAAATTAGCTGACCCTATTCCCATATGTAATAGGATAAGGGGGAGGTAGGGTAGTAGGCTGCCCCCAACACTAGGTTGAGAGCAACTTCCGTGGAAGACCTCCAGCAATTATGAATTGTCCACTGTGAGACTCGATCCCACGACCACAAGGTTAAGAGCCTTGTGCTCTTAAATAAATTAAAGCAGTTCATAAATTAAAATGCAAATATGCAAGATGCAAAAGGTGAAGTGTTGATTCCAAAAGTTCCCTTCATAATAAGTAACCTTTATTGGGACAAAATTGTTATTACAATGAGACTAAAAACGTTTAAAGGTGCACCAGAGCTAGATCCTCTAAACATTAGATAGCTTCTAGTAGGTCGACAAGCCTTCATGCTTCAATAGTCACTGGATGGACACCTTGTGTCAATGTCTTAGCTTCTTTATACAAGTGATGAGTCGTTATATGAACCTGATCTAGGAACTCCTGAATGTTTGAATTTCTCACCTTCATTTTCCGTTCAGTCTATTCCCATCGAAATCACAATTTTTCCCCTATCATAGGGAACTATATAGAGCTCGCTCACTTTTTTATCGTATCCTTCAATGGCGCTTTGTGTTTTTTTTAAGACTCTCGGTGCGATATTTTTTTTTTCTTTTCATTTGGAGAGATTTCTTTAATCTCGTCATATTTTGTTTGACTCGGTCTACTCCCTTATTCTTTTTCAGGTTTGAAATGGACTCGACCTGTCTGTATTGTAGTGTGCAAAAAAGTTGTGCGTTCCTCAATAGTGGACATTATGTGTTCGCCTATACCACATATTTCAAAATTGTATTAATGATCGGATTAGCGCCTTTTACACTTGTACATAATTAGACATTGATAGAACTTCTGCTTGCCCCATATGCTTCACAGCTTATAGACGTTGTTAATCTAGATCGAAGCGTAACCAACTAACGTAGTCGTCTTGCAGTTTATCTCATTTTTTCTTTCCGAGTCTTCTCATACTGTAGTCGTACCTTTTTTGTTTTTAACATCTTGCATCAAAACCCCTTCTTCCATTAATAAAAACTATTTAGAGTTTACAAACACTTTACGGATGAACACCTCTATATGATGATGCAAATGATACGAAATAAAAAAACTGAAAAACAAAATAAAATAAGTTACTCCAATAAATTAATGAAAAATTATAACGGCTCCTACCCCACATGATATCTACTTGACATGTTTTTACTAATAATGATTTTTTATCCCGTATACTTTCTGATAAAAAAATTCTAATCGCATGAATTTCTAGTTTGCATGATAAAAACAATGAAATTAAAGCAAATAATAAAGAAAGTGGTACCCTAGGGATTGTATGTGGTTTTGGGGTAGGCTCTAATCTTGTGCAACAACTTGGTTTAGTTTTATAAATGAGATTCGAGTTCTCCTTGTCTGTGTCTTTTTGGGCTTGCCACCGTTAAACTCGAGATGATACATCCGCTATGTCCATGAGAGGAATAATTCCAGTAAGGACAGATGGTATATGAATCTCGAAGGCTAATTGCTAGGCCCATGTAGAGAATAAATTCTCACGAAGGCGACATTTTCACCCCGCTTAAAAGATTAGAGCTCGGGTACAAAGCTGGAAATACTTGTCATTTGAAAAATAAAATAATCAAAGGTAAACAAAAGGGATTGAAAATAAATTAAAATCTAAACTTACAATTTTTGGTTAAGAAGACAACATGTAATCAAATTTTTGCTTGTCTCTCTAATGTCCCCAGCGGAGTCGCCAAGTTACCGCAATAGTCCTTTGGGTAGTCATTGGTTCTCATCTCGACTTGGATAGTGTGATGGAATCCCACCAATCATTTTCGAATCAAGTAGATTAGACACCTTGAACTTACCATTTTATCGAATTTGTGTCTTACTATAAATTTGTCAGCGTCTAGAGTCGATTACAAACGATGAAGGATGAGCACCATCGAATTGCCCATTTGATACCAACACAATTACCTAATTGTCTTAATTGCGAAAATTAAAATTTATATAATAATTTTAAAAAATGATTCGAATTACTTACCCGTGATTTTATTTTGGTGTTTAAGAATGAAAACAAAAATTAGTGAAAATATATAAATAAATAAGTAAACATTGCAAAATAATAAGAGGGTTAATGTATCAATTTAAATAAATTAAATATAATAAATGAAATAAAAAACAAAAATTAAATTGAAATCCAAAGGTTAATTTGCAAATAGGGACCAAAAAGAATTACATATCAAAATGCCAAGGACAACTGAAAGAATTAAACGTTTTTTAATTACAAACTAGCCCCTTTATAAATTGCCCAAACCTCTCTTTTCCTTAAAAAATTCGTAGAGATCTCAAAACACTCTAAAACCTCTCTCCCATACCACGACCAAAACTCCACTAGCCCACCATGGACGGTGGCCAAGCACCATAAAACCCCTCATTCAAAACCTCTAAACACTCCCAAATAAGAAAATACCTCCATCCGTGTAGATCTAAACGAGGAGGTCTCGGGTATTTACCTTATCCGGTGACCGTTCGTGTTCATGGTGACAAGTAGATTTCCTGATGATGCTTCGCTTCTTGGCCTTCGATAGTGCTCTTCCTCTTAACGATCGAAGCTAATTAGCCCTTTTCTCTCTTTTATGGTTTTGGGTTTCGAATATTGCTTCATCGTCGATCCCTCTTCTTTTTTTCTCGTATGTTTATATGGGGGCTTTGGGGAACATGCTTCCCCTTATTCCGGGGACCTTGTCTTGTTCATTTCATCCCCAAAATCACAGATTTTGGTGAAAAAATAGCTTTCCTTTTTCATGTTGATTCGTTTATGTTTATATTCAATTTGTTTTCGGTTTCCTTTGATTTGAGATATGGTCACCACTGAAAGTTTGGGTTTTAATTGTTTCCTTCTTGTATTGTATGATTTCGTGTTCAGAGAAATCTTCCCTAAACTTTCAATAGAAGAATTTGGAAATCATGTTCTGATTTGCTTCAGTTTGATTCTTTATTTGGTTCTGGAAATTCTCGGTTTGGAGTGTGGTGTCATGTTTGGATTATTTCGCCGACTCGTAGCCTTAACGCACCGGTCACTGACCAATTGTGACTTCTCGGTTCCCTTGATGTGATTATGACCATTGGAGGATCCTTCTATTTTTTACGAGTTTTACAACCCTTGCATCCTTCGATGTGAGTCATTCATTTTCTTTGTGATTTGATGGCTATTATTCTTGCTACTCCAAGACCTAAAGTTTAAAACCCTAAGAACCTTCTTTGGGCCTGAGAAAGCATTCTACTGGGTCTGCTAGCAGGGTTTTCCTATACTGGGTCAGGCAGACGGACCTCCTTCTGGGACCTTTGCTTGAATGAATTTGGACCTTAACTTCTTGGACTCGAACTTGGATTTTAGAACTTGGACATGGATTTTGGACTGGAAAATAATAAAAAAATTAATAATAATAATGATAATAATATATATATATATATATATTACATATATAATATATTTTGAAACATATCTATTCTTTATATATGCCATAATAAATATAATATATATATTTTCAAAAATAATACATTTATATTTTAAAACATATATATACTATATACATATTTTCAAAATATATGTATAATATATTTTAAAGTAATGCATACACTACTATACATATACTACTATATATACATAATACTCGAGAATTCACAAAGTAATCGTGGATGAAAATATGTGTCTACAAAACCAAATAAAAATTAATCGATTTGATATTGACTCATCCTGACTCTCAATCCGACCTAACTTATCATAGACTCGAACAAAATTTAAATCTAAAATGATCCGTTCTAAATTGAACCTAAATAAAACATAATTTAAACCTAAAATAATTTGAATTGAAATAATTCGACCTAAACTAGATTCGAATGATCTGATTGTGATCTCTATATTGTGGCCACCTTCAACTAAGTATAATATAATATAAATAAATAACCTTGGTTTGCGAAATGACAAGCAGAGAAGTTGACTTAAGGAAATTATGGGGAAAAGAAGTGGTAAGGCATCTCATGATGAACGATGATGCTGTGATGGTATTGGGTGGGGATTGGGTGTGCGCCATGACAACACCTACAAAGCCCGCAACTAGGGATTACACACGCATGATTTCATGTTAAGTGGGATGAATTTGAAATTTATAAATTTTACATGGACGAGATAGAATTTATCAAATTTCAGAGTACGAAATATATTTAAGATATAAAAAAATTAAAATTATATAATAATTTTAAAATTTGAGACAACTATCCCACCGTACTCTCTAGATCCATCCCTCCCAACAACCACTCTTATAAAGCCACACCTTCCCCTCCTTCTCCCTCCCTCTTCCATCACTAACTCAAGTCTTTCACTCGATCATCACCACCTCCACCCATGTCACCTCTTCGCTTCAACGCTTTTCTTCTACTCTCTTTGCTCTTCTTCCTCTCTTTCTCTCATGGTAATCAATACTCCACTCACTGCAAATTCATTTTTCCTCATACTGTACGACAAATTATCAAACGTTATCATGATCAGTTGCGGTGAATGCGAACAACCATAACATTACACTGCACGACTTATTTCGATCTCTTTACTGAACCACTGATCAGAGTCATTGTTGTTGTTGTTGTTGGCAGGCCTAGTTCAGGGGTTTCAAGGTGGAATGCAGCCTAAACATTACTCACTTCAGCAAAAGGTATATTCTTTTTCTTTCTAGTTCTTTGGGATTAGCATATGCATGGAAAGATGCAGATATTGTACGTACGTGTATAAAACTTTGTTATTTAATAATGATAATTTGTTATTAGATGAAAGGTGGGAATTATGAGAGGATCCAAATGAGTTCATCATCAAGAAAGCTGTTGACGGGTGCAATGCTGGATTATGATGAGACAGGCGCTAATACTAAGCATGATCCAAGGAGAAAACCTGGGAAACCCTGATATCTATATGAAGTAAACTCTCTAGTGTCTACTAATTCCCTCTCTTTTCAGAGGTTTTGATGATCTCTTAGTATTGGAAAGGCGTAATATTATGGTGTTCTTGAACGAGTTCTTATTTAGAGCAGCAATAAATAAGATAATCATAGTAATATATTTAATTAGTACAATCAAAACCCTACCCAGTGGGTGTATTATAACTATTATGTTCTTTAACTATCGTGTCGTTGCGGTGTATCCCTGGCTATTATTGCCTTTGCCTGCCATAATTATATATTTAGATTAAATAATGAAGTGTTGCTCTACTTGTTTTTTTTCCTTTTGTTCGATTAATTTATGATGAATATAAGATAAAGTTTGTTCAAATATTTTTAATCATATGATAAAAATGCTCATAATCCTAAGTTAAGTGTTATTCAAATCTGAGACCTTAATAGATAATAACAAGATAATAATAAGTCCCTTAATTACTAATGTTAGATATCGAAGAATGAAAATTACTTAAAATATTTTTTTGGTAAACAAAAGAAAAAGTTACTTAAAATATTAATTTTAAGTTTACACTATCCGCAGCAATGTTTCGTTCCCGAATCGAAATGTCGAACTCAAAAAGGCATACGATCGCTTTAAAGTAAGGATAAATATACCAAAAGTTATATATATAAGAAATGGAGTTTGGATTACAAGAATAGATATTCAAGAAAACAAATTCAGTTTAATTATTTTCCTCTCCAACATACGTAACTAATCCATGTTTGATGTTGAAATTAGACCTTGTCCGGGATCCATAGCATTCATAACTCATAACATAATCATATTTAAATTTAGTGTAGGTAAATATAACTTTTGTCATGTAATTTTAGTATTCTTCGTACTCCTGATATTCAAAGTGCTCAAACCTGTAACATCAAGAAATAAAAGTAATTTTTATCATAAAAGTAATTAAATATTTAATGATTTTAGAATTACACGTGTTTATACTTAAAATTTTAGTACGTAAGTTTTGAATATATAACACATATAATCTAATTAAGCAATATTAAAATTATAAATATGAATCAATCAAAATTGAACATGTGTAATTAAAAAAAAAGGCTTAAGGGCTACTTTTGCCTATGTAATAGACTTAATTTATCATTTTTGCCCCTATGATTTTTTTCCTATCAATTTAACCCTCAAAGTTGTTTAAGGGCATTATCATAGTCTTCGAAGTTGTTAGTCTTCTGCATTTTTTGACTCCAACAATTTGCATGTTAATCAATATTACTGACGTGACTTGATGATGACATAACATTTATTAAAAAAATAAATAATAATATAAAATTAATATTTACTAAATACAATGGTTAGAAAAAATATCCTAAATTTTGATCTAATCCTTTAAACTCAATGAAATAAATAATAAAATAATTTTGAGAATTTTCTCTAAATGTTGTGTTTAGTTAATATTTTAACCTAATTCCTTAACCCACATACCCAAAAGAGTCACAGTTCTATTAGTCAAAACGATCAACAAACTTTGATGGCTAGGATGATGCCCTTAAACAACTTCGAGAGTAAATTTATGTAAAAAAAATCGTAAGGGTAGAAATAATAATTTGAATCTACTACAAGGATAAAAGTAACTCATATGCCTTAAAAAATATTAATTGTCTAATTATATTAAAGTAAAAATTAAAATACCTTTACTTTATTAAAAAAATTTACCTAATAAATATTTAATTTTTGTACAGTAAAAACTACTAATATTTTTTTACAATCATAATTATAAACTAAACGTATAATTATGACATTTTTCTATAATCGTTGATATAAAAAAACTAGTCACTTGAGATCATACAAAGACAATATAAGGAAAAATGTGAGAACCCCATCCAAAAAAACAACACAAAAGATAAATACGAGATCTGATTACATCGACAAATGAATCATAATAAGAGATAAAACTACTGAAAGACCACCAACAAAAAACAAATCAGATTTTAGCATTATGAGAAAATTATCTACGAATACAAATCACATATCCAACCAATATGAAGTTCTAAAGTAGGAAAGATTAACAAGATAAGTAATAAGTCATCTTAATCAATTACAACGACATTAAATCTATCATTGAGGAAAATAAACAAAAAAACAAACGGCCAAACAATCAATAAAAAAAAACTAAAATCATGTCAAAAGACAGAGGAAGTATGCCAAAAGACAAAGACAGGTGTGCCATAAAGGCCGATTTTTATTTTAGAAAAACAAAGTTACAAGATAAGAAAATAAAATAAAAATAAAGAATATTAGCGGCGGCGAGCACCAAACTAATGTTGCCATCTGTCAACTAAAATAAAAAAGAAAGGATAATTGGTTAAAATTTTTAATAAATATTTAATTCTAAAATTTAAGAGATTCAAACTAATATCAAAATTAAATTAGACAAAAAAAAATAGAGCAGCTAAAGCCCCTTACATTTTCTATTAGCTCCCTTGTATATATTTAAAAACAATTCAACCATTAGAATATATATGATTTTTATAAATATAATGAAAAGGTTTTTCTGAATTTTTTATCTAATGATTCACAATCTTAACATGGCATCAATAGTTTTAAGATTTTTCTTTTCTCTCGTTTTTTGGGTTTATTTTTTCTTTTCTTCCTTAGTTATTAGGCTATTTTTGTGCTCAAGTTTACGTTCTCTAGGACTGCAATTTCCCTTGTTGTTTTCTGGTTTTTTTAATTGGATGTTTCTTCTCTCATGGATCCTTTGATTATCGATTTCACGCACTAGTTGTATTTGCATCTGTATTACACATCAACCAGCCTCATCGTCAGTCTTTGAAGTTGACCGATGAAAATTGTGTTGTTGGCTAAGAATAAGCTTAGTTTCATTGACGGTGATTATACGAGAGAGACATTTTATGAATGAATTCTTCCTCAATGGGATTGTTGTAATGCAATATTTTTTTTTATCTTGGCTCCTCAATACAATTAGTTATATGCTCTCGATTAGCCAGGTGTTTACTTCTAACGCGATGATTGTTTTTGACAGGATCTTTATTTTTTTTCTCGATAAAATATTTATTATTAATATAACCATAAAATCAAAGTGAAAAAAGAATGTATTATTAAAAACTTCCATAACCTTAAATAGAGTAAAATAGTACATTCTCCCCGACAACGCATAAAAGAGTCAACACGGAACAAACTAAAGCACTCAACAAACACAACTCCAACCTTGCAAATATCACTCCTACTAGAAGGAATCACCAAAGTGCACGTCAATAATCTAAATTCTCACCTAACCATTGTATGGTACAAAGAATTACTTGGTGACATCCTTTCCCAAACTATTTCTTGTCCTTGTGTGTTAACAGAGTGGTTCGACTTGTTATCACACTAAAATCCACAAGCTTAATTCATTGTGTTCAACTTAGATAGCCCCACAAAAGTCTTGCCACTTTTCAGAAACCCCGAAGAAGCATATAGGAATATAAAAAATTGACCCGACCTGTATAACTAACTGAAGCCGACTCGAGTGAAAACTGTTTGAACCTGAACGGTGTTGATCCGAAACCGACTGAATTCCTAACTGGTGTTGACCTAAACTCCAGTTGGACTTGAAAATTATGGATCTAAACTCGACCTGCACTCAATCTGAGAATGATCTGAACCCGAATTGAATCGATAATATGATAACCGAACCCAAATGTATCTGAATGATATGAACTTGCACCCGAGATTAACCTGGTAAATAACTGGTATTACCCGATCAATTATCAACCTGACTAGTTATAAACATGACTTATAATTGACTCAACCTGTAAATAATTGAACTTGTTATTGACTGATGTGATATTTAATTGACTTGATATTTATCTGACTTATAAGTTTCAATTAATGATGAAGTTAGGGGTGTTCAAAATTCGGTTTTAACCGAATTAACCGACCGAACCGAACTAATTCGGTTAATTCGGTCGGCTACCGAATTAGTTCGATCGGGGAACGGTTAAGGTTTTTTTGGATATTCGGTTAACGGTTAATTCGGTTCGAAATCGGTTAATTAACCGAAATAAAATTTTAAATTTTAAATATATTATATATAACATATGGGCTCAGCCCAAACCATTTAAAATCCAATTAATAATTTAAGATCCAATAACTTTTAAACCTAAATCAATATTAATTAATTAAAAAATTTATATAAAATTTTTATTTTATAATTATATATTATTTAAATTAATTGTAAACTATTTTTTTGAATTAAAAAATATTAAATATATTATATATAACATATGGACTCAGCCCAAACCATTTAAAACCCAATTAATAATTTAAGATTCAATAACTTTTAAACCTAAATCAATATTAATTAATTAAAAAATTTATATAAAATTTTTATTTTATAATTATATATTATTTAAATTAATTATAAACTATTTTTTGAATTATAAAATATTTAATTTTTATATAAATTAGAAAATTTTAAAAAATTTCGGTTAATTAGAAAATTAACCGAATTAACCAAAATTTATTCGGTTCGGTTAATATTTTCGAAAAAAAGTTCGGCTCGGTTAACGGTTAAAGAAAAAAAAAAGTTCGGTTAATTCGAAAATGGTAGTTCGGTCGGTTCGGCCACCGAATTAACCGAATGAACACCCCTAAATGAAGTTGTAAGATTTTGAATTTATAATAAAATATGATAATTAATACGACTACTTTTAAAAGTTAAAACAAATTGTTAGTTATGATAATTAAATTAATAAATTTATTTTCTATATTAATTATAATCATTATATTATAAATCCTAATTATAATCATTAAAATAATTTCATTAAAAATTTTATTTATTGAACATGATTCTATTAAATTATATAAAATTAATTTAAATATTTATAGGTTTAATTTATTTTTCTTGTAATAATTAATTAATTTAAATATAATTTAACATAAAATTTAAAATATACATATAAGATGAATATATATATATTCAAAGTGAATGGTGGGAGAAAACTTTTTTAAAAAAATATTATTTTTTGTGTACGTGAAATTTTTTAATTTTATTTGGGAATTTAGAAAGAAGTTGAAAAATTTTGGTAAATTAAAAATTTAGAGGGAAATTAGAAAATTTTGAGAATAGAGGGAAATCGAGAAATATATATATACACACATATATCATACATGCATCATTGATCACACATGCACATACACGCATGCCCAAACATGACTACTTGATTCAAAATTATTGGGTATTTATAACGAAATATCTGAATTTTTAGATCGGGTACTCGATATTTTTTCTGGTATCCGGGTGGAGCCCGAGTCAAAAAATATCTTTTAACCGGATACCTAACTACCCGGTATCAGACTTTTTTTTATATTAGTTTATTAATAAACAATAACTCTCACGTGTTTTAAGCTTCCCCAAATCTAAATCCCTAATTTTCTCCCGAGTTTGCATCTCACTCACAGACTCACATTCGCACTTTCTAACTTCGATCGGTGCCCCACTATAGTCTTCACTCTTCACTCTTCACTCTTCACTCTTCACTCTTCACCCTTCACTCTTCACTCTTCAATTACCCTCAGTCCTCACCACTCTCAACCAAGCTCAGAGGTAAATCTCTTCAATTATCAGCTTAATCTTTTCGATTTTTTTCGATTGTAATGGGTTTTCACTTTTTCCAATTTGAATTAGCAAATCTCTTTTGTTTTTTTCGATATGTAATGGGTCTTCAATTACCAACTCAGAAACAGGCAGCACTTATGAAATAAACATAGAGATTTTTAGAATAGTTGACCTTTTCGTTTCTTGCTTCTCTGTTCCATAAACACGAATAGTTACTCTTTTTTTTCCTTATAATAAAGTTAATTTTTCTTTAGATAATCAAGCTTCATTTACCTGACTTCTTTTCTTTCATTTTTATTTTTCAAGTTTCATAATCAAGTTTGCATGTTCCTTTAAACAAATTACTGTTTAGTCTTGCTTTTATATTAAATGGTTTTATGTAATGGTTTTATGGACTCACTGTTGAGTGTTGCTTTTGAAAAAAAAATTGTTTGAGTAGAAAGAAACGGGTACCCTGCTACCCGAAATGTCGGGTACCCGATTTTGCGGGCATCACGCGTACTCATTTATTATGGGTTGTTCACGGGCCGAAAATTTAATACTAAAATATTTTGGATCAGATATGAACATCTTTATATGCACACACGTATAATATATATACACATAAATATATACATGCATCATAAATATGTATATACATACATATATATACTTATATATATATACTTATACTATATAGTTACATAGTTATATTATATATATGTATATACTTATGTTATATAATTTATATAATGATATATATTATATACATAGCTATATAAGTATAATGTATACTTATATAAGTATATACTTATACTATATGCATAAGTATAATGTACCTTATAATATATATACATGTATAATATTATATAATATTATCATAACAATCATTATATATATATATATATATATATATATATTTATATTGTAATTGATTCAATTTTTCCTAAACTTTTGAAATAAATGCAATTTAGTCTATTTTACAAATTTTCTTTACATTTTATAATTATTTCAATTTGATCTCTCTGTGTTGTTTAATTTATTTAAATTTTAATTTGTAGTTTCTTATTTGTTCAATTTAATTCTTAAAATTATATTTGAATCTGAAATTGACTCATACTTATTAATAATTTTGTAATATGCTTCATACTCTATAAATTACATAATAAACTTCATTTCAAATTTTGTAAATTATATTATAATCTCCAAACCCTATAAATTTTTATTCACCCACTTTTTAAATGGATACACTTTAGTCCAATTTTATATTAACTCCAACTTTATATTTTAAAATTATTTCGATTTGATCCTACATCAATGTGTGTTTTTTAATTTATTTATTTTTTTGTTTATAATTTCATGTTTGTTTAATTTAGTCATTCAAATTATATTTTTATCAAAATTGATACATAATTATTTATATTTTTGAAATTTACTCTAAATTATATACAATTACAAATTGTAATTCAACGTTCATGGAAGGTTAAAAATAATTAATCAAAAAGTAAAAAATGAAATGACATGAAATCAATTTGTATCCAGTAAGATTCAAGCTAAATTTTTTATGTCAATGATGTGCCAGTAAGATTCGACTTAAATTTTTTATGTCAATGATGTGACTCGATCTGAATGAGATTCTGTTGAAGTCCATCCGAACTTGAATTAATTTAGTATTTAATTGTTTCGGACCTAAACTGGCATCGATTTAAACTGAAATTAACCTGACCCAACCCGAACTAAATCTGATGTCAAATCAACTTGAAAAATGACTTGAACGAATTTGACCTAAACCCAATCTGATTCGAGTCGAACCATCAAATTGATATGACATTATCTATATCAGATTTTACCTGACCTGATAGGATATTACTGAAACGATTATCTGATTTTACATACCTAGAAGCGGTGACCCTCCCCCACCAAGATGCAAAATATAATCCAAACAACTTGTCACCCCACCACCAAAATGCCCAATACTACAAAAAAACCAATCGAAAACCACAATAAACTGGAAGCAAAACAACAACCAATAGACAAATAATTATCACCGAACCAAGGACAATGTTCGAATCACCATTGCTTTTCAACCATTAGTCAATAAACCCATAGAACCAAAACCTCGACTTAACCGGAACAATCAAATCCCTTCAAAATATCCTCAGAGCACACCAACTCACCAAATCAACAATTCATCTCCGTGGGAACCAAGGCAATAACCATCAAATAGATTTCACTTTTAAATAAAATGGATCACTTTTATCATTGAACTATGAACCAAATCTTTCTTAAGTTCTAAGGACACATCAATACTAAAGGGTATTGTAATACCCAATTTTTTTTCGGGCTCCAAACTTATTTGAATGTAAGAGGGTTCACACTAATCATGGTAAAAAGGAAAGTGTCATCATATCAAAGAATATCCCCGAGGAATTTTATCATATTCAGTGTGATCTCCTATCAATGGAAAAGAATATGCTAATTGATATGATTAGATAATATTAGATGTTATTTCCTTAGATAAAAAGATCTTGTATTATTTAGGCATATCTTAGCCGTCAATGTAAATAATCAGACTATTGGATGTTTGGAGGCACAACTATAAATAGAGGCCTTCTCCATCTCTTTAGAACGCGTAGGAAAAAACACTGAAAAAAGAGGGAAAAAATAAAGAAAAAGAGAAGAGGAAAAAAGGAGTGTAAGAAAGAGTCACTCAAGGCATTATAATCGAAGTTTGAGAGTAATAAAAGAGACATTTTGTTTAAATATTCTCTCCTTTTATTTTTACTCGTGTTCTTGTTATTCAATAGATCTCCGCTTTTTTTTTAAAAAAAATCTTTATTGGATGAGAGAACCGATGAATAAGGAATTGACTTATAAATAAATCATTATAGATCTAGTCTTTTTTGAGGTTTCTCGACGAAAATCAATAATTTCTTTTTATTAATATCATTTTAATTCGTTTTAAATTAATCCGACAATCTTGTTTTAGTTCTTCGAAAACCATTTGTTTTTGTTTTTCATTTATCTAATATGCTTAATTTTGATTTTGATTTTAATAATTTCGCATTAACTTTCCTGTTGTTTTATGTTTGGCCTTAATTTTAGCTTGATTTATGTTGTACATTTCTTTTTTTTTTTTTCTTTTTTTTTGTCATTATGTGTAATTTTGTATATTTTACTTTAATTTGAATTGATTTCCTTATTTATTTTAAATTACTTTTTCTTTAATTTATTATTCGTATGTACTTATGACTTATTTATTTATTGTCTATTTATATGATCTTTCAATTTACCTTTTCAATTTTAGTATTAATTTACTTTCTCATGACTGTATTTGAATTATTTCTTTATTTTGATGCTTGTGACCATTTTGTCTACTTTTCTAGATTATATTCAAGTTTGTTTCTAACGTATTTAATCTTTCAATACTAAACTCGATTATTGGTTGTATTCTTAAGCAAAAACTATAAGTTTAGATTTTAATTATTTTTGATCCTTTTATTTACCTTTGATTATTATTTTTTCTCAAATAAATAGTTGGATTAACCATTTTTTAATGATTTCAGTTTTTTTTAAAAAGGATACACATTTCAAGCTTTATTCTGATCTCCAACATTTTAAGTGAGGTGAAAGCGACGCTTTCATGAGAATATATTATTCGTATGAGCCTAGCAATTAGCCTTCGAGATTCATATACCATATGTCTTCGTTAGAATTTATTACTCACATGGACATAGGAGAATGTATCCTCTCAAGTTTAACTCGGTCAGCATAAGCCTGTGATGGGTTTAAGATCGAAGGTCTGGCAGGCCCAACGGAGCACCAGCAAGAGAAACTTGGGTCCTCTTTTAGAACAAAATTTCGTCACTGCAGAAGATTATAACCCACCCAAAATCCACATGCAAACCCTAGGATGCTTGTTTACTTATTCTCTGCTTTAATTTCACCGTTCCAAGTATGCGAACTAGAAATTTTTGTGGTTAAGTTATTTTATATTGGAAATCATATTGGATAGAAAATCACGATTAAGTAGGAACAAAAGTATGTGGGTTAGATATCATGTAGGAATTATTATAATGTTTGCCTAAATTATTAACTCTGAACACCCCAACCCCTATCCGACCCGAATACGAATCCGAGGTGTCACATTGACTTTTCAAAACATGTACTTTTAAAAGATAATTGAAAATTTAAACCTTCATTTATATAAAAATGGTGGAATCTTTAATCAAAACAAATAAACAGAATTCAACTTATTTTGAAAATAGAACTCAATAATTAACGTAAATATAATAGTGTATGTTTACAAAAGTGATCAGAGCATATGCAATTCACACCTTTAATTACACGCCAACACATTTATTACAATAAAATACATACTTTGTAAATTACTTCTGATATGATCTTCTAGTAGAGATATGTTGTCTTGCTTGATCCTAGCTTTATTCTTCCTGCTTCTTTGTACCTACGTGTGAAACACTCACACGCTAAGATGTGGACTTAGTGAGGCATATAAAATGCATAATAAAACATTAACACACTTAATCATATTCTAAGAATTTTATAAAAATCATATAAAGAAACCATAGAACATATCATAGAACAAACTGCATACATGCATATATATATACCATCATTATCATGCACTGTTCCTTTATATCTTTTCTTTCAATAGCCGATGGTATATCATTGAGAACTTAAGGTATGTGAGTGCATTGAAGTTGTGCACTAATGTTGTCACTACAACTCATATAAATTACACCGAAGTACTGCGTAGAATATGCACCGAAGTGCCACATAGAAATGTCCTGAAGGACCACATAATATTGTCCCGAAGGATCGCGTAGAAATGTCCCGAAGGACAGCGTAGATATGTCCCAAAGGACCGCGTAGAACCCTCGACTCTTGGCATGCAAATTATACCGTTAGCTCTCATATCACATGCTTATGGGCTTTACCATTTACATATTTCACATAGCTTGTATCACATAGACATATAATCACATAGATCATTATCACATAACTTATATCAACTTTTCATGTAATCACATAGGTCATGTAACATGTAGGATGACATATCACACATAGATCAGGTAGAACAATGCATATAACACTTAGACATATGCTTGTATTCATATACACATAGAAACTATATCAACAATATACTAGCATTCATGAAATCATGAAGTCAAAACATTGGAAATAGACTCATCGTAAGTCTTATTTCCATATAATCATATATTACAGTAATATGCACTCACCTTAGCCTCACTTAGTCAAATCCAAACTCTTATCTCTCTTGGTCAAACTTATATCGTCGATTCGTCCGAAACTTTCTTTCGTTCGTTATCTACACAAATATAAGATCTAAATGAATATTGGAGTTCATATTACTATTACTCAATCTTCATTTACCTAAGCTAGATGAAACACCTAATTCAAATTTTTAGTCTGAATAGTATCAGTACCCTAGGCCTAGTATTGATACTTCCTCACTATGGTATCGATACTATACTTCAGTATCTATACCCTTTCTACATTATGGAATTCGACTTCTAAAAATGATACCGATACTTGTCCATTAGTATCGATACCCTTGGTATCGATGCTACTTCTTCGGTATCGATACTGATTAAAGCATTCATCAAATTTTACTTTATGGTATCGATACTATTCTTGCAGTATCGATACCCAAACCCATATTTCACTCATTTAACTTTGAAGTATCGGTACTGTTCATCCAGTACCGATACCCCTTGCCCAAAACATACTCATTTTAACCCGAAAGTTTTCCAAAACTTAGCTAAAATTTTCACTTTACTCTCATTTTAAGCCTTTAAATTCAACTACACTTATTCAAATCAACTTATATCACTTTAACACATCTAAATATCTAATATCTCACTAGAACACTTGGAACCCAAATACCAATTAATCAACATGTTCCAAATCTATATCTAACACTTTAAATTTCTTATTCCAATTTATGACAAGTCAACTATGACTTTAAAATCCATTAAATAACTCTTTCTCATCAATTCACTCAAAAACCCCCTTTACTTATTCACCCATAACTTGTAATTATTTTAGTTTCTACTTCTCTTTAAGCTTTTTCAAGCTTTCCTAATACTCCAAGAATCCAAAAGCACTCATAACTTACAAGAAATAACCAACCGAAAGAATTCTTAACTTAATTTTGGAGCTCACGATTGAGAGGAGAAGAAGAAAGATGAAGATTATTATGGATTTCCATTTTACCCCTCCTTTACCTTCTACGTGGATATATAATACCCAAGGAACGAATTTTAAATTCATTTCCTTAATAAATGACCATTATGCCCCTTCCTCTTTCAAACTTTGCTAATCAACCTACACCAATAATTTCAAATTAACTCGTTGAACTTTTAAATTTTTTGAAATTAGTCACAAAGTTTTAAAATCTTACACTTTAGACACTAGCCCGATTTTTGGGATGTTACAAATCTCCCCTTAAGAAAATTCATCCTCGAATTTTCCTTGCACAAAGAGATGGGGACATTGTCTACGTATATCTTCTTCACGTTCCCATGTGGCTTCTTTTATTTTGTGATTCCTCTATAAAACTTTGACTAATGGAATCGTCTTATTCCTTAACTGTTTAACTTCATATGCCAAAATATGCACCGGTTCTTCCTCATAAGTTAAGTTAGGTTAAACTTCTATCTTTTCCAACGCAACGATATATGAAGGATCATATCGATATCTTTGAAGCATGGAAACATGAAAAACATTATGAATCTTCTCCATTTCTGGTGGTAAAGCCAACTGATATGCCACTGGTCCCACTCTCTTAACATTTTGTATGGTCCAATTAATTTGAGATTGAGTTTTCATTTCCAGCCAAAACGTAGCACTTTCTTCCAATGAGATACTTTAAAAAATACCTTATCTCCAACTTCAAATTCAATCTCTTTTCTTTTTAGATCGGCATATGACTTTTGCCTATCAACTGACACTTTAAGATTATGCTGAATTATCTAAACTTTCTTTTCTACTTCCTTGATCCAGCCAAGACCAAGAACTTCTCAATCTTTAAGCTCATACCAATTCAGTGGCGTACGACATTTTCTTTCGTATAGAGCTTCATAGGGAACCATCTTAATGCTCAACTGATAGCTATTGTTATAAGCAAATTCAATAAGTGACAAATATTTTTCCTAAGATCATTTGAACTCGATTTCACAAGCTCTTAACATATCTTCCAAAATTTGAATGGTTCTCTTAGACTGTCCATCTATCTGAGGGTGAAAGACTGTACTAAAGTTTAATCGAGTTCCTAAGGCTCCATGCAAAGTCCTTTAAAACCTCGATGTGAATCGCGGATCTCGGTCAGAAACAATCAAAACAGGCATACCATGCAATCAAACAATCTCTTTCATGTACGACTCATCATACTTATCTATGGAGAAATCAGCTCGAACGGGAATGAAATATGTTGACTTCGTCAATCGGTCAACTATCACCCAAATTGAATCTTTTTTGTTCGGAGTCAAAGGTAGCCCCGTTACAAAATAAATCATCACATTCTCCCATTTCCACTTAGGAATGGAAATTGGTTGTAACAATCCTGAAGGAACTTGATGCTCAGCTTTAATTTGTTGGACACAAATTCCGTAATGCTTCTTTTTCATTCATGGCCACCAATAATGACTTTTAAGATCCATATACATCTTGTTTCCACCTGGGTGCATCGTTAAAGGACTATAAAGAGCTTATGATAACAAGTTATTCTTTAACTCTTCATCTTCTGGAATCACCAGCCTTCCCCGATAATACAGATTACCATCAGACTTAACTTCAAAATTCTTATTCTCCTCATTTTTCACTTGTTCCCTTCTTTTCAAACACTTACCATATTTACCTTGTAAATCTTTAATGGGATCCAACAGTGTCTGCTTAAGCTTTAACTCTGCACATAATGCACCATCTCCATTCAATGACAACCTCGCATCTAAAGCTCTTAAGGCTGAGAACACTTTCCGACTCAAAACATCAGCTACCACATTTGCTTTCTCGAGATGAAAATTTATTATCACATCATAATATTTGAGAAGTTTAATCCATCTTCGTTGTCTCAAATTAAGCTTTCTGAGTCATCAAATACTTCAATCTCTTATGATCCGTATAGAGGTAGCAACGCTCACCATATAAGTAGTGACATCATATCTTCAAAGCGAACACTATTGCAATCAATTCCAAATCATGCTTCGGATAGTTCTTCTCATGCGACTTCAATTGCCTTGATGCATATGCCAATACTTTACCTTCTTATATCAGTACACATCCCAAGCTATTATGGGGCGCGTCACTATAAACCACATAGTTCTTGCCAGATTCGGGTTGGACCAATACTGGAGCTTCTGTCAAAATTTTTTTAACTCTTCAAAACTCTCTTGACATTCAGGGGTCCAAGCAAAAGATACATTTTTTCTCAGTAACTTGGTCAAAGGTCATCGAATTTTTTTTAACGAACCTTCAATAATAACCTGCAAGACCTAGGAAACTTTGAACTTCTGACACATTCTTTGGAATTTCCTAATCTAATATGGCTTTCATATTTTGAGGATCTACCCGAATCCCATCTGCAGATACCACATGGCCCAGAAATGCCACTTCAGTTAACCAAAATTAACACTTATACAATTTTTCATACAACTTCTTATCTCGTAGAGTTTATAAAACTATTCTAAGATGTGAGTCATGCTCTTCATTGGACTTTGAATACACTAGAATATCGTCAATGAAGACGACCATAAACTGATCGAGATAGGGTTAAAATACTCTATTCATTAGATCTATAAATGCAACAGGTGCATTAGTCAACCTAAACGGCATAACGATGAATTTGTAATGACCGTATCTTGTCCTAAAAGCCGACTTTGCAATGTCTTTTTCCTAAATCTTTAATTGATGATAACTAGAACACAAATTGATCTTAGAGAAAACTGTAGCTCCCTTTAACTAATCAAACAAATCATCGATTCTTGGGAAGGGATACTTGTTCTTGATTGTCACCTTGTTGAGCTGTCGATAATCAATGCAAAGACCC
This sequence comes from Hibiscus syriacus, assembly GCF_006381635.1. Taxonomy (NCBI): domain Eukaryota; kingdom Viridiplantae; phylum Streptophyta; class Magnoliopsida; order Malvales; family Malvaceae; genus Hibiscus; species Hibiscus syriacus. The sequence continues at coordinate 868,389 of NW_024062180.1, forward strand.
ATAGACCCATCTTTCTTCTTTAAAAAGAACACTGGAGCTCCCCAAGGTGACACACTAGGCCTAATAAATCCCTTATCCAACAACTCTTGCAACTGAGTCTTTAACTCGCTCAATTCTTTCGGAGCCATTCGGTAAGGGGCCATTGCAATCGGTGCTGTTCCAGGCATTACCTCAATTTAAACTCAACTTCCCTATCTAGAGGTAATCCTGATAACTCAGCTGGAAAAACATCGGGAAATTCTCTGACCGTTGGAATATCCTCTAATCTTCTCTTCTTAACTTGAGTATCCATCACATTAGCAATGAAACCTTGACATCCTTGTAACAATAACTTATTGGGCAACATCACCGAGATAACATTAGCTAACAGATTAAATCTTTCACTGATTACAATCACTTCTGATCTATATGGACTTATCAACATAACCCTCTTTATTCTACAGTCAGCTTTGGCATGATAGTGATACATCCAATCCATTCCCAAATTCACTTCAAATTCATCAAAGGGTAATTCCATCAGAGTAGCAGGAAATTCAATTCCTGAATCCTTATGGGACACCCTCGACACAACTTATTTACCTGAGCACTATGATTTAAAGGGTTAGTCACTATCACATCGTTACTTATTGGTTCTAGTTGAATTTTTAATTCCCTCACTAATTTTCTACTAACATAAGAATAAGTTGATCCCAAACAAATCAAAACTAAAATAAACTTATCAAATAACTGGAAGGTACTTGCAATAATCTTAGGATCATCACGATCTTCATTGGTCTTAATATTATAAACCCGAGAAGTGGAACATATCTCATGTTGAGTGGATAACTAAGACTGATTCCTTTCTCTACTTCTTCCTCTACCTCTCTAAGATACCGAAATAGATCACTCATATTGTCTAGGCTCTCCGGTCATCATTAGACAATCCAGATAAAATGGCTGGTGTCCTCACATCTAAAACAGGCTCCGGAGACTACCCAACAAACTCTGGTATGATTCTTTCCACAATGCTGACACTGTCTTGATTGACCCGGATTCAATCTTCTAGCTCCAGACCCTACTGATTGAGTCTGTCTTGTTCTCGATGGATTTGATCCTCTGACAGAGGATGCAACTGACTCAGATCTCGCCTGAGATCGAAAATCGAAATCTCTGCCCCTCTTTGATGGTGTTGAACTCGACAAAACATCAACTCTCTTGGACATCTAAAATTTTTTGTTCTCCAAACCTCTCTTTCTGAGCTCTTGCACAATTGACCACTTCTTCGAATGATGACAGATTTAAAACTATCAATAATTCTTTTAATCTAAGGCATAAGCCCTCAACAAACCAATCACATGCATCTTTTTTTAGTCGGAACCAACTCAGCAGCAAATCTACTCAACTTATTGAATTCGGACTCGCACTCATACACAGTACGATTCTCTTGTTTCATGCTTAGAAATTCTTGCTTCATTTGCTTAATAAACTGGTCCCTGATATACTTGTGCTTAAATTATTCTAGGAACAAAGTCCATGTCACTTGGTCACTTGACATTCTCATGGTGACATTAGTCCACCATACCCGAGCTTGCCCTCATAGCAAATATGCCACTCTATTTAACCTCTCAACTTCAGAACAGTGGAGACCCTCGAGCATGATCTTGACGTCATTTAACCAAATGTTTGTAGCAACAATACCTTCCTCAGCTTTACCCTTGAATTCAGGAGCTCCTAATCTTGTCAACTCTTTCGCTATATTCATTCTAGGAGTTGAGGGAGAAGACAGTTAGAAACGCGTCAGGATAGCGTCCAACGTCCTAAAAAATATTCCCTAATCTTTTAAAGACACTTTTTCAGGTGCATGATTTTCACTTTGCCTGGTCAGGGCAGGTGAATTATTACTTCCTTCCTGTGTTTCATCTCCTACTTCACTTCTTGAGCTCTCGTGATCAGACATATAATAAGATAATAATATTTAACTCTATTAGCTAAGACAACATTTTCATTTCCATATCAGATCAGAAATTTTCACTCTTTTGTTGGCATGTATACTTTTTAAAACACTTTTGAATTCAGTTTATGCCTAGAATCGGCTAAACCTTAGCTCTGATACCATTAAATAAACACCCCAACTCGTATCCGACCTGGATACGAATCCAAGGTGTCACATTGACTTTTCAAAACATGTACTTTGAAAAGATAATTGAAAATTTAAACCTTCATTTATATAAAAATGGTAGAACCTTTAATCAAAATAAATAAAGAGAATTCAACTTATTTTGAAAATAAAACTCAATAATTCACTTAAATATAATATTGCATTTTACAAAAGTTATCAGAGCATATGTAATTCACACATTTAGTTATATGCCAACATATTTATTACAACAAAATACATACTATATAAATTACTTATGATCTGATATTTTTGGTAGAGATATGATGTCTTGCCTGATCCTAGCTTTGTTCTTCATGTTTCTTTGTACCTACGTATGAAATACTCACACGCTAAGTCGTGGCTTAGTGAGACATATAAAATGCATAATAAAACATTAACACACTTAATCATATTCTAATCATTTTATAAAATCATATAAAGAAACCATAGAACATATCATAGAACAAAATGCATACATGCATATATATATACCATCATTATCATGCATTGTTCCTTTATATATTTTCTTTAAATAGCCCATGGTACGTCATTGAGAACTTAAGGTATGTGAGTGCATTGAGGTTGTGCACTAATATTGTCACCACAACTCGTATAAATTGCATCGAAGTGCCACGTAGAATATGCACCGAAGTACAACATAGAAATGTCCCGAAGGACCACATAGAAATGTTCCGAATGACCACATAGAAATGTCCCGAAAGACCGCGTAGAAATGTCCCAAAGGACCACGTAGATTTGTTCCGAAGGACCGCGTAGAACCCTCGTCTCTTGGCATGCCAATTATACCTTTAGTTCTCATATCACATACTTGTGGGCTTTACCATTTACACACTTCACATAGCTTGTATCACATAGACATATAATCACATAGATCATTGTCACATAGCTTATATCAATTTTTTCATGTAATCACATAGGTCATGTAACATGTAGGATGACATGTAACACATATATCAAGTAGAACAGTGCATATAACACAGACATATGCTTGTATTCATATACACGTAGAAACCATATCAACAATATACTAGTATTCATGAAATCATGAAGACAAAACATTGGAAATAGACACATCGCAAGTCTTATTTCCATATAATCATATATTACAGTAATATACACTCACCTTAGCCTCACTTAGTCAAAGCCAAACTCTTATCTCTCTCTTGGTCAAACTTATATCGTTGATTCGTCTAGAACTTGCTTTCGTTCGTTATCTACACAAATATAAGATCTAAATGTATATTAGAGTTCATATTACTATTACTCAATCTTCATTTACTTAGGCTAAATGAAACACTTAATTCAAATTTTCAATCTGAATAGTATCGGTACCCTAGGCCTAGTACTGATACTTCCTCATTATGGTATCGATACTATACTTCAGTATTGATACCCTTTCTACATCCTGGAACTCGACTTCTAAAAATGGTATTGATACTTGTTCATTAGTATCGATATCCTTGGTATCGATGGTACTCGTTTGGTATCGATGATACTCCTTCGGTATCAATACTGATTAAAGCATTTATCAAATTTTACCTTATGGTATCGATACTGTTATTTCATTATCAATACCCAAACCCATATTTCTCTTTTTTAGCTTTGAATTATTGGTACTGTTCATCTAGTATCGATACCCCTTGCCCAAAACTTACTCATTTTAACCCGAAATTTTCCAAAAATTAACTAACTTCCCCACTTTACTCTTCTTTTAAGCCTTTAAATTTGACTGCACTTATTCAATTCAACATATATCACTTTAACACATCTAAATATCCAATATCTCGCTAAAACACTTGGAACCCAAAATCATACCAATTAATCAACATTTCCCAAATCCATATCTAACAATTTAGATTTTCTTATTATAGTTTACGAAAAGTCAAATATGACTTCAAAATCAATTAAATAACTCTTTCTCACCAATTCACTCAAAAAACCCCCTTTACTTAATCACTCATAACTTGTAATTCTTTTAGTTTCTACTTCTTTTTAAGCTTTCTCAAGCTTTCCTAATACTCCAAGAAAATCAAAACCACTCATAACTTACAAGAAATAACCAATTGAAAGAATTCTTACCTTAGTTATGAAGCTCAAGATGGAGAGGAGAAGAAGAAAGATGAAGAGAATTATGAATTTCCTTTTTACCCCTCATTTCCCTTCCACGTGGATAGATAATGCCCAATGAATGAATTTTAAATTTATTTCCTTATTAAATGACCATTATGTCCCTTCCTCTTTCAAGCGTTGCTAATCAACCTACACAAATAATTTCAAATTAACTCCATGAACTTTTAAATTTTCAAAATTAGTCACGAAGTTTTAAAATATTACACTTTAGTCACTAGCCCGGTTTTTGGGATGTTACAAATTCACTGTACTAACATATTTTCCCTTCTTTTTCTATATTATCATCTACATCATAACATAGAGGTGTTGACATATGAAGTTCTCGTCAACTCTAGTTTTCGATAATGTAAAAAGAGGTTGTGATTCAAGAGGTTAAACATGCAGATGTGCGTAATAGATAAAGAAAACCCGTAGAAGGTAAAGAGACAGTCTACGACACAACTACAATCAGTTTGAAATAGAATTTCATCCTAAAGCTAAGAAATATGTGGGGAAAGCGAAAGCCTGAGAGAAAGAAGAAGTTTCATCAACGTCTGCTTATTTATGAGTGGAAGAAGATCTAATATGAGCATCAATACAATTATGAAATCCACGGTACAATTGAAAGCAAGATGTTGACTTCCGAGACATACACAAATTTTTTTCACTATAAAACAATCCAGACTAGGAAAAAACATTGAACGTATAACATCGTGGAAGGTTATACGATGGAGATATGTAGTGACAATCTCATTGACAAGAGGCCCAATACAAAGTGAAAGGAAGAAATGCAGTCACATGGGAGTTCCTAGATCAAGCCCACAGGACGACTCATCACTTGTATGGCTTGGCAATAGGAGTTGGGGCAACGAGACATGGCATCTAACTAGAGACGGCGAAGTAAAGAGACTTGTCAATCTATTCAATGTTATGCAGAGTTTAGAAAATCTTGCTCGTGTACCTCTAAAGAGATTTTGGTCTCATTGTAAGTACAATTTTGTCCCAATGAAGGTTATTTATTATAACATGCATTTTTGGGATCAATGCCTCGAAATCCTCATGCATTCATCATACATTTTTCATTCTTGTACTTTAATATGCATTCAATATTAAAACATAAATAACTAATAAAGACCATTTTGTTTATCAAAAAAGGAAAAAGCATTGTACTCACTACATCCTCATAATACTTGATCCAAGACTAAGGAAATATAATTAAGACTAGCTCAGATTGAAGACAACAAGTTGAAATTGCAAAATAAATTTGAGGGCAAACTAAATCAGAACAATCAGAGTACTATGGACTCCATCACAAGAGGCCAAACCACTCTAATCGATCAAATTGTTGTAAGCTTAATAAGGCCGAACCTTGTAAACATCACTAGGGCAGAGATTTCTGAGGGAAGTTGGACATTTGAGGAACAATAAGTTATTTTGATGGATTAATCATGATGCAATTGCATTATATCTTGTTTGAACTTTTTTCCATTTTCTTTTACCTTAAAATTTGTAAGGCACTTGAGTTTAAACACATCGAATGAAATGCTACCTTCTAAGGTTATGAGCAATGCGAAAATTTTTAATATTTAAGTTCTTTAAATATCAACTGAACTAAAGGCTCTTTTAAGAATTTTAGTTATAAACTAATAACAAGTAACATGATTACACTCCTAAAAATAGATCATTTTGATCTTTCACTGAATACAAGATCCCTTGATTTTATGCCAAAAAAAATTACTTGATTTTATTCTCAAGATTACACTTCCTCAAAGGATGACTCCAAATTCAACATGCTAGCCTTCTTAGGCATGAAGCATGTATTCTTCCGATAAATGCATAAGTAAAGTACGGTCTTCCCGTATATAGGTAAGATGAGGCATTCGATGTACATGATTTTGGTAGACCATTTATATGGTAGTTCGATTTAGGATATTCAACGATGATTCATAATCTACACAGTTGGAATAATGAAATAGATAGATTTAGCTTAGGCCAATTGCTTGGAAATTGAACTCTAAAGATAAAATTTCTTGACCTTCAACAACACTTAGACTATAACATGTTCTTCTTGTTGACCTTAAAAAATCTTGAAATCAAAAACTCAGAGAAGTAATGTGTTATTAATACGAGATAATTTTAATATTGTTGTGGGCAATCCTTTGAAAGTAGTAAGCTGATAATCTTCGAAGGTAAGTATGAAGAAGCAATGGAGGTAATATCCAAACTTTATGAAGCGATTTTCGTTCAAGTTGTCAAGTCAAAGACTTTCTGACTTTTAAATCCTCTAATTAGAGGTATTTCACTAAAGTAATGGGTAATGATAAGAGCCCTAACTTTATGCATAAGATTACATTCAAATCATGACACTAATTACTTTGTGTCGAGATGAATTTCCCAAAAAAATCAAAATAGAGTTGAGAACATATAATTTAAGGAAATAGATTTTAAGAAAGGCAGTAAGGCCTAAATTTGAATTTAGAATGAGTTTTGATGGAAAAGAGGACTAAGTGAGTCAAAAAATATCTGTTATATTTGACTACACACAAGCACTCAGAAATTATATTTTTAGATCAATATTTTTACATTTTCTATGCTAAAGGGGTTTACGAAAGTTGAACAAATGAAAGATGTCACAGAACTGAAACATGAACGCTCTCTAAAATGTCTAGCAGTACAATACCGAATGCACCTGCAGGGGCATTTTAAGCAATCACTAGCAATTTGCATTGGATCATTGAAGGTTAAGGGGCATCTAAAAGGTATACGTGAACGCATGGAACAAGTGTACATGATCACCAAATGAATGAATCCCTCGAAAATTAAAACCAATCTAAACTCTTCCCAAATTAACCTTTACCATTGGTCTTGACACTTGTCAAAAAACTATAACTTTAAAAGATAGAAATAGCATTTGATTCTTTTAATATTTAAAGAACTCACGTTTTATAATTTACTTCAATTGTAAGCCTAAAACAAGGGACATAATTTTCTTTCTTCAAAAAAAAAATCTTTTTCACATTTTGAAAGACAAAGGAAGACAAACATTTTCGAACAAGATATTCTCTCTAATAAATGTATCTCGTAAATTAAAAAATGTCTCTTAGATATGGAAGCTTTGGGTCAATGTCGGGCGAAAAGAAAAAAAACCTTAGGGTAAGAGTTTATTTGGGCATGGAGAACATATTTTTGCAAGTCAAGAATTATTAACACATACTCGAATGAAATAATGAGGAAGATTGAAGAATTTGAGGATGAAGGCCCAAACACCTTTAAATCATTATCATTCATGAAAGCATGCACTTGCATCATTGATATATTTGCATCAAACATTCATCATTCATTATTTTCCCCTTACGAGGATATTCTCAAAATTTTTATTTCTTAATATCATTTCTCTCCCATAAGAATACTTTCAAATCTATCTTTCTTAAGATCATTTTCCTTCTTTTGAGGTTTCAATAATTTTTTTCTTCCAAAAAGTTGTCTTCCTTGTGACCATTTTCCTATCTCGAGGATATCTTTAATGCTTTCAAAGAATCTCATTTTTCTTAAGAACATATTTCCTCTCTTGACGATATCTTTAAAATTAAAAAAAAATTAAAAAAAGGGTATTGTTTTCTTTAAGATTATTTTTTTGAAACAAAATTTCATCTCACTCAAGACAGTTTCCCTTGAAACAATTTTTTATCACACCTGAGATAGTTGCCCTTAAAACAAGTATCTTCTCACTAGAAACAATTTCTTTCGAAACAAAAATTTTATCTCACTCGAGATAGTTTTTGTTAAATTTTTTATCTTACTTGAGATATTTTCTCTTGAAATAAATTTCGTCTCATTGAGACAGATTTATGGAAACAAAATGTAACCCCTTTTACCAGACCTAGAAGGAATTAGGTTGAATCTAGAGAGTCTAATTGAAATAATTTTCCCTTGAGTAAACCATGACCACTTAAAAACTTACATTATAATTTAATGAAACAAATTCTCAAATTCAAACTTCAAAATTTATTATTAAAAATAATAGTACGAAGAATTCCGATATGAAAAATAAATATTTAAAACATGCATAATTAGACTCAATATTAATTATAATGTCTGAAGTCCAAATTACAAGTAATAAAAATAATTCTCAAAATATTATAAGTAAAGTTAGATAAAGAAAAGTCAAAATAAAATTCATACTGAAATAAAATTTTATTCTGAGTGATGATTGTAATTCTCCAAGTATCGTTTACCTAGCTTGATAATTTGAAAGAGAACTAAAGGGGGGTAAACTACAAAACTTAGTGTCTCTATAGTGCATCAGTCACAAATAATTCATCACAAGACAACATACAATTTGATTCAACAAAATATCCACATATTAAATATACAATGAATGTGCACCAAAACACTTTACACCATCCGAAGAGTAGGTTACCCAAAACCACTCTAACTATTAACACCATCTGAAGTGGGGTCTACCACAAAGATAGAGGCCATTGAATCTGAAGTGAAATTATCTTCATCGGGTGAAAAACACTGAACTTCCCCTTTCAATAATCATCCCAACATGAAATGCAAAATGACATACAAATCCGAAGTCTGATCCGATTCGATTAACACAAATCCGAATAACGCATACTGGAATATCATATATCCGAATTCCGATATGATCCAAGTGTAATAATTATATTTACAAATAATCCGAATGCAACTCATAAATTTTCAGTTCGACATATCAACATATTTCACGTAATATATGTTTTCAAATTATATGAGATAGAACAATGTCACATAATCCATCATGCTCGAAATCAACTTCCAAACAACATGCTTAATCGAATTATATTTAAAGCAACAATACACATAACAATCATGCTTCAATCAATTTTTAGTCTGACAAACAATCAATCAACACAACATAATATAGCACCGGATAAAGACACACCTCGAGAGATAACTAACGATGATAATAGAGCTTCCCACGATCAACCCAAACCGTGATCTAACCTAATCAACTCCAACGAAATAATTAACCAATAATTTACTATTCTAATTTAATATCAGAACCACATCTAAACTAAGTAATCGACTAATACTCACAGTTAGTCCTCGAAACACGAGTCGGTTTGAATTGATCCCTACAGAATAATTAGCAACAATTTACTATTCTATCGAAGTAACGAAAACAGATCAAATTTACTAATTTTTCACTAACACTCACGATTAGTTCTGGTAACCCAAGTCGCTTCAAAGTGAGTCGGTGATGGCGGAGGATATGATGACTTCATTTTCGATTTGATTTCTCATGCAAAATTACATCGACTAATTTTAAATCACAATAAAGCAACTCAGAGTAAAAGTACTAATTTACAACAAGTATATAAAATAATTCATATTCGATTAGGGGGAACCGACATCATGTTCGTTCGAATAGAATATTCTTCCAGAATAATGGAGGGGACTGCCGGATCGAATTATGGGACTACAACCGATGGAGTTACACCAGCAACAGACCAAAGGGCCGACAACAGAGACCTCACGGCCACCCGGTGAGGGAAATGACGAGGGAGAGACGGCAGTGGTGTTTCACGACTAGTCGGGTACTACCCAAACCCAAAACAACCAGTTAGGCCTTCCTCGGCAAGAACCCGACCTTGCCATCGCCACAACAGCAGTGAACGACCGAGATCAATGGTGGCGTGATGGAAAGAAATGTCACTGTCGATTTTGCAAAACAAGAAGTTAAATTGATGATTATCGGACCAACTAGTCTTTACGAAATACGAGAGATGAGGAAGCGGTCTTCACCGGTGGTCTAGCTTCATCGGTCGGTGACAAGAAAGTAACTAGGAAGAGTGAATGGCGCAAAGAAGAGACGCAACCAGGGATATACATGGGTCGGGTTGGGTCGGATTTTTGGTTCACCCAATCCTACCCAAGAACAATTACTCATCCACCCGAAATCCGACACGATCCACATAATATATACCATTGACACGATCTGAATCTGACCCGATCTGAAATAATAAAAATGTTATTTGTATTTAATAAAAATAATAATTTAATTGAAAAAATAATATATAGAAGGTGTTGAACAACCCTCATAATGGATTCAAAAAGGCCTACTGATTCTGGAAGATACAAAAAAACAAGTGGAAGAGCATAACACTAAGGAACGAAGCTACATCAACCGAACAAAAATTAGTCATTTTTTTATCTGTGCTCTATTCACATTACATGTGAATGAGCAAAAAGGAGCAGCTGTAATACCCAATTTTTGTCCAGCTCCAAACTTATCTGAATGAAAGATAACATGTTCACACTGACCATAGTGAAAAGGAAAGTACCATCATATAGAGTATCTCAGAGGAATCTTGCAATATTCAGTGTGATCTACTATCAATGTAAAAGAATATAATAATTGATGTGATTAGATAATATTAGATGTTATTTCCTTAAATAAGAAGATCTTGTATGATTTAGGCACATCATAGTTGTCGATGTAAATAATCTACATCTTTGGATGTTTGGAGGCTCAACTATAAATAGAGGCCTTCTTCATCTCTTTAGAACACAGATAAAAAATTCTGAAAAGAGGGAAATAAAGAAGAAAAAAGATAAAAGGAAAAAAGGAGTGTGAGAGAGAGACACTCAAGGTATTGTAATAGAAGTTTGAGAGCAATAAAAGATATATTTTGTTTACAAGTAATGTCTTTTTATTTTTACTTCTGTTCTTGTTATTCAATCATGAAAGATTATGAAATAAACCAAAAGAACAACCTGCATCATTAAGAGAAAGGTAATTTCTTTATATACAACAAGAAGCTCAAGACCCCTAACAAAAATTATAGTACAAAAAACTTATAACCGTCTAACAGAATTGAACAACAAACTCTGACTTATAACTCGTAACTCTAACATACTTCTTATCCTTCTTCTCCTCTATAGTTCATTGATTTTTTTGATGCAAGAATGCATAATTAACACTGTAAGCGTATTTCATCTGCTAAAACAACCCTAGGTTGTTCCCTTAGACGAGCTAAGAAAGGAGCTGATAATGTTTGGTGATGACATCTGTTATTTGATTAGAAGATGGTATATAGTTGATTTGGAAGGATACATCCTTTGGCTTTAGCTCCACGTGCTTTAGCTTGACATGATGAACCAGATTGGCCGAATATGCAATGGCATTGGTCTTATCACACCAGAGGACATGTGTAGCAGTGTAATGAATGTCAAGTTCAGTTAATGTTGAGATGTTAAGAGTTAGTTAGAATGTTTGTTAATTAGTTAATGATCAGTTAGTTAGTTAGTGCATTAGTCTAGTGTTTAAATTGTATAAAAGAGTTTGTATAGATTGATATAATGAGATATGAGGTATTTTCCACACGTGTTTTAACATGGTATCAGTTGAAAAGTCTCGTGTGATATCTCACCCTTTCTAATTTTCCCTTTTCCTTTTACCGAGTTTAGTTTTTTCCCCCTCTTTTCCTCCATAGATCCATCGATTTTACTCATCCTCTTTACCTTCATCCATCGGATACGTCGGGGACGGTGTTGGTTTCACATCAGCTGACTGGAATCGAGAACTACAATCTATGGAGTCGTTCGATTCGAATCGCGCTACTGACAAAGAATAAGTTAGGGTTTATAGATGGCGATTGCACTCGTGGTGATTTCGGTGAGCTGCTGCAATCACAGTGGGACAGATGTAATGCAATCGTTCTTTCGTGGATCCTGAATACTGTGAGCGTTGATCTCTCTGCGGGATTGGTTTTTGCTTACACGGCCGCACATGTTTGGAATGATTTGAAGGAACAATTTAGCAAAGTCGATGGCTCTCGGATTTTCTTCCTCCATCGAGAAATTGCTCTATTTACTCAAGGTGATTCCTCCGTTTTTGCCTATTATTCGCATCTAAAGCTTATTTGGGACGAGTACAATGCTTTAGTCCATGCCTCATCGTGCAATTATGCTGGTGCTTCCCAAGCGTTGAATCACGTTCTTCAGTAATGTTTGTTTCAATTTTTAATGGGACTGAATGAAACTTATTCTGCCATTCGGAGTCAGATTTCCTTCTGGATCCGCTTCCTTCGGTGAATCAGGCATATACGATGGTGGTTCAGGAGGAGTCCCAGCGTGGTTTTTCTTCAGGATTTTCACCACTGTCTGATACGGTTGCCATGTATTCCAACTTTGCTAATTCTCTCCGAGGACGATTTAATGGAGTGTGCGACTTTTGTAAGATCTGTGGTCATAAGCGTGACCAGTGTTATAGACTCAATGGCTTCCCTCTTGACTTCAAGTTCACCAAGACAAAGAAAACCTCCTCTGCCATGGTAGCTAATTCCGATCAGGTTGTTAATTCCTCGGAGTCTTCTCCTTTGGCTCCGATGCTCACCTCGGATCAGTACAATCGTTTGTTGGAGCTTCTTAACAAATATATTCATGACTCTGGCGATACTGCTGTTGCCAATTTTGCAGGTATGGTTCATGATGGTTTACCTGCTCCTATGAATAATTCTGTTACCTGGATTCTTGACACTGGAGCTACTGACCATATGTTGTTTAATTTTGAATGCTTGAGTAATCCTGTTGAATGTTTTTCCCGTTTTGTTCATCTTCCAAATGGTAAAACTCTTCCTATAACACACATTGGTTCTTTTTGGTTTGATTCATCTCACTGCCTACAGAATGTCTTATATGTTCCTGTATTTGCTCATAATTTGTTGTTTGTCTCAAAATTGACCACTGACTTAAATTGTGTTGTTCAATTTTATCTTGACTTTTGCATCTTTCAGGATCTCTACAATGGCAAGATGCTGGGGATTGGTAGGAAACATGGAGGCTTGTATGTTCTTCATTCTTTTGGTTCTTTTCTTAGTACTGTTTCTAAGGCTCCTAATGTGTCTTTAGCTATTACACCTCATTGTATGTCCTCTGTTGATAATAAAACATCCGTTTGGCATGCCCGATTAGGTCATGCTTCTTTTCTAAAGTTGCATCATATCTCATTGAATGATTGTAAACTAGATTCTTCTGTTATTTTGTACTGTTTGTCCTTTAGCCAAGCAAACTCGTCTGCCTTTTCCAATTAGTCAGTCTCGTTCTAATCTTCCTTTTCAGTTAATTCACATGGACTTATGGGGTCCATACAGAATTTCCACTCATAGTGGCCATAGGTTTTTTCTAACAATAGTTGATGACTGTACTCGAATGACATGGGTTTACCTATTAAAATTTAAGTCTGATGCTATTATCACTTTAAGAAAATTTCTTTCTATGGTCCTTAATCATTTTGAGGCTTCTGTCAAAATCATTCGTAGTGATAATGGGTCTGAGTTTTTCAGCAAAGATTGTTCTTTCCTTTTCTCTTCTCTTGGCATTGTTCATCAGTCATCTTGTGTTGATACTCCTCAGCAAAATGGGGCAGCTGAAAGAAATCATAAACACCTATTAGAAGTAGCTAGAGCACTTCGTTTTCAGTCTCGGGTTCATATTAAGTTTTGGGGAGAGTGTGTCTTGGCTGCATGTTACTTAATTAATAGGCTGCATTCTGCTGTCCTTAACTGGAACTCTCCATATGAAATGTTTCATCATAAGCCTCCTTCTTTGTTACACTTAAAGGTCTTTGGTTGCTTAGGTTATGCTACTCAAACTAAGCCTCCTGACAAGTTTGCTCCTAGAGCTATTCCTTCGGTTTTTATGGGATACTCGGATACTCAAAAAGGTTATTTGATGTTTAGCCTTGTGTCTAAGATTTTTTTTGTGAGTAGGGATGTTCGGTTTCATGAAAATTCATTTCCTTTTCATTCACCTGAGTTGCCATCTCGGTTATTTCCTTCACAACTTTTGTCTCTGATTCTGAGTTTTTTGTAACTGATTTACCTCATTCCGATGTGTCTCCTAGTTCAGTTTCTCAACAGTCTGCTTCTAGTTCTTCTTTTAACAATCTGTGTCCTGTTGTTATTGGTACAGAGTCTCCTACACTTGTTACTTCTCCTTCTTCTAGTGGTCTTGTTCCTGTTGGTCATGTTGTTAGGAAGTCTTCTAGAGTGTCCAAGCCTCCACTTTGGTTAAATGAATATGTTTCTTGCCAATCATCCACTTATAGCTTTCATCCCATTTCAAATAACATTTCTTATTCTCATCTTCCATCTCACACCCAATCTTTTCTTTCATCCATTTCCATTGTTGAACCTACTACTTATAATGATGCCGTTAAGGACCCTTTATGGGTTAATGCCATGCAAGAGGAGATTCAAGCATTAGCATTAAACAATACTTGGTGTGTAGTTCCTTTGCCACCGAGAAAGGTCCCCATTGGTTGCAAATGGGTATATAAGGTTAAGTTTCGATCCAATGGTGAGGTTGAATGATATAAAGCACGTTTGGTTGCGAAAGGCTACAATCAACGAGAAGGTGTGGATTTTGTTGAAACCTTCTCCCCTATTGCTAAGCTGGTCACCGTACGAACAGTTTTGGCACTTGCCTCTTTGCAACATTGGTCTCTGTTTCAAATGGATGTCTATAATGCATTTCTTCAAGGGAACTTGCTTGAAGAGGTTTACATGCAATTACCTCAAGGATTTTACAGCCAGGGGGAGAACATGGTCTGTAGGCTGCAGAAATCTATTTATGGTCTGAAGCAAGCGTCTCGGCAGTGGAACATGAGGCTAACTGAAGCTTTGGTAACTGCTGGATATGTTCAAAGTAAGTTTGATTACTCTCTTTTTACAAAAAGAAAGGGAACAAAAATAGTAATCATGCTTATATATGTTGATGATCTGTTGATTACCGGAAATGATGCTGCCATGATAGAAGAATTAAAAAAGATTTTGCATGCTAGCTTCAGAATGAAAGATTTAGGTGAACTTAAATACTTTCTTGGTTTTGAGATACTTAGATCTAGAGAAGGGATCTTGTTAAACCAAAGGAAGTATGCATTAGAGCTGATAGAAGAAACAAGATTAGGAGGTGCTAAACCTGTTTGTACACCTATGGAGCAGAATATTAAGCTTACCACTGCTGGTTATGATTCTAGTTTAATTGAAAATGATGGGAAGAAGATAGATGATGAAGTGTTGCAGGGTGAAAAAGAAATCTACCAGAGGTTGATAGGTAGGTTGATTTATCTCACTCATACAAGGCCGGATATCACTTTTGTGGTACATCATCTGAGTCAGTTCATGCAGCAACCAAAACGCTCGCACTTGGAAGCAGCTCTTAGAGTGGTTAAGTACATAAAGAAGAACCCTGGTCGAGGGATCTTATTGTCTTCTACATGACAATATCAACTGTCAGCATTTTGTGATGCTGACTGGGCAGCTTGTTTGATGACAAGGAAATCGACTACTGGGTTTTGTGTCAGATTAGGAAATTTCTTAATTTCCTAGAAGTCAAAAAAGCAGAACACTATAGCAAGGTCGTTAGCAGAGGCGGAATACAGAGGCATAGCAATGGTAGCAGCAGAAATTGTATGGCTAAAAGGTTTTTAGTATAGTTGGACGTGAGGGATCTTCAGCCGGCTAAACTTTACTGTGATAGCAAGGCAGCATTGCAAATTGCAGCAAACCCGATATTTCATGAGAGGACGAAGCATATTGAAATAGATTGCCATTTTATTCGTGAGAAAATACAAGAAAGGGTGATTTGTACAGAATATGTTTCATCTGCAAATCAACTAGCAGACGTTTTATCCAAGGCTTTGGGTACTCAGCAGCATGAATATTTAATTTCCAAGTTGGGAGTCAAAGATGTCTTTAGACTACCAACTTGAGGGGGAATGTTGAGATGTTAAGAGTTAGTTAGAATGTTTATTAATTAGTTAATGATCAGTTAGTTAGTTAGTGCATTAGTCTAGTGTTTAAATTGTATAAAAGAGTTTGTATAGATTGATATAATGAGATATGAGGTATTTTCCACACGTGTTTTAACAGTTAACAGGGATTTCATCTAAATAACTTTGCACATAGAGTTAGTTAGACTTCGATATTCTAGTTTATTAGATGATCTAGCAACCACACATTGCTTCTTGGAACTCCAAGCAACAAGGTTTCCTCCTAAAAACATGCAGTGACCAATTGTCGATCGTTGTTCGCGTATTGTGAGTACTATAAAATTATACGCAAATAATGTGCAAGTATACACAATCACTCAAGTAATAAAGTGATGAGTGAGTATCGTCTCCAAGTGATTGGAAGGATATTGAGTAAAGTTTATGCACTATTCTAAAGTAATTAAGTATAGCTAATGGTATTCACAAATGATTATGTTGAAGCAAATGAAATGTGTATGAGTAACAAAAGGAAATGTCATGGCAAAGGAAAATGGTAAAAAATAGTAAATAAAATAAAAAGAAGATAATCCTCACGTGACAAGCTTTCAATGGAATGAATGGTAGGGATTGATCTAAGGATGCTAAACTTATTTCTCAAGTATATTTAAGTTTTCTGGACTTCACTTACTCGACAGGGCTTTCCTAAAATGTTCTCACAGGAACCTAACAGAATAGGATGCCAAGGCATCTGCTCTCACTCAACGATGTTGGACGGCCTAACCTATTGATAAAGACACCTTTTTAGTCGTTGAAATCCTATCCTAGTCTCTTCCGAGATCTAAGGGATTTGGTTATAATATTCCTAGGCCGGTTTAAAGCCCCTTGAAAATACCATAACCCATTTGCTTATGAGGATCTTATCTTGCGTTTCTTCCGAATACTTACAAGTATTTTTAGCTTAGGATTCTTCCAAACACCTAACCTTCATCTAAGAAATGGACATTTCCATGCTCTTACAAGCCTAGATGGTGAAGCATTCACAAGCAAAGCAAATAAAGAACCAAAATAAAATTAAATATACCATTAAAAATAAAGTTTAAACATCCATTAAACCAACCACCACCAAATAAGTTAGTTCATGGTAGGGTTCGAAATATTCATAGAAAAATCCATAAAATATTCGTTCCAACAACCCACAAATAAAATAAATAAAAATAACAGCAAAGGGAAGTGAGAAAGAGCCTTCGACGCGCGCCACCGGAGGTCTCCTCGGCCACCACGAACCGCCTTAGCTTGCTAGCTCCTCTCGACACCTAGCTCGCCACTCCTTGAAGCTTTATCAATGGAGGAAAACCCAAGGAAGAAGAAAGGAAAAGGGAAAATAAAAATATGATTTTTATGCTACAATATGCGTCTCCTTTCTTCCACACACTCTCTCTCTTGTGAGGTGTAATATATAATAAAAATATCTAGGGGTAATGATGATGTTGTTGGGATATTGTTGGGTGCAAAATACCTCTCATACCCCTAGAATCACATGTTATGCATGAACCTTATCCTCCAGGTGTCAGTGGTCCCCAAGCAGGTTGTTACAACCATCATTTCATGCAAAGCAGCTGTCCACGTACAACTGTATATTTTTGTCGTTTTCTGCGCCAGAAATGCCGAGGCATTTCAATCTGCTTCAGCGTGTGATGCCGCGACATTACTTCCCAGCCTATTTTGCTTGTTGTTTCCTGCACATCACTAAAAACCACACCTTCCTCCTCATATAGCACCTTAATAAAATAAAATAACACAACCACCACAAATGCAATTACATGCAACTACATACATCTAAAATGACTTATATGTACCCTTAAACAAACAATAACTTAACTCAAAAAGGCCTTAAAAGTAGTCTTTTTACAGAGTTATCAATCGTCTATCATCCGAGTTAGTACCCCAATCAGAATCAGATTATCCAACTACCGTTGTACTTGTCTTGCTTGAACTAAAATATAAACCATGATCCATGGTTCTTTTGAGGTATCGAATAACTTTTTTAACTGACTTCCAATGTTTATCAGTGGTGCCTGCATGAACTGACTAACCCTGTTAACACAAACTGAATATCAGGTCTTGTAGCGCAAATATGTTGAAGATTACCCACAACTTGTCTATATAAAGTCACATCTAAACAAGGATCACCACCTTCAGTAGTAAGCAGCGGGGTTGTGACCACACTAGCTTTCCAACATCTTAGTTTTCTCCAACAATTCCAAAATAAGTTTTTTCGGACTTAGAATCACCCTTGTTCAATACGTTGCACTATCATCCCTAGGAAAAAAATTCAACTTCCCTAAATATTTCAATGAAAAAACCTTATTAATTTATTTAATTACAACATCCACTTTAACATTATCTCCAGTAGCCACTATATCAGCCACATAGACCATATTATAGATTTTGTGCCCATTTGCTTCACAATATTAAAGCGCAGAATCAAGAAGAGATGCAATAAACCATAGATTCTTAAGAATATATGACTGAAACTTTTCAAACCATGCTCTAGGTGTCTGTTTGAGATCATTCAACGACTTCATTAGATGATATACCAGTTGACTTCCACTTTCATCTACCTGCTCAAAACCAGTCAGTTACTCTATGTAAACCTCTTCGGTTAAATCCCCATTTTTAAAATTATTATCCACGTTAATTTGTCTTAAAATCCATCATTTACTAAGTGTTATGCTTAATAAAATACAAACCGTTACAGGATTCACTACCGGACTATCGTTTCCATGTCAAATAACCCTTCTCTATCAGCTGAGTTTTGTAGTGAGCAATACTACCATCCGAATTTCTCTTGATCTTGAAAAGCCAGTTGCACCCCATAGGAATTCTGTCAGAAGACAAAGTGACTAACTCCCAGGTACCTTTTTTCACAAGAGCATCAATCTCTTTTTCAACTGCTTTCTTCCAAACTAACTGTTTCATCACCTGATGAATATTCATGGGTTCTTCAGTAACTTCCTCAACTAGAAAGCCTCAGGTTTAAACACTCCAGCTTTAGATCGAGTAATCATTCGATGAAAACTTAGTGTCTTACTCACATCAGGTTGCACACCACCATCACTTAACCCTAAAGAACCAGCACCATTATTAATGTGTTCAGGACTGGACGAAAAACATCAATCAGTAGCAGCAGAAGAATCTTGTTGATATGCAGTAGAAGTTTGAGTATTATCATCTATGGAGATATCAATAACAATTGCATCATTTAACAGCAGATTGACAGCAACACGAACATTTATCGAGCAAGGAGCAGAACAATGATCCAAATTTGTCATATCCCTATGCCACGTTCTTCCTAAAAACTCAACATCAAGACTATGTGCAACACTTTGAGAGTTGTCAGTACACCCAGTCTGACATGCATCAACCGATACTCTTATTTCATGAATCGTGTAACACCCATCTCCCGTATACTTTATCGTACATGAGATACTAATGTAACATCACTTTTTAAAACAATTCTTCAATGAAAGCCCATAAAATTTTATTTTTCTATTTCTTAAAACATAACATTTTTAAAATAAAGCAAAATATTGATTGTAATCTGATACAAAGTTATACTTAAAAAAAATTCAAAGCATTATTAATACTTTAATTACATGCCAAAAATGTTTTCCAAAATAAACCGAATTGTCCTATTATCACTGACGAGTCGACCTTAATTGATGATTATCGCTGCTACAGCTGCACTCCTTACTCAATTAATCTCTGCCTTTACCTACGCGTGAAATCAACACAGGTTAAATATGTACTTAGTGAGACATAATATTGAAAAAAACAATAATGTATACTTAAGCCTATCATGGTTTTTTGAATTCGAACTAATTTGTGTCATCCATAAGGATTAGATAAATCCATATTATTGAACCAAACTTCTTTCATACTATTATCATAAATATCCTTAATATGTCTAACATAATTTTCTTTCTGTACATTTTACCCATTTTTCTTTATTAATTATTCATTAATTTCATTTATGACATCATTTCATGCCTTTAATGCATCATTTCAAGCCTTTCATTTATGTCATACATTCATGCCTTAATGCATCCTTTAATGCATTTCATTTATGGCATCCTTTCATGCCTTAATGCATCCTTTCATGCCTTAATGCATCCTTTCATACATTTCATTTATAACATCCTTTCATGCCTTAATACATCCTTTCATGCATTTCATTTATGACATCATTTCATGCCTTAATGCATCCTTTCATGCATTTCATTTATGGATTCGTTTTAGAGCAATTCATACTCTAACATTCATTCATAATATTTTTCCATACATATAATGATAACATATTAAATACTATCAAACATACATTAACTTAAAACGTTCCAATTTGAATCATTGCGAATCTTCTTCATCTCAAATAATTACAATAAATGTACTCACCTGATAATCCCCGCTAATAAGATGTAGAGATGTTTGGTTAATCCGCAACTTTATCTTTTGGTTATGATATACACAAGCATCCATTAAAGACATATACCACATCAAATGTTAGTATATTCTTTAACATTTATGTGTTAATAATACTAAAAAATACCATTATTTCAATTTCTATAACAATGTCAATCTATCTTATAGTTCCAGGTTCAATAGTGTCGATACCCCTACCATGGTATCGATACTTCTATACTATGGTACCAATACTTTTCTTTCAGTATCAATACTACTATACTTTGGTACCGATATTCTCCTTCGGTATCGATATCATTTTGGCATTTTGTGATCCATGGTATCAATACTTCCCTTTGTTAGTATCGATACCCTATCTGTATCGATACTACTTGCATAGGTACCGATACTGTTCGTCACATTTATACCCATTTACACCTATAGTATCAGTACTGTTCTATCAGTACTGTTCTATCAGTACCGATACCATTACCCAGATTTACCATTTTTCAGCTCAATATTCACTTAATTTTCCCATCTAATCTTTTACTTTTACCTCTAACAATACTATTAAACTCCTCTTTACTTTACCCAACTAACTTTACTTCATTTAGCTTTTTATAACATCTAAAATCTCCATAGAACATCTCAACCCTAGAATCGTATCATTTTTCTAACATGTTTTAATCATATCCAATATTTCTAATCTCTTATTCACTCATTTGATGAGTCAATTCTATTAATAAACCTCAATAAAAAAACTCATATATCAACATCTCATTCAAAAACTCATATTCTTAAATCTCATATCAAACATCCACCACTTAGTTTTACTCTTCTTTAATCATTCCTTAAGCTTACATATCACTTATGTTACAAGAGCAACCCAAAATTTAAAGGAAGAACTAACTAATTGAAGTTTACCTTATGCTATGGAGAAGAGCTCAACCCACGTGAAGAAGAAGAGTAAGAGTAGAAATGGTTTAACTTTCCTCTTTTCCCCATTTAAAATCCCTAATAAGGAATATATTTTAAATTCATTTTTCCTCTTAAAAGACCAAAGAGCCCTCTTAATTTATCTATTGTTACAAATTAGTCTAAACATTATTCCAAATCATTTTCTCATCTTTGACCACTTATTCAAATAAATCTTAAATTTTCAAATCTTTTCAATAAAGTCCTTGGCCTGATATTTGGAGTATTACAATTCTCCCACGTAAAAAAATTCATCCTCGACTTTGAATAAATACATGGATCGAAGAGGTATGGAAATTGTATTCTCACATCCTCATCTCTTTCCCAAGTAGCTTCTTCAACTTTATGATTCTTACAGAGCACTTTAACTAAAGGAGTCTTCTTGTTACGCAATTTTTTGTTTTCTCTAGCCAGGATCAGCACTGGTTCTTCTTTATAAGTTAAATGTGATCGGATCTCTATCTTCTCTGGTGTGATAATGTGAGATGGATTTGAACAGTATCTTCTAAGCATCGATACGTGAAAAACATTGTGGATCTTATCCATATCCAGAGGCAAAGCTAATTGATATGTTACTGGTCTGATCCTTTTCAAGATCTCATAAGGTCTAATGAATCTCGGACTTAGCTTTCCCTTGCGCCCAAATCTAAAAACTTTCTTCTAAGACGATACCTTCAGAAATACTTTATCTCATACTTGAAATTCGATTTCTTTTCGTTTCAAATCAGCATAAGATTTCTGTCGATAGAAGGCTATCTTTAGATTGTCCTGAATAATTTTTACTTTCTCCTCCATTTCTTTAATCAACTCCGGCCCAACTTGGTCTCGATCTTTTAGTTCAAACCAATTTAATGGTGTTCGACACTTTCTCCTATACAAAGCTTAATACGGGACCATCTTAATACTCGATTGGTAACTGTTATTATACGAAAATTCCACTAAAGGCAAATACCTTTCTTATAATCCTTTAAACTTAACCACACAAGCCCTTAGCATATCCTCAAGTATATGGATAACTCGTTCTGACTGCCCATCTGTTTGCGGACGAAAAGTTATGCTGAAGTTCAATTGAGTACCCAATGCCACATGTAACGACTTCCAAAATCTTGAAATAAACCTTGGGTCTCAATCAGATACTATTGATATAGGCACTCCATACAATCTGACTATTTCTTTTATATACAACTCCGCATACTTATCCATCGAGTAATATATTCAAACTGGAATAAAATGAGCTGTCTAGGTCAATCGATCTACAATTACCCATATGAAGTCTTTTTTACCTGGTGATAAAGGTAACCCTGCAATAAAATCCATGATAACTCGCTTTCGCTTCCACTCAGGAATGGATATCGGTTGTAGCAATCCGAAGGGTACTTGATGTTCAACTTTCACTTGTTGACATGTCAAACATTTTGCCACAAACTGTGATACAACTCTTTTTATACCAAGCCACCAATAACGACTTTTTAAATCCTAATGCAACTTATTCCCGCTTGGATACATCGTCAAAGGGCTATAATGTGCCTCATAAAGAATATCTTTCTTCAATTCATCATTATGGGGAATGCAAAGTCTTCCCCGATAATATAAATATCCATCGACTCTTATTTCGAAGTCTTCGGTCTCTTTCTTTTCGACTTGTGCCATTCTCATCATGCATTTCTCATCTTGACCTTGTAGTTTTTTAATCCAATCCAAAAACATCAGCTTTAACTTAAGCTCAGTAATCAAGGCACCATCTTCCTTTAGTGACATATGCGCATCCAAAGCCCGTAGAGAGGCAAATATCTTTCGGCTCAGTGCATTCGCTACCACGTTCGCCTTTTTGGGATGATAATCGATAATTAGATCATAATCCTTTAAAAGCTCGATCCATCTTCTTTTCCTTAAGTTAAGTTCTTTCTGAGTCAAAAAGTACTTTAGACTCTTGTGATCTGTATAAATATGGCACCGCTCACCATACAGATAATGACGCTAGATTTTTAATGCAAACACAACTACTGCCAATTCTAAATTGTGTGTCAGATAATTTTTCTCATGCTTCTTCAAATGTCTTTAGGCATAAGCCATAACTTTTCCATCTTGCATCTGCACACACCTCAGTCCATTATGGGATGCATCACTGAAAACAACATAGTCTTTACCTGACTCTGGTTGTACCAGCACGGAGGCCTCTATTACTATTCTCTTGAACCTTTCAAAACTTTCTTGACATTTCCCCGTCCAAACAAATGACATATCCTTTCGTAACAACTTAGTTAGCGGTAACGCTAACATTGAGAAGTTCTTCACAAACTGTCTATAATAACCAACAAATCCCAAGAAACTCCGAACCTTAGAAACATTCTTTAGGGTTGCCAGTCCACTATAGCTTGGATCTTTCTAGGATCTATTCTTATACCTTTTGTGAAAACTATGTGACCAAGGAAAGCAATTTTGGCTAACCAAAATACGCACTTTGACAATTTGGCATACAACTTTTTCTCGTGAAGTATCTGAAGAACTACTCGAAGATGAGCATCATGTTTCTCTCTTGACTTAGAATATACCAAAATATCATCTATAAATATCACCACGAATTGATCCAAATAGAGTTAGAATACTCGGTTCATCAAGTCCATGAATGCTACAGGTTCATTAATCAAACCAAAAGGCATCACTACAAATTCATAGTGCCCATACCGAGTCCGAAAGCTGTCTTTGAAATATCATCCTCTTTAATCTTTAAATGATGGTACCCTGACCTTAGATATATCTTATAAAACACCACTTCTTCTTTCAATTGATCAAACATATCATCAATCTTTGGAAGATGATACTTGTTCTTTATTGTTACTTTATTTAACTAACGGTAATCGATACATAATCGCATAGACTCGTCTTTCTTTTTCACAAATAGCACAGGTGCTCCCCAAGGAAAAACACTGAGTCTTACAAATCCTTTATCGAGTAACTCTTGCAGTTGAGCTTTTAATTCTCTCAATTCAGTCGGAGTCATCCTATATGGAGCCATAAAAACAGGTTCGGTACCCGGATAAACCTCAATCCTGAATTCTACCTCACGATCTGGAGATAATCCCGATAACTCCTTGGGAAAAATGTTGGAAATTCTCTAACCGTGGCAAAATCATTTACTTTAACTTCTGATATTCAAGTATCTATCACATTGGCTAGAAAAGCTATAAATCCTTTTGACATCATTTTCCTTCCAGTCATGGATGATATCATATTTGATGGTGATTTCGTTTTTTCGCCGATCACTACTATTTCTGAACCTTTTACATCTTTCAGAAACAAGCTTTTCTTACGACAATATACCCATCCATAATGTAGAGACAACTAATCCATGCCTAAAATGATTTCAAATTCATCAAAGGGTAACTCCATCAAGTTTGCCGGGAATACAATCCCTTGGATCTTTATAGGGCATTTTCTACATACTCGAGTTACTCTCACACTATGACCCATAGGGTTTACCGCTATCATCTCACTGACAATTGGTTCTAAAGGGATTCCTCTAGTTCTAACCAACTTTGTACTAATGTATGAGTTTGTAGAACCAGAATCGACTAAAACAATACAAGCTCATCAAAAAGATGGAAAGTACCTGTTATGATTTTAGTGTCATCTCGGTCCTCATTAGTCTTAATGTTGTAATTCTAGAGACTCCCCGAGTCTATTATGTCTGCATTGAATTTTATTGTCCCCTGGATCTACCCCTTCCTCTGCTTCTATTTGAGGTTGCCACCGATCTTTCATATTGCGCCGAATTGTCTCCAATTTCTTAGAACAATTTTGAGCAAAGTAACCAGTCTTGCCACATTGGAAACAAGCTTCACTTAGAAGTCTGCATGCTCTACGGTGCAATTTGCTACATGTTTGACATGGAATTCTTTCCCTAGATGCTTTACCAAAGCTACCACAAAAGACTGAGAATGTATATTTTTCTGTGAAGCTATTGCAGAACTTTCTTTATTAGTATATATGGAACTCCAGCCCTTGCCTCTTTTAACATGATGGGGAGTTGAAGGCATTCTCACTCTTTTCCTTGTCTGTAAACTTTTCTCTGCAACTAACGTAGCCTCCTCAACCCTTTCAATAGATTTGGCTCGGTTTATAACTTCTTGTAAACTCGATAAGTTCAAAGCTATCATCTCTTTCAACTTTGGCTTCAAACCCTCTATAAACCAATCACATCTTGCTTTATCATTTGAAACGACATCAGTAGAAAAATGACTCAACTTGTTATACTCATCCTCGAACTCATGTACGACTCGATCACCTTGCTTTAAATTAAGGAACTTTAACAGCATTGCCCGTCTGAACTGTTCACCCACATACTTGTTCTTGAATTATTACAGGAAGAATTGTCAGGTCACTTGCTCCGATGTTTCATACATCGTAGTATTTGACCACCATACCCGAGTTGAGCCTCTAGGTAAAGACGCAGCTCCACCCAACTTTTCCAGATCCGAACAGTGAAGACTTCCAATCATTATTATAACATCATTTAGCCATAAGTAATCCTCAATAGGACCCTCACCCTCTTCTCCTCGGAACTCTGAAACTCCCAAACTCTTCAGCTCTTTTGGGATCAACATTCTCGGTGCTGGAGGAGCAGGGCTTGCATGAAAGTTCCTAACTCAGGCACCGAAATCCCCTGATGTGCAGCTGCACTAGCAATTTTAGAAGGGAGAGGTTGTTCACTATTAGCCTCATAACTTCCATTACCAGTTCCTTTTTGCATCTCTTGTTCCCCAACTCTTCGCGAATTCGAAGATTTCGACATCTATTATGACATACATAATAATATTACGATTAGTAAGGAGTGTCATCAATTTCACTCTAATGACATCATACCAGTAGCATTGACAATCTTTATGGCATGCAATCCCTTTTCTATTTTAAAATAAACCAATTTCAGTCGAGATTGGCTAAACTGTAGTTCTGATACCAATAAATGTAACACTCATCTCCCGTATATTTTTTTGTACACGAGATACGAATGTCACATCACTTTTTAAAATAGTTCCTCATTTGAAAACCTGTAAAATTTTGTTTTTTGATTTCTTAAAACATAACATTTTTAACATAAAGCAAAACATTGATTGTAATCTATTACAAAGTTATACTTGAATAAAAATTCAGAGCATTATTAGTACTTTAATTACATGCCAAATAAGTTTTCCAAAATAAACTGGATTATCCTATTATCACTGACGAGTCGACTTTAATTGATGATCACTGCTACTACAGTAGCACTCCTTAATTAATCTTTGCCTTTACCTACGTGTAAAATCAACGCACGTAAATATGTACTTAGTGAGACATATTATTGTAAAGAAACAATAATGTATACTTAAGCCTATCATGGTTATTTGAATTCGAACTAATTTGTATCATCCATAAGGATTAGATAAATCCATATTATTGAACCAAACTTCTTTCATACTATTATCATAAATATCCTTAATATGTCTAACATAATTTTCTTTCTGTACATTTTCCTCATTTTTCTTTAGTAATTATTCATTAATTTCATTTATGTATCCTTTCATGTCTTTAATGCATCATTTCATGCCTTAATGCATCATTTCATGCATTTCATTTATAGTATCCTTTCATCCTTTAATGCATCATTTCACGCATTTCATTTATGGCATCCTTTCATGACTTAATGCATCATTTCATGGATTTAATTTATGGCATCATTTCATGCCTTAATGCATCATTTCATGCATTTCATTTATGGATTCGTTTTAGAGCAGTTCATACTCTAACATTCATTCATAATATTTTTTTCCATACATATAATGATAACATATTAAATACTATCAAACATACATTCACTTAAAACGTTCTAATTTGAATTATTGCGAATCTTTTTCATCTCAAATAATTACAATAAATGTACTCACCTGGTAATTTCCGTTAATATGATGTAGATGTCTGGTTAATCTGCAACTTTATCTTTTCCACTTTTCTTGTTAGATTCAGGAGCTTGGTTATGATCTACACAAGCATCCATTAAAGACATATACCACATTAAATGTTAATATATTCTCTAACATTTATGCTTTAATAATACTCAAAAGTACCCTTATTTCAATTTCTATAAATATTTCAATCTATCTTATAGTTTCAGGTTCAATAGTATCGATGCCCCTACCATGGTATCGATACTTCTATACTATGGTATTGATACCTTTCTCTCAGTATCGATACTACTATACTTTGGTACTGATACTCCCCTTCGGCATCGATACATTTCGGTATTTTGTGATCCATGGTATCGATACTTCACTTTGTTATTATCAATACCCTATTTGTATCGATATTACTTTCATAGGTACCGATACTGTTCGTCACATTTCTACCCATTTACACCTATATTATCGGTACTGTTCTATCAATACCGATACCATTACCCAAATTTATCATTTTCAGCTCGATTTTCACTTAATTTTTCCCTCTAATCTTTTACTTTTACCTCCAACAATACTATTAAACTCCTCTTTACTTCACCCAACTAACTTTACTTCATTTAACTTCTTATAACATTCAAAATCTCAATAGAACATCTCAACCCTAGAATCGTATCATTTTTTCTAACATGTTTTAATCATATCTAATGTTTCTAATCTCTTATTCACTCTTTTGACAAGTCAATTTTACTAATAAACCTCAATAAAAACTCATATAGCAACATATCATTCAAAAACTCATTTCCTTAAATCTCATATAAAACATCCACCACTTAATTTTACTCTTCTTTAATCTTTCCTTAAGCTTACATATCAATTTATGTTACAAGAGCAACCCAAAATTTAAAGGAATAACTAACTAATTGAAGTTTACCTTATGCTATTGAGAAGAGCTCAACCCACGTGAAAAAGAAGAGTAAGAGTAGAAATGGTTTAATTTTCCTCTTCTCCCCCATTTAAAATCCCTAATATGAAATATATTTTAAATTCATTTTTCCTCTTAAAAGACCAAAGTGCCCTCTTAATTTATCTATTCTTACAAATTAGTCTAAACACTATTCCAAATAATTTTCTCATCTTTTACCACTTATTAAAATAAATCTTAAATTTTAAATATTTTCAATAAAATCTTTGACCTGATATTTGGGGTATTACAAATCGAGCAAGATGAAACACTTTCAATTGGACTAGTAGCCACAATATGAGAAATCCTACTGCAACGTGAACCAACAACAAGCTTGGGAAACACAAACTTGGAGGCAACATGATCATCCTCTAGTTGAACAGGAGATTCTTGTGACTTGCTTACAAAAGGAAAGATAGTTTCATTAAATGGCACATATCTCGAGATGTAGAGTTTACCGTCGAACCCAAGACACTTATAACCACGCTGATTAGAGCTATAGCCGAGAAATACACAAGCTTTAGATCTAAGCTACAACTTATGTTGATTGTAAGGCCTCACGAAAGGGAAACACTGACAACCAAAAACCTTGATAGTCAGGTGGTTGTGAAACAGTTTTTCAAACGGTGTATGTCTTGCAAAACTTTAGTAGGCAACCTGTTAATAAGATATACAATAGTAGAAAAAGCATCAGAACAAAACTTAAAAGGGAAAGATGCATGTGCGTCAGAGTAAGACCAAGTTCAATTATATGATAGCGCTTTCGCTCAAATATGCCATTCTATTCAGACGTATGCTAACACGTATGCTAAAAAATAACACCATGTTGTCAAAAGTATGAAAATAGAGGTTTAAATTCATTGCCACAGTTAGATTGAACCGTTTTCAGTTTACAATTAAAATGTGGTTCAACCATTTTATGAAAATTTATAACAACATTTTGCACATTAGATTTCCTAGCCAAAAAATATATCCAAGTAAATCTTGTACAAGCATCAACAAATCTGATATAATAACTAGAATTATTTGAAATTAAAGGAGCAGGACTCCAAATATCCATTTGTACAAGTTGTAGAGGATGATCATAAACAAACAATGATTTCTGAAAAGGTAGTTTGTGACTATTGCCAAGCTGGCAAGCCTCACAAAACATTTTATTGTCATCAGAAATATTACATTGTTTTAACAGTTTGGCTAAAACCTTACCAAAAGGATGTCCTAATCTTCTATGCCACAATCCAAAACTCAAACAAACACTATTACAAGTATTAACCACGACACTACAATCATAAGCATGCATCTCAACCCTATTCGAATCAGGAAGCATAGTCCTAGAAGAACTTGAAGATTTATTTACACTAGGCACATGAACAGAAGAACACACAGCAGGACATTCCTCAATATTAGACCTAGCAGATATGCTAACATGTTTCAAAGCAACAACAAAAGCTAACTCATACAAAACTTCACCCTCCAAGCCTCGAAACATTACCTGTCTAGTTTTCAAATCGTTCACAACACAAGTGTTAGGATAAAACTAAATTGAAAGATTGTTATCTTTCATAAATCTAGACACGGAAAGTAGATTTTTTAATAGAGGGAACATGTAGAAGATTATTTAACATTAATGTTATGGATTGAGAACATAAAACAACACTCCCAACATTTGAAATGGGTACATCCACTCTGTTGGCAACCAATACCTTACTTGAACCCCGATATGGAGAAGGGTTAATAACATTACCTACAATAGGAGTTAGATGAGTGGTGGCTCCAGAATCCGGGTACCGAGCTATATCACCGTATCCAGAAACACTAAACTCATCGGTAATTGAAATTACAATGACATCATGGAAATCTGAATCACCATGAACCGACCCATCGAACTGAACCATCGGTTCTCCAGTCACATCTTCGTTAATTTAATAGTTCAGAGACAGATTAGGGACAACACTACCCTAAAAAGATTGATCGAACTGGAAGTAGCACCTATTTGCAAGGCCACCCAACTTGCCACAAATCTGACATTGAATGCGAGAACGACCACCATATCCACGGGTTCCTCGACCTCTAGCACCATAACTGTCTCTATTGAACGAAGGATGATTACCTTAAAAGTGATTGAAAGCTTGTTGAGAAAACCCTTGACCTTGAAAAGATCTTTGTAAATTTCCACTAGGAACTTCATAGACATTATTCGAAACGGCTGGAGCAAAACTAGAGTAAGGATTCTGATTAGGGTAAACTTGTCCCAATTGAGTACTAAATGGGCTTGGCCTGCCCAATGACCCATTATGAACAAAGCCTTGAACCAAATTAACTGATGTTTTAACCCAAAAACTCCTGCTGCCTTGCCTCTGTATCAAGAAGTACATTATATACGCCATCAACCACACGGTTGTTGACAGCCACCACATGTTAGTACACTGGTGGCAACCCAGAAAAAATAGCCGAGATGTGCACTGTTTCAGATAGCAGATTTCCACACGTGGTAAGATTATCAGAAATAGCTTGGATTTGTGCAAGATATTCCGGCATACTCTGATCTCCAACTCATTTTCGTTCAAGGCTTATTTAGTATATATATTAATATAAAATAGATTTTGAAAATATATATAACATATAATTTTTGAAAATATTTTAAAAACAGATATAACATATAATTTTTGAAAATATTTTAAAAATATATAATATATAGTTTTTTAAAAATATTTTGAAAATATATAAATAATATAAAGTTTTGAAAACATTTTTGAAAAAATATATATAATATATAGTTTTGAAATATTTTTTGAAAAAATATATATAATATATAATTTTGGAAACATTTTGGAAATATATATAATATATAGTTTTAAAACGTTTTTGAAATATATATAATTAAAAAAAATGATTTATAATTTACTTATTTTTTATTATTTTATTATTTTTATTTCTTTATTTTTATTTTTTAGGTTCGAATAGTCCAAGATACGGGTCCAGAATACAATCCAACCGAGTAAACCTGACCCACAGACCCGGCAAGCTCGAGTAGGCCTGACCCAGCCTAAAGGATTAGGGTTTTACATTTAATCAGGGGCGCCACAAGGGTAGAAAACAATCACGCGCGTGGAGGCCACGTGCCAACGAGTTGGTCGAGATCATCGGCCGAACGCTCGGGACTGAACCATCCGGGGATTTCGGGCCCAACGTCAATCTCAACAGAACGTGAACGGGTCGAGAAACAGCCCCGAAAAGATAGGGGGTGGCCCCGAGATCATCGGAACCCAAGAAACCGATCGAAAGCTATAAAAGCCTCGTCTGTGAGAGATTAAAGGACTCCAAAAAGTATCACTGGAAAATCAAAGCACGAACCAAGATCACCAGAAACACCGAACACCAAACTATCACATCAACCAAATCAACCAAGCAAACAAAGCAGAAACAAGCAGTTGAAACAACAAAAACTAAGCAGAAAAAAAATTCGAAATAGCGAGGAAAATGACAAAAAAATGAAGGATTCAGTTTTGGGACTGCACGGAGAAAAGCACGGTCGCGGAAAACCAAAGGTCGTCGGAAATCGTAGAGGCTCGCCAGAAAAAGGAAAAACCCGAATCTTTCGAGTTAGATATATGCCATTTAGGGAATATTTAGAGGATTTGGGGTTTAATTTTAGCATGAGGTGGCGAGAGGAGCATTCTGAGTAGGGGTTTAGGATTTCCCCCGTGGTCGGTGCGGCGGTCGACGACGGATGACTTCATCGGAGGTTGGTCGGTACTCGACCGGTGGGGAGCGTTTGAGAGGATATCGAGAGAGAAAGTGGTGAGTAATGTGGAGGCGAATGAGAAAATGAGAGGGGAATTGGATTTTTGGGTATTTATATACCAGGGGCCTTTATGTAATTAAGGGATTGTTAAATCCTTTCCGTCGTCCCTCAAGTTTTGAAGTGTAATTCATTTTGGTCACCTGTTTCAATTTTACCTCTGAATTTTCAATTATTTCAATTTGATCATTTGTTATATTATTATATTTTACGATTTAATCCCCTAACTCTTTGTTTTCTTTGGTAGATCACTTTCTAATATCAATTCAAGCCATTAAGACATAATTAATTCAATTCGGTCCCCTATTTTTTTTTTACTTTTTTTGCTTTTTTTTTACATTTTACTTCCTTTTAATATTCTTTTTGTTCTTTTCAAATTTTATTTTTTTATTTATTTTCCTAATTTTATTTTATTTTATTCTATTTTATCTCTTTTCACTTTAAATATTGTTGTATTTAATTCTTTTATTTATTTTAACCTTTTTTGTGTTGTCCTATTAATTCATGATTTAATAGGTCTTCTGACCTTTTTAGGGCATTTTAACTAATCAAAGGTAAGTAATTTGAATCGAGTCTTAAAATTTTAATTTTCGCAATTAAGATAATTGGAAAATTAAAACGGTACTGAAAGGGCAGTTCAAGGGTTTTAATTCTTCCTTGACTGTAACTGACTCCCGAAACCGACATGTTTATGGTAAAACGCAGATCAGGTAAGAAGGTTTCTGATCAGCCTAAATATTGTTTCTAAAATGATCGGTATCATCTCTAACGTGTTTTATTTAAGTTGAAGTCCAATTTCGGGCCCACCTGAAAGACAGTTAGCAAGAATTAATTTTCGGTTGTCTTTTTAAGCGAAAATAACAAATTTTAATTTATCTTTGATTATTTTTCAAATAAATAGTTGTACTGACGTTTTTTCACTGATTTCAGATTTTTAAAATTTTCATCTCAGGCTCTATACTCGAGCTTCAAACCTTTTTTAAGTGGAGGTGAAAGCGACGCCTTCATGGGAATTTATTCTCCGTATAAGCCTAGCAAGTAACCTTCGGGATTCATATACCTTATGTCTTCATGTGAATTTATTATCCGTATAGATATAAGGGAATATATCATCTCGAGTTTAACTTGGTCCACATAAGCTTGTAATGAGCTTAGGACTGAAGGTTTGGTAAGCCCAAAGGGGCACCAACAAGGAGAACAAGGGTATCTTTTTTTAGAACCTAAATCGAGAGACAAGGAATTAGAGCCCACCCCAAAACTTTATTTCAAAACCTAGGATATTTTGAGATTATTTTCTGCTTTATTTTTTGTTTAGAGCTTGTGAACTAGAAGTTTATGTGGTTATGACTTGTTCAAAATCAACATGTGGGATAGAGATCATGTCCGGGTAGGAATAATAAGTATGTGGGGGTAGATAGTGATAACTCCGTAAAAAGACTCAATTTCTAGTATTTTCGTTTAAGTTATTGCTCATCTAAACAAATTATGCACAATATTTTAGTTGCATGTAGGTTATATTAGTGGATAAGTTTTGCTTCGGCAAGATTTATGCGGTTTAACTGATACTGTTGAGAAGAAAGGTTGTGTGTATTGTGTATGTGCATGAAACATACAGAGGAAGAACATTTCAATCGTGACAACGTAATTTGCGAGGGCCTATGGAACAGAGAAGAACTTAAGGTGTAGATTTATCTCGCTGAGGCAAGGTTTATCTGAAGAGTATGAAGCGGGTATGACGAAATCGCCTATGTCACACGCCAGCTGGATGACCTCCTTCACGTGCAAGTAAGCCTTAAATATTATGACACCTTCATTTCATTTTTAAGTATGGATAAAAAATAACGATTATTTAATGAATCTCCAATCATGCGAAACCCTAGGAGATTCTTCCCTATAAATAACCAGCCGTAGCCGCCAAAAGTGGGAGGCAAGGAAGAAGATAGAAGAGCTTTACTTAAGGCGTAAGGAAACAACTGCAGTGCATTCCCACCGTCTACCAACTGACTTTCCTTGGTGTTCTCCATAGCAGACTGTAGCAGAGTGGTGATCAGGTCTCGAGAGAGGCTGATCACCAAGACAGGCGCTGCGCTAATCAGAATTGTCACGACAGCGCCCCTGGTTTTGGGAGTCGTTCTTTATTTGTTTTTAACTTCTTTATATGTTTGGGGTTGTATTAAATGTTGAATATTGGATGATTTTTTATAGCACCATGACTATCTTACTTGGTGTTAATCTCTGTGTTGCATAGACAATTATTTTCTGTTTATGAATGATGAATTATGTTTTTGCTCATGACTGTTTTGTTCATTGTTTAAATATTTTACATTGACACTGTAAAAGCATCGAGAGATCACCTGGGATTTTGGTAAAACATGTCTTGGCAATGTAAGAGCATAGAGAGATAACCTTTTGTATAGATAATGATTCTTAGATTCAAGAGAATTAAGATAGATCCACGTGAACAAAGGAATGAATTCGAGATGGTGAAGTTCTAACTTGTCTACCTTAGAGATAAGGAGCGGGTTTCAATTGACTAAAAAGGATAAACTCTAGAGTAGGATAGACAACGCCTATAGTTCACGCTGAGAGGTATTACTACAACAACAGTCTGACAAACCAAGGGTTGTAGTTAACCCTGAGTAGTATTGCCATAGCAACCATCTAGAACACCTAGTAATTCTATTGGGTAGCTTAAGAAAGTCATAATAATTCATTCGAGACTTAGAGTAATTGTTGTTAATACAAAAGATTAAAATAAGTGCTATATGATAAGTCTAAGTATGTGAGGTTGTTTGAATTATAGTTAAATCAATACTTGTCTTTATTTTGTTTATTTCAGTGTTCTGCATATTTATTTTGCCTCGACCAAACTTTTCTGCAATCGTTCATTATACTATTTTCTTGCTTTATTAATATTAGCTTTTTAGTTTGACAAGATAGTTGGAATTAGTGTGTGACAACTAATTCTAGTTGTGGTGAATATAAATTTCTAAACCAATCCCTGTGGAGATGATAACTCACTCACTACTATATTACTTTCATCGATTGTGTATACTTGCACATAATTCTTGCCTTAGCATATACATTTACAAGCGATCAAGTTTTTGGCGCCGCTGCCGGGGATTGACAACTGACGAAATTTTTATTCGCCAAAACAAGGTTTTTTTTCGGCTTATATTTATCTAGTCTAACGTAGTTTACTATTTTCTTTTGTAGGTTTTTATTGCATGACCCTGAGATCTACTGGTAAGCCTTTGGAACCATTTGACCCGAAAGTTGAACAATCGTTCAGACAGAGGTTACGTGGCCAAAGAACCAGAGAACATTTAAACCAACTTCAAATGCAAGACAACAACTTGAGAGATCTGGGAGATCCTGATGCAGTAATTAATCTTCAAGTTGCAAGACCAAGAGCGATACGAGATCATTTGAACCCAATCCTCGATGGCCTCAATCTAGACATAGTGGCACCTAAAATACAAGCAACTCATTTCGAACTTAAACCGATGATGTTTAATATGTTAAACTCTATTGGCTAATTTGGTGGTTCACCTAATGAGGACGCTAGACAACATATTCGTGCTTTCCTTGAAGTTTGCGACTCATTTCGACAACAAGGAGTACATGAAGACGTGCTTAAACTAAAACTTTTCCCTTATTCCCTACGGGATAGAGCAAGAGCCTGGCTCAGCGGAGTTCCTTCCGGCTCAATGGAGTCATGGGCAGATTTATGCAAGAGTTTCCTACTTCGATATAATCCACCCAATATGAATACACAGCTTCGCAATGGCATCGCAAGTTTTCTCCAAGGAGATGATGAATCAATGTACGAATGTTGGGATATGTACAAAAGTCTACTTTGCAAACGTGTCAATCATGGATTTCATGACTGGATGCAAGTAGTGATGTTTTACAACGGAGTTAATGCACCAACTCAAATAATGTTAGATGCCTCAGTAAATGGCACCTTACTTGGCAAATCACCCAAGGAAGCCTTTGACATCCTCGACAGGATAACAAATAATGACTATCAATTCCCAAACACAAGATTGGGAACCAGCATAAAAACATCTGGAGCATATGAACTTGACGCTAAGGATTCAGTAGCTGCTCAACTTTTTGCCATAACAACAGTTGAAAAATTTGCAACATCCTAATGAGGTAAGAGAAGTCAAGGTGACCAACAACGCATGTATGTTTTGTCACGGCAACTATCATGAGAGTGAATATCCAGAAAACTATGAGTCAACCAATTTTGTGGGCAACTACAACCAAAGTAATAATAACCCCTACTCAAACACGTATAATCCTGGTTGGAGATAATGCCCAAATTTTTCATGGAGCAATCAAGGGAACAATAACAGTTAAGCAGCAAATTGCAAGCCACATCAGAATAATTCAGACCAGCAACATTTTCAGAATCAACATCATCAACAGCCCTGGAAAAATAATAAAGGTATAGCTTCTTTCTCTAATACTAATTCCAATACTAACTCCTTGGAGTTATCATTACAGGAATTTATGGCTTCAACAAAAGGTTTCATGGCTTCAACAAAAGATTTCATGGCTTCAACAAAGACCTTGATGCACGAACACTCTGCAACAATTGAAAATCAAGGAAATTTGCTACAAAGCCAAGCCACACTTTTGCAAAGCCGTAGTTCTACTCTAAGAGCATTGGAGAATCAATTTGGACAAATTGCTATGACATTACATTCTCGCCCACAAGGAAATCTCCCCAGTGATACTGAGATCACTAAACATCATGGAAAGGAGCAATACAATGTACTCACACTAAGGAGTGGAAAACAGGTCAACCAAAATGATAAGTTTGGGGGAGAACACCTAAATAGTCCTCGCCATGGCATAATACAACTAGAGGATCGAACTAAAAATAAAGAAAGAGATGAAGCATCTGAAGAGAAGAAAGAAATAAAGGCTCAGAAAAGCATCGTCCAGATAACGATAAATTCATGGCCAAGGCCAGAGATTTCTCAGCACTGACAGAAGATGATGTGAGACCTCCATCACCGTTCCCTCGACAATTAAAGAAGCATAATGATGACATCCAATTCAAGAAATTTGTTGATGTTCTGGACCAGCTGTATATCAATGTGCATTTACTTGAAGCCATCGAGCAAATGCCTTCCTATTCCAAGTTTCTCAAGGATATCATTACAAAGAAAATGAAGGTAGAACCTGTTGCCACTGCAACAAAAATCTGTTCGGCAGTAAGTAAACTCCCATCAAAACAAAAAGACCCTGGCAGTTTTATAATACCATGCTCAATCGGTAATGACTTTTTAGGACGAGCTCTTGTTGATTTGGGATCAAGTGTAAACTTGATACCAAATCCATAATTATGAAACTAGAAGGGTATCACGCTTGTCCAATCTCAGTCATCCTACAGCTAGCCGACCAGCCTTATTTGCCCGAAGGTAGAATATAACACGTTATAGTAAAGGTGGACAAATTCGTATTTCTAGTTGATTTTCTCATCTTGGATTGCTAAGCTGATGAAAACGCATCGATCATTCTAGGACGACCCTTCTTAGCCACTGGAAGAATCCTAATAGATTGTGAAAAGGGAGAATTCACAATGTGTATAGGAGAGCGAAGCGTCACCATCAATGTAGTCAACTACATGAAATATGTGGACGATTCATAGGAATGCCAATGCATTAACAAAGTAGAAGAAAAAACAATCCTTGGACGTGGTGAATCTTTAAGGCTCGACGAATATAACGCTTTGTACCATGACCCTACAATCGAGATGCCTGAATAAGAAACTTTTGGCCCAGGCGAATTATTTTCAGAAGACGATTTTGAGATTTATGGCCCTGACAACAAAAATCTGAACAATGAGTGACCAAAAAATGACGATAATGCAAGATACAAAGGAAATACAAGGGATCAATCGAGGCTTCTTCATAATAGATCAGATATGAAATTCGAACCCTTAGATTATGATAAAGTTAATTCTCCAGAATCATCCTCACAACATGCATCAAAACTGGAGCTTAAAACTTTGCCATCACATTTGAAGTATGCATACCTAGAGTTGATGAAACTTTACCCGTAAAAATCTCTACCAATCTAACCTCCGAACAGGAGAATAGTTTGTTGAATATTTTGTCACAACACAAAAAGGCCCTAGGATGGACAATGGCTGACTTGAAGGGAATTAGTCCGACCATATGCATGGACAAGATCAATCTAGAAGATAGCCATAGTACTTCTGTGGAACCCCAAAGAAGACTCAATCCAATCATAAAAAAGGTAGTCATGAAGGAAATTATAAAATGGCTAGATGCGAGAGTGATATATCCTATATCCGATAGTTTATGGGTCAGTCTGTGCTGTGTGTGCCAAAGAAGGGTTAGGCTGGCGCATATATATGGATCACAGGAAGCTTAATAAGGCCACAAAGAAAGACCATTATCCCCTCTCTTTTATCAACTAAGTGCTTGATAGGTTAGCGGGAAAAGCATTTTATTGCTTCCTTGATGAATACTCAGGATATAATCAAATAGCCGTATCACCGAATGATCAAGAGAAAACCACTTTCACATGCCCTTGTGGTACCTATGCATTTAGACGAATGTCATTTGGGCTGTGTAATGCTCCAGCTACCTTCCAAACATGCATGATAGCAATCTTTTCAGACATGGTGGAAGAATGTATAGAAATATTTATGGATGACTTCTCCGTCTCAAGTAATGATTTTGACCGATGTATCGGCAATTTATCCAAGGTACTGAAACGATGTGAAGAAGCCAACCTAGTACTAAATTGAGAGAAATGCCATTTTATGGTAACCGAAGGAATAGTTTTGGGCCACAAAATTCCATGCCAAGGCATTAAAGTTGATAAAGCCAAGGTGGACGTAATCGTAAACCTTCCTCCACCCACTAACGTGAGAGGTGTACGTAGTTTCCTTGGATATACAGGCTTCTACAGGCGTTTCATAAAAGATTTTTCTCAAATCTTTAAACCCTTATGTATTTTGCTTCAACAAAATCATCCATTTGAAATTACTAACGATTGTTTGAATGCCTTTACAGATTTGAAGAAGAAACTCTCGACAACACCTATCGTTATCCCACCGGACTGGAATGAACCTTTTGAGCTCATATGCGATGCTAGTGACTATGTAGTCGTAGCGGTGCTAGGGCAAGTCGTACTCTTAATGATGCACAAGTAAACTATACCACCACTGAAAAAGAACTCTTAGCAGTAGTATTTACATTCGATAAGTTTAAGCATATCTAATAGGTACTATGGTAATTGTGCATACAGATCATTCTACCATTAAATATTTCATCAATTAAAAAGGTGCAAATCCTAGGCTAATTCAATGGATATTATTACTACAAGAGTTCGATTTAGAGATCAAGGATAGAAAGGGTACAGAAAATCAAGTGGCAGACCATTTGTCTAGGCTAGATAACAAATCTATTGTCATGACATAACAGAAATTCAAGAGGATTTCCCTGATGAGAAAATATTATTTGTCACGGTTGCGTCGTGGTATGCTGACATAGTTAACTTTCTTGTTAGTGGTATTGTTCCTCCTAATTTATCTAGCCAGGGCCGAAAAAAGTTTTGAGATGATGTGCAATATTACTACTGGGATGAACATTTTTATTCAAGCAATGTGGAGACCAATTAATTCGAAGATGCATTCTAGAAGAAGAGCATAAAGATATTCTAAACCAATGTCACTCGTCACCGTATGGAGGGCACTTTGGTGGAATGAGAACATCAGCAAAAGTGCTTCAATCCGGATTCTATTGGCCAACCTTGTTCAAGGATGCACATGAATTCTATAAGTAATGTGATAGATGCCAACGAACAGGGAACATATCAAAATGGCATGAGATGCCATGGCAAAATATTCTGGAAGTTAAACTCTTCGACGTATGGGGAATAGACTTCGTGGGACCCTTTCCCATATCATTTGGAGATTTGTACATTCTTTTGGCATTGGACTATGTATCCAAATGGGTTGAAGCCATTGCAACACCTAAAAATGATTCCAAGACAGTGTTGAATTTTTTGCACAAAAATATATTCACTCGAATCAGATCACCATGAGTTATCATTAGTGACGAGGGAACACATTTTGACAACAAATTGATCGCCAAGGCACTGAAACGATATGGAGTGTAGCATAGGATCGCTATGGCGTATCACCCTCAGACTAATGGACAAGCCGAAGTGTCTAATCAAGAAATCAAGCAGATCCTCGAGAAAGTGGTCAACCCAAGTCGAAAGGACTGGTCACTGAAGCTAGATGAAGCATTATGGGATTATCGTACAATATTGAAGACACCGCTGATAATGTCCCCATTCAAGCTAGTCTACGGAAAAGAATGCCACTTACCGGTGGAACTTGAATACAAAGTGTACTGGGCCATCAAAAATTTAAACATGGATACTTAGCTTGCTGGAGAAAGAAGACTTTTGGAACTGAACGAGATGGATGAATTCAGAGTACACGTATATGAAACTGCCCGCCTATACAAAGAGAAAACAAAACGATGGCATGACAGAAAAACTTTATCGAGGCAATTTTATTCTGGGCAACAAGTACTGCTATACAATTCACGTCTCAAGTTATTCCCATGCAAGCTAAAATCACGATGGTCAGGACCGTTTATCGTACATCAAGTCCTCAATAATGAGGTAATAGAAATTCATAACCAAAACGATGGTTCCATCTTCAAGGTGAACGGGTAGAGGCTGAAGGAGTACAATGGAGCCCCAGTCATGCATGACAAATCGACATTAATGGCACATTATGCCCAAGAGTTTGCTTTACTTACTTGAATAATATTTGTTGCCTAGGCAACGAAAATTTGAATTTTGTACATATATAAATTCAGTTATTTTATGCTTTCATTATCCATTTAGTTTTATTTTCTTTATTATTTGCAGGCATGCAGAATACACGTGGTAACATAGGAATTAGCGTATGCATGAAAAGAAAGGAAACCCTAGGGTAAGAGTTTAGGCGACAGAGTTAAAGAGGGAAAGAAATCTTTTCCCCAACTTTACGTCCAATCACATATCCCACATTCAATGCAAAATATTTTCCCCTCGTGTAAGGACAAATTTACCCCGAAACTACCCATTACTTTCCAGAAAAAACCGGCAACTCCTTCTTATTCTTCTTCATCGTACCTCTATCTCTCTACCAAGCAAGAAATTTTTCTTTCTCTCAACAAAATCTTCCCCATCGCCACCACTGATTTCACCACACCAACCAAGTACCATGGCTAGATCAAGGAAAACCCCAGCCTCAACACTTAACTTTAAGTGTTTCCAAACAGCCGAAGTTGAAGCACGCTTCAAAATCCTCCAAAAATGACAAGTGTATTTGAAAGATGGGTTTGTCTTTCCAGCAGAGGATGAAAAGCTGTTTGGACCAGAGGTAATAGACGTGATAAAGAAGCACAACTGGGAGAAAATCGCTCGTCATCCCAAGGCTGTAGCACCAACGATGGTGAGGGAGTTCTACGCCCATCTCGAAGACCCATCCAACCACACAGTTTATGTTTGAGGGAAGCTCCTTCGATTTTCCCCTTCAGCACTGAACATATACTTCAAGTTGGGGAAAGTGAAAGAGCAGCACAAGAAATTTGTGGCTGAGGCAAACCAGGAAACATATAGCGGAGTTCTATAAATATATGCTTTGGGTGGGCCAAGTTCGAAGGGAATGCCCCAACAAGGAAGAGAGTCGATCGTTTAGCACTTAAACCGATCATGAAATTATATAACCATTTTCTCAAGGGTAAACTTATACCCACATCTCACAACACAACTGTGCTCGTGAAAAGATTGATGCTCTTGCACTCGATAATATACAGGAAAAAGATCGATGTTGGAGAACTCATCTTCGATCAAATCCACAAGTGTGCCAAAAAACCATGGCAATTTATTGTTTCCTAACTTGATAACCGCCCTATGCAGGAAAAAGAAGATCCCTGAGGAGCCCTTTGAGGATTTCATAAAATCCAAGGAGGCTATCCCCAAGAAGAAAGTGCCCGAGCTGTTGAGTTTCGATGACAACGCCCTGGATTAAGGTTTAGAGAGGGGACCAAAATCAATTGTCGTGGCCATAATGGCTGCAATGGTTATGTACACACGATAAACGCGTGAGAAGATAGGGCGCATCCCCTGAGTATTACATGTAAATATTTTCGAGTTTGTCAAGGGAAGGGACGTGCAACTTAACGTATTTTTCAAGGAGTTGCTCTCGATCACAACCGTCAATCTGCTGCCTTTCACCAGCGTCATTCTCAAATACAATGTAGGCGGCAACACATTTCATGCCTCGACATCAAATGTCCCCCCAAAATTCCCTCCAGAAGTATCCACAGACATGCCACCACTGGCTACCCATGTCTCGCCTGTACTAGAGGAAGACCATGGCAACACCGAAGAGTTCCTCAGCTCCTTATCTTTCTCAACCTTTGAGAGCAGTCAAGAGAGCCCAACCAACTTCTTCTCCGATGAAGCTTTCACCCCAACCCCGAAGTAACTCGAGCGTGGTCCCATTCAATCCCTTGCCAGTCAAGCACCATCACTCCCAGAAGCAGCTCAAAGTTACGCACTAGTTCCTGCACAAACGACTCA
The DNA here is from genome assembly GCF_006381635.1 of Hibiscus syriacus. Classification (NCBI taxonomy): domain Eukaryota; kingdom Viridiplantae; phylum Streptophyta; class Magnoliopsida; order Malvales; family Malvaceae; genus Hibiscus; species Hibiscus syriacus. The sequence goes on from NW_024062180.1 coordinate 911,187, forward strand.
TACTACAGAGTAACCAACTCCAGTATGAGCCTCGACCAGTAAGAAGCGCATCAATCGAATAGTAGGCCGTGTACGTTAGCTGTCACCCTTGACAATAGTAGCAGTAGACTCCAGTTCAGAGAGTCCCTCTCCTCCCAAACGATGCCAAACGAGGGCGTCCAGTCAAGCCACACCACCACAGTAAGTTCGCATCTTAATATTTTTTCACATTTGCATATAGATTCATGTAGTTTTCGTTCTCATGCATTGAGGACAATGCATCCCTCAAGTTTGGGGGAGGTATTGTGTCATATTTTTCCATACTTTGTTAAAAAGCAATGGATGATAATTGGTTGAAAATTTTAGTTGTAATGACATAAGCATGTTAAGATTTTTGTTTGGAATGAATTAAGGATGCCCGATGATGAATGCATAATTGGATTGCCTAGGCCAGAATTACTGTTAAGACTGTCTAAGGAAGAGAACCAACCCTAGGCCTGATTCTTTGAAATTTACAAACACAATTGTAGGTTGTCCCTGCTTAAGGTAATCTGTAAAATTTTTAGGAAAGAACTTTCTGGTTGCAGAGACTTCAAAAATATTGTAAGGTTACGGTGAAACTCCCTAGTGTTTAAAAATTGAAAAATAAAAGGGACACTTCTCTATTCAAATGCAAAAACAGAAAACTCCATAAGAAATTAAGAGTAGCCGAGGCATATGAGTGAATGAAAGTAGTCACAGGATGACTCTACCCGACTAGCTTGGGGGTGGAAGGTATGCTCCCTTTCACCTAGAGTGTGGGATGGTAGGTGTGATGAGCTGACTCCCCTATATATATATATATATATATATATTTATAAAAGAGAAAAGAAAAATAAAAAGTTGATAAACAACTAGGGGTATAAATTAAGCCTGACAAATAATTTGATGCCTTGACAAACCAGAAGCGCTTACTTTAAGTTTTCTACTTACCTTTATGAATAGACTGGTTACAATCACGCACACACAATAGCGAGGAATCCTGACTAGGGAAGCAACTTGACTGATATGATGGTCGAACATGTTGAGGCCAACTATTTTTTTTGTTGAGGGCTGAAATCTCAACCCATATGATTTTCTTAACACTGATATGCCATGACCATTTTAATTTGCTTCTAGCTATTATACATTGCTTGAGGACTTGCAATAGCTTAAGTTTGGGGGTGTTATAACTCCGTAAAAAGACTAAATTTCTAGTCTTTTCACTTAAGTTATTGCTCGTCTAAACAAAGTATGCACGATATTTTAGTTGCATGTAGGTTATATTAGTGGATAAGTTTTGCTTTGGCAAGATTTATGTGGTTTAACTGATGCTGCTGAGGAGAAAGGGTTGTATGGACTGTGTATGTGCAAGAAACTTACAGAGGAAGAACATTTCAGTCATGACAACGTAATTTGCAAGGGCCTATGGAAGAGAGAAGAACATAAGGAGCAGATTTGTCTCACCGAGTCAAGGTTTATCTGAAGAGTTTGAAGCGGGTATGAAGAAATCGCCTATGTCATACGTCAGCTGGATGACCTCCTTCACGTGCAAGCAAGCCTTGAATATTCTGACAGCCGCCTTTTTTTTAAGTCAGGAAAAAAAGCAACGATTATTTAAGGAATCTCTAACCATGAAAAACCCTAAGATATTCTTCCCTATAAATAACCAGCCGTAGCCGCCAAAAGAGGGAGGCAAGGAAAAAGAGAGAAGAGCTTTACTTAAGGCGTAAGCAAGCAACTGCAATGCTTTCCCACCATCTACCAACCGACCTTCCTTGGTGTCCTCCATAGCCAGGCTGTAGCAGAACCGTGATCAGGTCTCGAGAGAGGCTGATCACCAAGACAGGCGCGACGCTGATCAAAATTGTCATGATATAGCCCCCGGTTTTTGGAGTTGTTCTTCTTCTGTTCTTAACTTCTTTATATGTTTATGGTTGTATTAAACGTTGAATCTTGGATGATTTTTAATAGCACCATGATTGTCTTACTTGGTGTTAATCTTGTGTTGCCTAGACAATTATTTTCTGTTTATGAATAATGAATTATGTTTTTTCTCATGACTGTTTTGTTCATTGTTTAAATATTTTACCTTGACACTGTAAGTGCATTGAGAGATCGCCTGGGGTTTTGGTAAAACATGTCTTGGTAATGTAAGAGCATTGAGATAGCCTTTTGTCTAGATAGTGATTCTTATATTCGAGAGAATTAAGATAGATCTACATGAACAATGGAATGAATCTGGGATGGTGAAGTTCTAACTGTCTAGCTTAGAGATAAGGAGCGTGTTTCAAAGGACTAAAAAGGATAAATGCAAGAGTTGGATAGATAATGCCTATAGTTCATGCTAAGAGGTATTGCTAAAACAACAGTCTGACAAACCAAGGGTTGTAGTTAACGCTGAGTAGTATTTCCATATCAACCGTCTAGAACACCTAGTAATCCTGTCGGGAAGCTTAAGCAAGTCATAATAATTCATTCGAGACTTAGAGTAATTGTTGTCAATAAAAAAGATTAGCATAAGTGCTATGTGATAAGTCTGAATATGTGAGGTTGTTTGAATTATAGTTAAATCAACACCTGTCTTTATTTTGTTTATTTAAGTGTTCTGCATATTTATTTTGCCTCAACCAAACTTTTCTGCAATCGTAAATTATACTATTTCTTGCTTTATTAAAATTATCTTTTTAGTTTGACAAGATAGTAGGAATTAGTGTGTGACAACTAGTTCTAGTTGTGGTGAAGATAAATTTCTAAACCATTCCCTGAGGAGACAATAACTCACTCACTACTATATTACTTGCATCGATTGTGTATACTTGCACAGAATTGCTTGCCTTAGCATATACATTTACAAGCGATCAAATAGCATGTGGGGTAGGACTTTTTTTTCATCATTATTTTGATTATTATCTTTATCTCACTAAGTTTTTTTCCTTTATTTTTTTTATTTTATTTTTATCATTTACATCATTCAAAAGAGGTGTTGATCCGCAAAAACGTGTTCGTTAAATATAAATAGTTTGCGTTAATGATAAAGGGGTTGTAATACAAGAGGTGAAAAACACAAAGGTCCAACAATGGTCAGAAAAGACTCAGAAGGAAAAGGGAGACAGTCTGCAATGCAACTATATGTCACATTCAATAAAGAAGACATGATGCCCATAATCGAAGAGTATACCACTCTGATGTATTGTAAAGGACTCAAAATGGATTGGGTTTACGCCGAACACACCAAAGGTTGACTTTTAAAAAATGGGTTGGCAAAGTTTGTAAAGGCAGATGAGAAAAAGGTTACTGACCCAGAGAGTACTTTCAAAGACACCAAGAACAAGATGGCAAAATGATAGCTGAAATTGGAGGTCATTGTTGAATTATTCAAGAAACAAGCAAATGAACTTCAAATAGTTCCCTTTGATGGAGGATTTTAATGCCGTTTTTGTTGGGAACATGTTCAACAAAGGATGAAAGCTAGAAATGCAGTCATTCGATACTTCTGGGAACAAGTACAAAAAGCAGATTGTCACTTGCAGGGTTTAGACAGAGAAGCCAGAGTGGTTAGACAGGGTATTCAACCGATGACAGACGAAGGCATAAGACTAGTCAACTGTTAGAAGTCATTTGGGGTCTAGAAGACTTGGTTTGAATGTACTTTTAGGGTGTTTTTGTCTATTAAGAAATAACACTTTTGTCCCAATAAAGATTATTTATAATAAAAAACGTGTTTTTGGATCAATGCCTCGAACATTTCATGTATCATGTATTTATACATATTTTGGATTTGTTATTTTTCTTCATTTCTTTACTTTCACATTAACTAACAGAAAATGTCTCATAAAAAAAAAAGGAACAAACACTAGACATACCTCCACAAGCTTTGGACACACATCATCTTCACAACACCCGCACAAAGAAAAGACAAATGGAAGCCAAAATTGCTCAACTCGAAGAGAATATGCTGAGGTTTCAAAGATAGTTTTAAGAAAAAATAAGCCAAAATAATCAAAGTACTCTGGAGACGATCGCTAAAAGCAAGAGTCTTTGGTTGATCAAATTATTGCCAAGTTATCTGGCTTGAATCAGGAAAAAATGCCTGGGACATGGTCATCTGAAGGGATATCTATGCCACCTATCCCGCAAGTGGTTATCTCACCTGGAATATTACCAGAACTTCAAGGGGACTCATCCACTGTAAAAGCAAAGGCCTCGTCTACTGTACAGGTACAAACTTCTGTATCTAACCTTGAGAATAATCCGGGTGATTACCATATAATGGATTTTGATGAGGAGAAAAAGGCAAAGAAAATGAAAAAGAAAATCAAGCAATTGGAGGATCAAATGAAGGTGGTTAAAGGAGACCATGACTACTATGGAGTTGATGCCGCGGAACTCAGTTTAGTCCCAGATTTGGTTATTTCCCCAAAGTTTAAACCCCTAAAATTTGATAAGTTCAATGAAAACAGTTGCCCGTCAGCCCACATTATCATGTTTTGTCGAAAGATACAGGATATGTAAGAAACGACCAACATCTGATTCATTGCGTCCAGGAAAGTCTGTTTGGTTCAGCCATCCGGTGGTACAACCAGCTAAACCAATCCTATATCAAGAATTGGAAGGATTTAGCCAAGTCATTTCTGGAACAATACAAATATGTCAATGATATGAGACTAGATCGAGTTATGCTGCAAAGTATGGAGAAGAAACATAACGAAAGTTTCAGACAATATGCACAAAAATGAAGGGATTTAGCTGTGCAAGTTCATCCACCCTTGGATGAGAAAGAAACCAGGAAGCTCTTCATGCAAACACTGAAGGCTCCTTACTTTGGGCACCTGGTTGTAATCACATCTAGAAATTTTTCTAACTTAGTCATGGTTGGGGAGATGGTAGAAATGGCCATAAAGCAAGGCAAGATCGAGGAAGGGGAGGCCAGTAACAAACCTCCTATGAAGAAGAGATATGAAAAGATTAACAACATCAATACCTATAACACCAATAACGGTGTTACAATATTCAACCCAAAATCAACAGCAGCTGTACCGTCAGGTACTTTTAGACAAGATCCAAGGGAACTCAGGAAAGAAAGAGAAAGGGAACATTTTGATCCTATTCCCATGACTTACAAAGAACTGTATCAACAACTTTTTGACACTCACGTAGTGCCACCATACCTGGTGGAACCCATGAAGCCCCCATACCCAGGTGGTATGATGAGAATGCTCATTGCGAATATCATGGTTGTATCCCAGGGCACACTATTGAGAATTGCTCCACATTCAAGAGAATCATGCAGAAAATACGTAACAAGAATTTGATCTACTTCAACAACTTGGGGAAATCCTATTAAGGAAGATATCATTTCATTCCATCATGAAGCTTTATTCCATTTGCAGCATTTTGTTTGAATTTTTTTTCATCTTTTTTTAGTTTTTTTGTAAGGATATTTAAATGAATTTATGATACTTTAAAGATGGTGAGCATTGAATCAAATTTGCAGACTTGAAATTATTTGAATATTAACTTAATCAAAAACTCTATAAATGATTAGAGTTATAGATCTTTGACAAAGTGACAAGATTGAAAACTAATAAAACAAGGAGCTTGACCTTACCCCAGAAGATACACTCGAACACCATGCCCTTTCTCTTGCAAGAACCGATATAGCCTTATCCTCTCATATTGTTGAAAACATTTTTGATGTTTCAATATAACAAATTAAGTTTAAATGAATTTTAAGATTTTACAAATGATTTTCTAAGTATATTCGATTTAATTACTCGAATATCAAATTATTACTCCAAGTCTTCAAGATTAATTTCAAACCTTACTAAATGTGTAAAATTGTGTTTTATACTTAATATATTTTTGAAACAATTTTCACAAAGTATTTTGAACCAAAATCAAGCCTAAAATCAATTTTTCAAAGTGATGCACCGATGCACCAATCTATGCATCGATGCACCATAGAATAAATTGAGCATCAAATGCATTTCATTCATCGATGCATATATATGCATCGATGCACTCAGAGTTTTATGAAAACATCAAATGCATTTGATGCATCGATGCACCAGCCATGCATCGATGCACTCAGGCTATTTTGAAACATCGAATGCATTTTATGCATCGATGCACTCATAGTGCACCGATGCACTAAGGGTCCAACGGTCAAAATATTTGAATTTTACACTTGATGCATCGATGCACCATGGGTATGCATCGATGCACTACGCTCCCAACTGATTTAATTAATTGTTTTCACACCTAAATGACTATATTGAATCCACTAACCATTCCCAACATTCAGAATCATTTAAAGGAGTATTTAAACAAGTCTAGAAGCCATTGATCAACAATAATAAAGAAGAAATAATAAAGAAACAAGAGAGAAAGCATCAAACATCAAGTTTATGCAATTCAAACCAAATTTCCTTTCAATATTCATTTTTCTTTCAAGAACACAATTTTTGCTCAATTGTAATTATCTTTGAGTGTTCTTATCTTGTTCTATAATTGTGCAAACACATTTTCCTTGTGAGGTTTTTCATTAAGTTTGCGAATTTGTAAATTTCTCTTTGAGAAAGAGTGTTCTCAAGAATTGGGGTATATTCTTGAGGGAGTTGTAAGGTTATCTCTTTGGCCTCAAAAGAAAGAATAAATTAATGAATTTGTTGGAAAATACTTAGTGTGGATAGCTAAGGTAGTGGACGTATACTTTGGTTGAGAAAGTCGAACTACTCTAAATCGCTGTGCAAATCTTTTTAATTTTCTGCAAAAGCTTCCACCAAAATTTAATTGCCAATTCACCCCCTCTTGGCCGATTCCATCGATCGATTAACTCAACAATTGGTATCAGAGCCTCACTCATTTGAAGGTTTAATCGTATCTTGAGTCAATTCGGGAAGAATTACATCGATTATCAAGTCATCAATGGCCTCTACTTCAAATGTCAACTCCGGTCTCGATTCGATGCCCGTCAACAAGCTTCATTTCTTCAATGGAGCTAACTATGCCTATTGGAAGAATATGATGATGTATTTCATTCAAGCAAGTGACATGGGAGCATGGAATGTTGTAGAAGACAGATATATCAAGCCTCTCACCCATCCAAGATTGTGGAGTGAAGGAGAGATAATAATGTTCCAGCTCAACTCCAAAGCCATCCATATCATATTTTATGCTCTTGGACCAGATGAATATGGAAGAGTTTCATCTTGTACATCCGCCAAAGAAATATGAGATAAACTACAAGTCACTCATGAAGGCACCGACGAGGTAAAAGAATCTAAAATTAGTCTTCTAACACATAACTATGAAAATTTCAGGATGAAACCAAATGAAGATATCAAAGCTTTGACAGATAGATTCTCAACGATTGTCAATAGTCTCAAATCATATGGAGAAATTATTCTAAACGAAGAGCTTGTGAGGAAGTTAGTTTACTCACTTCCAAAATTGTGGCAATCCAAGAAGACGACAATCATTGAGGCTAAGAACCTAAAATCCTTAACTCTTGAAGAGCTAATTGGTTCCCTCCTCACTTATGAAATAATGCTTGAAGATGAGGTGGACCTTGATAAGATTGATGAGACACCAAAGGAGAAGGAGAAGAAGAAAAACATTAGAGTTGCTCTCAAATCCATAAAAGATGAGAGTGATTCGGATGAAGATGACGAGGAAATGGAATTGTTTGCTAAACGGTTCAGAAAAATGATGAGACCTTACCGAGGAAGAAAATTCAAACGAAATGAAGGCCTCAAAAATGAACCAAAAGAGAAGGACCCTATCATTTTCTATGAGTGCAAAAAGCCGGGGCATGTTAAATATGATTGCCCACAATTGAAGAGAAAGGGTCAATCAAAGAATAAGCACAAGGCCCATGTGGCTACATGGAGCGATGAAGAATGCTCCGATGAAGAGGAACAAGAAGTAGCAAACTTGTGCTTGATGGCATTCGGGGAAGATTCTAAGGTAACCTCTAACTCATCTGAATTAGATGATTTATCTTATGATGAGTTATTAGAGGAATATAATGGGTTGGCTTCGGATTATGAGAAATTGTTTTTAAAATATAAAAATGATGTCTCAAAATTGAAAAATGAAAATAAGCTCATATCCAAGACCAACAATGATTTTGAAAGTAAAATCGAAGATTTGCAAATCAAACTAGAAGAGTTTGAAAAGAAAAATTCAGATTTGCAAAATTTACTTTCAAAGGTCAATAATGATCATCAAAAGAAAATTGATGGTCTTAAAGCTTCTTTTGATAAAGTTAAAACAAAACATTTTGAAAATGGAGAAAATTTAAAATCCAACTTTGTTAGAAAAAGTTTTAAAAACTACAATCATAGAGGTCCCCAAAGAACCTCTAATAGAAAAATCATCAGAAGTATATGGGTTCCTAAAGGACTCATTACTACTAAAGATAAGGATATCGTACACAAATAGATACATAAGGGGACTAGGATTTTGGAAACTAATGAATATGGACCCAAAAGAATTTAGGTACCAAAAATTAGAAATTAATCTATGTTTGTAGGAAAAGGAGCATTGCTACAAGGCACGGGAAATAAATTCAAACTCATTGTACCTTGATAGTGGATGCTCAAGACACATGACCAGGGACAAAAGCCGGTTCATAGAGCTTAATGCCAAAAATGGAGGAGAAGTGACTTTTGGTGATAATTCAAAAGGTCACATTGAAGGTATAGGTACAATAGGTAATAACTCTTCCATACAAATTAAAAATGTTTTATATGTGAATGGGTTAAAGTATAATCTTTTGAGTATTAGTCAATTATGTGATAAGGGATTCAATATCTTGTTTGAAACTAATGGTTGTAAAGTCATTGACATTGCATCTAATCGGATTATGCTTGTTGGTCATAGAATAAGAAACATTTACATGGTGCATTTAGACTCTATTGATATGACTAATTTATGCATAGTTGCTAAGGATGAGCATGATATTTGGTTATGTCATAGGAGACTAGGACATACTAGTATGAGCGTTTTGCAATGGCTAATTCAAGGTGATTTAGTTCAAGGGTTGCCTAAACTAAAATTTGATAATGATAAAATCTGTGATGCTTGTGCTAAAGGAAAACAGAAGCGAGTTTCTTTTAAATCCATTAACGATGTATCAACTAGTATAGTATTACAATTGATCAACTTAGATCTTTTTGGACCATCTAGAACTACTAGCTTGGGTGGAAAACAATATGCATTTGTCTTGGTAGATGACTATTCTAGATATACTTGGGTTCTATTCTTAAGTACTAAAGATGAAGCATTAGAAAAATTCATCACGTTTTCAAAAGTAATCCAAAACGAAAAAAATTACTCTATAACTAGTGTTAGGAGTGATCATGGAACTGAATTTGAAAATCTTGAATTTACTGAATTTTGTAATTCAAATGGCATTAGCCATAATTTTTCAGTACCTAGAACCCCTCAACAAAATGGAGTTGTTGAGAGGAAAAATCGAACTTTAGAAGAAATGGCAGGAACCATGCTTTGTGAAAACAATTTGCCAAAATATTTTTGGTCGGAGGCCACAAATATCGCTTGTTATGTTATTAATCGAGTAATGATTAGGCCTATTTTAAAGAAAACTCTATATGAACTTTTTAAAAAAAAAAACCTAATATTAGCTATTTTCATCCTTTTGGATGTAAATGTTTTGTTTTAAACAACGGTAAAGACAATCTTGACAAATTTGATGCTAAAAGTGATGAAGGAATTTTTCTAGGATATTCCTTAAATTCTAAAGCTTATCCAGTATTTAATAAAATAACTTTGGTTGTAGAAGAGTCTATACATGTTGTTTTCGATGATAATCTCCTTCTGAGGAAGGATTCTTGTTTGAATGATGATGTATGTGTTATAAAGACAAATGACGTTAGACATGACGTTGGAGAACCATCATCAAAGGAAGAAACGAAAGACGAGGAAACTCAAGATCCTCTCGAGAATCCAACCATTGAAGAAAGGGAAGTATCTTTCCCAAGGGAATACAACTACGTCAATGATGGTGAGATTATAGGTGATCCATCCAAAGGGGTAACAACTCGATCTTCTCTTAGAAATATTTGTAATTATGTTGCATTTATCTCATGCATAGAGCCTAAGAATATTAAAGAAGCATTAAATGATGAACATTGGATTATGGCTATGCAAGAAGAGTTAAATCAATTTGAGAGAAGTAAAGTATGGACATTAGTTAAAAAGCCTAGTAATAAATCCATTGTAGGTACTAGATGGGTATTTATGAATAAGCTTGATGAAAGTGGTAATATAGTGAGAAACAAGGCTAGACTTGATGCTCAAGGGTATACTCAAGAAGAGGGCATAGACTATGATGAAACATACGCTCCCGTAGCTAGGATGGAAGCAATTAGAATGTTATTAGCATTTGCATGTTTTCATGAATTTAAATTATACCAAATTGATGTTAAAAGTGCATTGTTAAATGGTTTTATAAAGGAAGAAGTGTATGTGGAACAACCTCCAGGTTTTGAAGATTTAAAATTTCTAAATCATGTTCTTAAATTGACAAAAGCGCTTTATGGTTTAAAATAAGCTCCTAGAGCTTGGTATGAAAGATTGTCAAACTTTTTAATTGAAAAAGGTTTTTCAAAAGGGAAGGTTGACACTACATTGTTTTTAAAGTATAAAGGTAAAATTAGTAGTTCATATTTATGTTGATGATATAATATTTGGTTCTACTAATGATGTTCTTTGCCAAGAATTTTCAATGCTAATGCAAAGTGAATTCGAGATGAGCATGATGGGGGAGCTCTCATTTTTCTTGGAACTCCAAATCAAGCAAAGAAAAGATGGCATCTTCATCAATCAAGCTAAGTATGTCAAAGACATGCTCAAGAAGTTTGGACTGGAAAGTGGGAAACCGCATGACACTCCAATGAGCTCATCAACAAAGCTTGACATACATGAAGGAGGTAAATGTGTGGATGTTAAATTATATAGGTCAATGATTGGTTCTTTGCTTTATCTAACTGAAAGTAGATCGGACATTATGTTTAGTGTTTGCTTATGTTCTAGATTTCAATCATGCCCTAAGGAATCACATTTACTAGCTGTTAAGAGGATCTTTAGATACCTTAAAGAACCTCCTAGTTTAGGACTTTGGTATCCTAGAGACTCTAGCTTTAGCTTGCATGCCTTATCTGATGCCGATTATGGAGGATGCAAATTAGATAGGAAAAGAACCTCCGGTACTTGCCAATTCCTTGAAAATATGCTGATTTCATAGTTTTCAAAGAAACAAAATTGTGTTGCATTATCTACCACTGAAGTGGAATACATTTCAGCCGTTAGTTGTTGTGCACAAGTTTTATGGATGAAACAACAACTTTTTGATTATGGAATTGAAGTAGGTACCATTCCTATCAAGTGTGACAATACTAGTGCTATTTGTCTCACTAAAAATCCCATCCAACACTCTAGAACTAATCATATTGAAATTAGACATCACTTCATTAGAGACCATGTCGCTAAGGAAGATATAGTTCTAGAATTTGTTGATACTTTGCACCAATTAGCGGATATCTTTACAAAACCTTTAGACAAAGAAAGATTTTGGACACTTAGGAGAGAATTAGGTTTAACTGACCTATAATCACTTAGTGTTTAAAATAATTTTAATATTTTTAAGAATAAATGAAAAATGCTTATAATAGTATTTTTTTTTACATTTATTGCTATTAGTTAGGGGAAGTTTATGTTCTTTGTTGAAAATTAATTTAAGGATTAATTTGATTGATTAAACATGATTAGTTTTCAATATATGAGTTGCCAATACCACTAGAGCTAATTAATTTAGCATTTTTGAGTGTTTAAAATGGATTTTTGTCATTTTTGTGCTTCATGCATCGATGCACTTAACAGTGCATCGATGCATCCCTTTGAATGTGCATCGATACACCATGAAGTTGCACCGATGTACGCCTTGAATGTGCATCGATGCACAAGGCCATGCATCGAAGCATCCATCGAGTTTTTGGATTAAAACCCTATTTCTTCCTCATTTTCTCAAAACACTCTTAAAACTCTCTCTTGGTCGCCACTCCTCTCTCTCTCTCCTTACTATAAAAAATGCTCCAAATATTTGGTTTTTTATTGGAATCTTCGAGCTTTTCAACTCCTTATCCCGCTCTTATCATCAAATCGTGCAACACAACTTCTCATTCTCACAAAATCCAAAATTTTCAAGGTATTTTTCTAAAAACCCCTATTTTATTGAATCTTGATCTTAGGACTAGTTTTAATTAGTTCTAGGATGAACATTATATCGGGCAATGATTGTTTAATGATTACAAACTAGATTTTACAACTAATTTCATCAAAAACTCACAAATTTTCAATAAATTTTTGAATTTTCGAAATAAAAAAAATTTATTCGAAATTTGAATTTAATTTTTAAATTTGATGTTTTTGATTTAATTATGTTGTTTTCATATACATATTATGGGTTTTCAAAAATTATTTTCAAATAGTTTTCAAAACCATGCCCATTAGGATTTGATTTAGAGAACCTTGAATTATTGAGGACTCAATTGAGTTTTGGGATTGATTAAATTACATACATGTGTTTCAATTTGCATGTTATATTCCTTTTTCTGATTCTTAAACCATGTCTAATCCCAAACGCCCTAGAATGTCATCGAGTCGTTCTCGTTCAAACCAATCTCCAAATCCCGTTCCTTCTCTACCTAATAGTCTAATAGGATCCTGTTTTGATATGCCTGAATGTTGTAGAGACGAATTGTACTCTTGGTACAAAAATTCTTTCCAATCCTATAGAATCCGGGAAGAGCGTATTCCTTCTCTTCAAGCCATGATTGATATTGACTCCGAATACCTTCCAATTCTTAAAACTTGGAAGTTTGATAAATTGTTTCACCTCAAACCTATCGTCTATCAACAGTTAGGCCGTATCTTCTACTCCAATGCGGTATGCATTCAAAACCAAACTCAATGTGGGACTATAGCCATTAGATCCTATCTTTTAGGCCAATATGTTAATATTGACCCCGAGACTATAGCTTTTCATTTTGGGTTAGATGATGATGGGTTATATAATGAGAATGAAAATGTGGAATATCTATGTTCCAAACTCTAGTGTTAGTACTCTACAATCTCATCACGATCGTTTTCTTCATTTGATGATCTCTTGGTGGTTTAGACCATCCGGAGGTAGGTACTCCACTCTTCGTACTAGGGATTTATGGTGGATGCACTGTATCAAGAATAAAAACAAAATAAATCTGCCCCACATTATTTTTAGTCAACTAGTGGATATCATAAACATTGTTCCTTCAAAACATGTCGAAATATTAGTTTATGGATGTCTTATTAGTAACCTTTTTATCAAACTCGGTCTAGACGTCTCTCATGACAATCCCATTCCTCTCCAAAACCCAATCAATCTCATCTCATTGAAGAAAACCGATTGGAAACAAGACGAGGAAACTGGTCAATGGGTCTTCTCGACCCTCTAAGCAAACTTCAGTAGCTCATGCGAGATATCGATGAAGAAGTTCCTGACGATGTTCCTCCAGCACCAGAACCAGCACGACAAGAAGATCAAACACCGCCATATTTTCGATCTTTCTTAGAGTCGTTTGATATGAGTTTTGCTTCCATAGAGTCTCGGACTACTGAGTTTCAGCGGGAGATGCGTGAATGAATGGACGCTTTCACTCTTGAAGTTCGAGCTCATTATCCTCCTCCTCCCGATCCTCCGATGGAGAAGATTTGTTTCCTTATTATGCTTTCTTGGTTTTCTAAAACTTGGATTGATTTTGATGTTTCTAGATTGTTTATTTTGGATCTTTAAATGTTTGAATTTGTTAGGAGTTATGATTTGGATACTTGGTTGTTTGAACTTGATATATATATATTTGGTTTGGTTGAATTTTCTTATTTTTGCATCATTAGACATATATGACCAATTATGCCATTTCACATTTGATTATGAATATTTTTTTTGAAAGCTAATGGCTAATCTCTTTTTTGATTGTGATCTTAGCAGCTTAATCTTATTTACTTATAATCAATTGGCTATGTTTTTCAAAAACTTGTTTAAATCGATTTTCAAGTCTTTTTAATTTAACAAAAAGGGGGAGAAGTGTTAAGGTGTTAAAATGTTTTAAAGGGGAGAAGTGTTAAAGTAAGGGGGAGTAATTTCAAACTTAATTTTTCAAAATTTATTTTCAAAGAAAATCTTAAAATTACAAACATGTTTTGTTATATAAAAAAGGGGAGATTGTTGAAAACATTTTTGATGTTTCGATATAACAAATTAAGTTTAAATGAATTTTAAGATTTTACAAATGATTTTCTAAGTATATTCAATTTAATTACTCGAATATCAAATTATTACTCCAAGTCTTCAAGATCAATTTCAAACCTTACTAAATGTGTAAAATTGTGTTTTATACTTAATATATTTTTGAAACAATTTTCACATAGTATTTTGAACCAAAATCAAGCCTAAAATCAATTTTTCAAAGTGATGCACTGATGCACCAATCCATGCATCGATGCACTAATGGAATAAATTGAACATCAAATGCATTTCATGCATCGATGCACATACTATGCATCGATGCACTCAGAGTTTTATGAAAACATCGAATGCATTTGATGTACCAACCATGCATCGATGCACTCAGGCTATTTTGAAACATGGAATGCATTTTATGCATCGATGCACTCTTAGTGCACCGATGCACTAAGGGTCCAACGATCAAAATATTTGAATTTTACACTTGATACATAGATGCACCATGGGTATGCATCGATGCACTAACGATCCCAACTGATTTAATTAATTGTTTTCACACCTAAACAACTATATTGACTCCACTAACCATTCCCAACATTCATAATCATTTGAAGGAGTATTTAAACAAGTCTAGAAGCCATTGATCAACAACAAGAAAGAAGAAATCATAAAGAAACAAGAGAGAAAGCATCAAACATCAAGTTTGTTCAATTGAAGCCAAATTTCATTTCAATATTCATTTTGCTTTCAAGAACACAATTTGTGCTCGATTGTAATTATCTTTGAGTGTTCTTATCTTATTCTAGAATTGTACAAACACATTTGCCTTGTGAGGTTTTTCATTAAGTTTGCAAATTTGTAAATTTCTCTTTAAGAAAGAGTGTTCTCAAGAATTGGGGTATATTCTTGAGGGAGTTGTAAGGTTATCTCTTTGTCCTCAAAAGAAAGAACAAATTAGTGAATTTGTTGGAAAATCCTTAGTGTGGATAGCTAAGGTAGTGGACATAGACTTTGGTTGAGAAAGTTGAACCACTCTAAATCGCTGTGCAAATCTTTTCAATTTTCTGCAAAAGCTTTCACCAAAATTTTAATTGCCAATTCACCTCCTCTTGGCCGATTCCATCGATCGATTAACTCAACACATATGGGAATGAACAAGAGGCTTAGTATTCGTATGTATAAGAGAAGACAACATGGGCCATATTTTGCATACGATATTACAAAACTGACTAGACCATACTTTTGTTTATGACGTTCAATGATGATCATGGTCCTTACAGATGAAATAGTCGAGTAGGTGAATCTAGTTTAGGTCAGTTGCTTGGAAATTGAACTCTAAAGATGAGATTTTTTGACTTTCAGCAACACCTAGATTATAACAGGTTCTTGACAAGCTTAAAAAATTGAATCCGTATACTCAGAATGTAATTTTATATGTATACAATAAAGTTGAGCTATTCAACTAAGGCAATTGGTTATAGAGGAAACTCAAAAGCCTGACTTTAAGAATATATTACATTCAAACCATGACATTGCTCAAGTACTTGGCAATTCGGTGTTTGCTCCATTGCAATTGTCAAGTTGAAGATTTCGTGATGAGATGAACCCTTCATCTAGCCCGATAAAGGAAATTATAATATATATATACAATAAAGCTGAATTCAGCTAGATAAATAATGACAAATTAAATCAAATTTATCTAAATAAGGAGTTTTGGTAAAGATGGACTACGGGAGTTAAGGAAACCTGTTATAGTCAATTTCAAACGAGCACTTAGGAATTTCATTTTTAGATCGATACTTTGGCACTTCATTTGTTAGAGGAGTCTACGAAGCTTGAACAAATGGAAGATTTTAGAGAACTGAAATAGAAGTGTTCTAGAAAGTCTAGTAATTGATTATACTAGTTACATAATTTTGGCCGCATCCAATTAAAATTCCAAGCCAAGAAAGAGGGACATGTTGTGATGTTCAAAAGGACCGAGAAAGAAAAGACATTTTGGTGGCCGAAACCTTAGAAAATAGGAAGCCAACCTGAAGCCAACTTATCAATTTGGATACTTGTCAAAGAGCTATAACTCTGAAAGCATTAAAGAGCTATTGATTCTTTTGATATTCTGTGTACTCATGTTTATGACGTCATTTGATTATGAGCATGAATTAAGGGGTAATACTTTATCAAATTCTTTTTTATTCATAAAATAAAAGAAAGGAGAAAAACATTTTCAAACAGGACAGTCTCAAAAGTAAAAGGTCCTTGAAGCTGGTGAGGCTCATTTTGCCTCTATTGAAGAAATAATAAACAATGCCAGAATAATGGAGCATTTCACATTCATGAAAGCAAATAGTCCGAGTGATCAGATAGAGCTTGCAACACTCCTTTATGACATCGTCAACAACCCGAGAAGAAAATGGGGTATGATCGATTCTGAGGACAAGACCAGCAGATAAAAATGAGGGTCCATCCAGGAGATAAAATAGAACTAATTCATGTTGCATACCTCTTAGACATACTAAGAACATCACATTTATCATTTTTCGCATACATAATTTTTGTAGCTTTAGAGTAAAGTTCAACTTCAAGATGAAAGATACTAGATTCAAGAGCACCTTAAAAAACGATCGATGGTGGTTGCTTAACTCAGCGGTAGGGAGCTACACCTAAACCAAATTGAGCTATTGAAAGATTGACATATCTTAGAATAAACTTCAGACGGGTTCTACAGCTAATTCATAACGGATTTAGTTCAGCTTAACTCAAAGAGGAGTGACTACTTTTCAGTTAATGTTTTCAAGCCATATTTCAACTCCACAACGGATGATATCCGGCTGACAGAATATACCACTTGGCTTTCCCATGAAGGGGAGTCATCTAAAGAATTATGATCGGCTTGGACTCGTGAAGGGGGGCCATCCTTCATTTAGAGGAAATTTACAACATAACTTAAGTTAAGAAAAGTTGTCTGTCAACAAACAACTTTCTAGTTCAGATATCGAGCTAGATTTCAACTTCACATCGAAAGATATTGACCTTAAAACATATTGGATTTCAACTTCACAACGAAGGATATCTAACCCAAAGCTAATTTGGCGAAACACTACAACTCGAGATTGGATTTCAACTTCACAATGAAGGACATTCAATTCAAAGCTCAACTTCACAGTGATAGAGCCATCCACGATTTCAACTTCACGAAGAAAGATATTATGCCCAAAAGGATTGACTTAGTTTCATAGAAAATGAGTCATCTACACAATAGGGTTATCTCCCAGCCTATTACAACATAGCTCAAGGCGAGAAGGGCTATTTGTCAACAAAAAACTTTCGATTTCATTCAGTTCGATGACATATCAACCACATGGTAGTAGCGAGGTTAAAGCTTAAATCGAGGTCTTTAAGTCAAGAAGAATACATGGGTTGGCTACGATTTAGCAACAAGGAACTATATCCCAGTCAAATTTACAGCATAGCTCAAGGCGAGAAGGGCTATCTGTCAACAAAAACCTTCAAGCTCGATTCCATTTAGCTCGAGGGCTATTAACCACATGGTAGCATCGAGCAACTACTTTCCTGTTGAATTTTCAAACCGAGGTCTTTAAAATGAGAAGAAGACCAAGGTTGACTTTGATTTGGCAATAAGAAGCCACCTTCCGATTCAAATTCCGAACTACATGAAGAAGGATATTATTTCAATACTGACTCAACTTTGCGACTAAGGAGTCATCCGCAACCCAATTTAACAGAGTTATTCCTAATTGCAATATCAGAGTCAATTTTCAACTCCACAAGGGATATTAGACTCAGGGACCCCTTCATACCAAACGAAAATTGTGTCCTTTTATCTTTGTCTACTTTTGTTACACTAAAAATGAAAAAGAGGGGCAGCTGTAGACACTCATTTTCATCTGGGGCTTATTTAGTGTATATATTAATATAGTATAATTTTTTAAAACATTTTGAAAACATATATAATATATAGTTTTTGGAAACATTTTGAAAACATATATTATATATAGTTTTTGAAAACATTTTGAAAATATATATTTAATATATAGTTTTGAAAACATTTTCGAAAACTATATATAATATATAGTTTTGAAAACATTTTTGAATATATATATATATATATATATAGTTTTGAAAACATTTTTAGAAAATATATATAATATATAATATATAATTTTGGAAACATTTTTGAAATATATATAATATGTAGTTTTAAAATGTTTTTGAAATAAATATAATATATAATTTTAAAAAATGATTTATAGTTTACTTATTTCTTTTTTTTTTATTTTTTTATTTTTATTTTTTATTTTTTTATTCTATTTTCAGGTTCGAATAGTACAAAATTCGGGTCCAGAATACAATCCAACCAGGTAAGCCTGACCCAGCAGACCCAACAAACCCGATAAACTCGAGTGGGCATGACTCAGCCCAAATGATTAGGGTTTTATATTTAATCAGGAGCACCGCAAGGGTAGAAAACAGTCACGCGTGTGGAGGCCACACATTAGTGAGTTGGCCGAGATCGTCGGCCAAACGCCCGAGACTGAACCATCCTGAGGTTTTGGGCTTAACGTCGACCTTAACAAAACGTGAACGGGTCTAGAAATAGCCCCGAAAAGATCGAGGATGACCCCGAGATCATCAGAACCCAAACAATCGATCGAAAGCTATAAAATCCTCATCGGGGAGAGATCAAAGGACCCCGGAAAACATCACTAGAAAATCAAAGCACGAACCAAGCTCACCAGAAACACCGAACACCAAACTATCATAGCAACCGAAGCAACCAAGCAACCAAAGTAGAAACAAGCAGTTGAAACAACAAGAACGAAGCAATAAAAACATTCAAAATAGCGAGGAAAATCACAAAAAAATCAAGGATTCAGTTTTGGGACTACACGGAGGAAAGTACAGTCGCAGGAAGCCAAAGGTCGCCGGAAATCGTAGAGACTTACCGAATAAAGGTAAAATCCTAATTTTTCGAGTTAGATCTACGTCATTTGGGGGATATTTAGAGGATTTGGGGTTCAGTTTCGACATGGGGTGGCGAGATGACCGTTCCGAGTAGGGGTCTAGGATTCCGGCGGCGGATGGCTTCATCGGAGGTTGGTCGGTATTCAACCGGTGGGGAGAGTTTGAGAGGATATCGAGAGAGAAAGGGGAGAATAATGTGGAGGGGAATGAGAAAATGAGAGGGGAATTAGGTTTTTGGGCGGGGCCTTTGTGTAATTAATGGATTGTTAAATCCTTTCCGTCGTCCCTTAAGTTTTGAAGTGTAATTCATTTTGGTCACCTGTTTTAATTTTACCTCTGAATTTTCAATTCTTTTAATTTGATCCTTCATTATATTTATTATATTTTACGATTTAATCCCCTAACTCTTTGTTTTCTTTGGCAGATCAATTTATAATATCAATTCAAGCCATAAAGACATAATTAATTCAATTCGGTCCCCTATTTTTTATTTTTATTTTATTCTTTTTAGCCTTTTTATACATTTTACTTCCTTCTAATATTTCTTTTTGTTCTATTCAATTTTTTTTATTTATTTTCCTAATTTTATTTAATTTTATCTCTTTTTACTTTAAATATTGTTGTATTTAATTCTTTTATTTTTTTTAACCTTTTTTGTGTTGTCCTATTATTTCATGATTTAGTAGGTCTTCTAACCTTTTTAGGGACATTTTAACCAATCAAAGATAAGTATTTCGAATCGAGTCTTTAAATTTTAATTTTTACAATTAAGACAACCGACAAATTAAAACGGTACCGAAAGAGCAGTTCAAGGTGCTAATTCTTCCTTGGCTGTAATTGACTCCCGAACCCGACATGTTTATGGTAAAACGCAGATCAGGTAAGATGGTGCCCGATCAACCTAAATATTATTTTTAAAATGACCAGTGGCGGCTCTAACGTGTTTTATTTAAGTCGAAGCTAATTCCAGGCCCACCCGAAAGACGGTTGCGACAAGAGTCTTCAAAGAACAATGAAGATGCATAATCTTGGTAGTCGATGACATAGAGAAAAGGTGTTGAATCATCTCCCAAATTTCTACCGTTGTTTTATAGTTTACCAGAGATGGTAAGATAGAAGAACTAATTGAAGATAAAAGCCAAGAACCCAAAGCACTATCTTGCTATTTTTACTGAAGAAAATCGCCATACACAACCTTAATACCACCTTCAAGAATGTACTGTGGAGGTATTACCAAAGTTCGATCAACAGGATTGACAAGAGCTAGGCTCTCAATAGCAAACAACACCTGTTGACGCCAGAGAAGGTAATTCGAATCATCAAGCTTGATGGAGATGGATTTGTTCGTGAACGGTTTCGATGCAGTTGCATTATCTTCCGCCATTCTTGAACCATAGACCTCTGATACCATGAAAGATTATGAAACAAACCGCAAGAACAACCTGCTTCATCAAGAGAAAGGTAATGTCATTATAAACAACAACAAGCTCAAGACCCCTAATCAAAATAACAACACAACAAACTTATAATCGTCTAACAGAAATGAACAACAAACTTTGACTTAAAACTCATAACTCTAACAAATCTCTTCATTTTAAAAACAATCTTTATAAATCGAGAAAACCGATGAATAAGGAATGGACTTTCAAATAAATATTCACAGATCTAGTTCTCCTTGAGGTTTCTCGATGAAAATTAATGATTTATTTTTTATTAATCTCGTTTTAATTCATTTTAAATTAATCCGGCAATATTGCTTTAGTTATTTGAAGTCCCTTTATCTTTATTATTCATTACCTAAGCCATGCAGTCATTGATAAAAAGGAGCTGAAAACAATAACCCTCATTTACATCAACATATCATCATAATCAAAGCAATCCAACATCATAGAAAAAAAATAGCGCTGAGACAATAATGATAACACACTCCCACATTACCTCAATAGCATATCATGTTCTATATGTTTAAAGATAAAAGAGTACCAGATGCGTCAAGGAAAGATGAGTGGAATTCCAGTACCCTACCGACGAGATGGACTTCAATGCTCTTCGAGTTGGATAAAGTCTTCTACGATATTTTCTTCATTACCAATAAAATGAATCCCAATCCTTTTCCCAATTCTATTACTTTTTTTGCTTCGAGAATAAAAATTTCCCTTCTAGTCGCGAGGTCTGAATCTGATAGAGGTGACTCGCATAATTCAGGATTGACAATTCCATTGCCTTTTAACTATTTTGTAATCTCTCGAGCTCGCTCTTTTTTTTCTTCTTCCGGGTATTGAGGTGCTAAAGAAGAGGCTTTGGATTCTGGTAAACTGAGATTTACAACCATGGCTGGAGAGTCCACCAAAGGACTGACGTTGGCAAGGACAGCGGAGGAACCTAGGAAGAATTTAAACCCGTCATATGAACGTCCACTTGGGCTCAGAATAAATCTCCAGCCAACACCAAATTCAGATCATCCAAGTGGGACGAGCCTTTGTTAGTACCCATCTTGGAAGAGTCCGCATCACCGTTTTGTATGAGGGCCAAATTTCTATTTGAGTTCTGATCCCTGCCAACTAGGAGAGGGATAATATTCTGATCATTAAAGGGCCCGCCATCCAATAGATTCACTTCACCCAAACAGCTAGCTTCAACAACATCACGTATGAATTATACATTTAATGCAATCTGCATGTAAACCATTATCACGCATGTTTTACAAGAAACACTCATCGAGCGCACTGCAAATTTAATTTCTCGAGCCGACTATTTCGGCAAACACAGCCACGGAACCGTTAGAAGTCTTCTCAAATTGACGATTAAATATGATACCTTCAGACCCTTACCCTTAATTTCAAGTTCCCTAGATTCCCTTGTTGCCTTCCCAATAATCGGTTATCATGAGAACAACTATCAATAGACTGAAAAGTCCGATCACCGATCACCTATCAGCAAAATCCTGCACCCATCACTTTCTGACGACAAGACCGGCGTTGCTAAATCAATCTTCTCCGGTGATGAATCCAACCCTCTTTCCTTCTCCTTTATCCTTTTATCTCCCTCCACTTATTTAGTCACCCATTTATAATCCAACGAATTATCCGAGAAACCTAACTCCACCACTCTAACTTCATATTTCATATTTTCTGTATGAATTTCCACCACCTCCTCTGTCTTAATTGCATGGTTTGTGGACACCAACATCGTAACCTTCCCGATTATTCATGTTTTCCCCAAATGCTTCAAAATTCCCCCACAACACAACAATCCATTTCAAAGTAACTCCATTCCATCAACGAAGAGGAACTCAAGATAATTCCAACCAAGTCGCTCTTTCGACCTTGTTTGAAGTGTCTGACCATAGATTAACTTCCACGAATATTTCTTTTAGACAACGTCGTGAACAAGTCATCATCTTCGATGGAGATTAAGAACGCCTCCTAGTCTGTGGATTTTAATTTCCCCATGTAATATATATATTATATATAGTATATATACTATATAGTATAGTAGTGTATACATTATACTAAAACATATATCATACATATACTTAAAATAGTATATATATATAATTTCGTAATGTATATAGTATATATATGTTTTGGAAAATATATGTATTATTTTTAAATATATGTATATATATACACATAATATTATAAATAAATATATAATATGTAAATATTTATTAATATCTTTATTTATTTTTGTTATTTCTCTTTTTAGGTCTAATCCAATTTGAAAGTCAGGCTTCAGATCAGTCAAAATAGAGGTCACAGAAGAATCCAAAAGAGCAAAGGTATAAAGTCCAACTAAGCAAGTAAGCCAGATCCAAAATGCAAGCCCAGATGGGGTCCAATAATTAACCCAACAAAATAACAGTCCAACAAAAGCCCAACAAGCAAAGCTCTACCTAGCTCTGCAACTTAGGCTTTTGGTTTTAACCCTTGGTGTAACTTTCATCAAGACCGTCAGATCACTAGAATGCTCAACGATTCAAGGAACCCATCAGTTAAGGTTTTAAACCCTAAAGAAATTATCAATTAGCGCTACATCATACAAGCTATTGGATCTTATCAAATGATCCAACAATCAAAAGATTCAGAGGACCCCCAAACATCACCGATCAGTCGATCATCAGCTTGTGAGGACCACGTGTCGACGAGAACATCATTTCTTGATTTCTCAACTGTGATTTCGAGAGAAATTTTTTTAAAAAAAACATGCAAATCCAAAACAAATTGGACAAAAATGGCAACCAATTAGTCATGATAATTGAACCAAATATGCACGACAATATATCAAAGAAAATTAAAGGCGAAAAAGGAAATATATCCCACATGAAAAATCAGATAAAATGAATAGGAGATTTCATTCTCATTTCAAGAGGAATAAAGGGAAATAATCAAAACCATAACCGAATGCCATGATATTTGATAACTCCATAAAAAGACTCTATTTCTAGTCTTTTTACTTAAGTTATTGCTCGTCTAAACAAAGTATGCACATCATATTAGTTGCATTTAGTCGAATTCAGGTTATATTTGTTTGTGGTGGAAGAGTGTTGTTTAGGCAACATTTATTTGGTTTGATTGATGCTACCGAGGAGAAAGGGCTTGTGTGGATTGTGGATGTGCAAGAAATTAGCTAAGGAAGAACATTTTAGTCACGGCAAAGTATTTCTCAAGGGCCAGTGGAATATAGAAGATAAAGATAATGAGGAGCAGATTTATCTGGCCAAGGCAAGGTTTATCTTGCAAGTTTGAAGCGGATATGACAAATTGCCTATGTCACATGCCAGCTGGACAACTACCCTCACGTGCAAGCAAGCCCTCAAGATTCTGACAACAACCAGTCGCCTTTCATTTTTTAGCATGGATAAGAAAATAATGGGTATTTTGGGAATCTTCACTTACGCAAAACCCTAGGAGATTTCCCTTTATAAATACCAGCCACAGCCGCCAAAAAGGGGAGGCAAGAAAGTAAGAGAGCTTTAACTGAAGCGTGAGCCATCAATTGCATTGCTTCCCCACCATTTTCCAACCGACCGTCCTTGGTGTCCTCCACAGCTAGGCTATAGAAGAGCGGCGGTCAGGCCTCGAGAGAGGCTGACCGCCAGGGCAGGCGCGGTGTTGATCAGAGATGTCACAACAGAGCCCCCAGTTTTGGAAGTCGTTCTTCCTTTGTTCTTAATTTCTTTACTTTGTTTGGGGTTGTAGTAAAAATATTATACTTTGGTTGACTTTTTGACAACACCATGAATTGCTTTACTTGGTGTTAATCTTTGTTTTGTTGAAACAATTATTTTCTGTTTTATGGATGATGAATTGTGATTTTGCTCATGTCTGTTTTGTTGATTATTTAAATATTTTGCCTTGACATTGTAAGAGCTTCGAGAGATTGCCAGGGGTATAGGTGAAACACGTCTTGACACTGTAAGAGCTTCAAGATATTGTTGTTTGTCTAGATATTAATTCTTATATTCGAGAGAATTAAGATAAATCTACATGAACAATAGAATGGATCCAGGATGGTGATGTTCTAACTTGTCTACCTTAGAGATAAGGAGAGGGTTTTAATTGACTAAAAGAGATAGACGCTAGAGTAGGATAGACAACGATTATAGTTCACGCTAAGAGGTATTGCCACAACAACAGTCTGACAAACCAAGGGTTGTAGTTAACGCTGAGTAGTATTTCCATTTAAAACCGTCTAAGAATACTCAGTAATCATGTCGGGCAGCTTAAGCATATCGTAACAATTCATTCTAAACTTAGAATAATTTCTTGTCATAACAAAAGATTAGCATGAGTGCTCTGTGAAAATTCTGAATATGTGAGGTTGTTTTGAATATATTTAAAATCAATGCTTGTCTCTGCCTTATTTATTTTAATTCGATAGTTTGCATATTTTTTTGCTTTGACTAAACTTTTCTGCAATCATAATTTACAATATTTTCTTATTTTATTTTATTACTAATAATTTTCTAGTTTGACAAGACTTCAGGAATTAACTTGTGACAACTAGTTCTGGTTATGGTGAAACTTAAAAAGAACCGACCAATCCCTGAGGAGACGATAACTCACTTAACCTTTATTACTTGATTCGATTGTGTATACTTGCACATAATTATTTGCCTTAGCATATATATTTGCAAACGATCAAGTTTTTGGTGTCGTTGCCGGGGATTGACAACTGACGAAATTTTTATTTTTCGCCAATACAAGTTTTCTTGTCACTTTTTATTTACTTAGTTTAACATGTTTTCTTTTCTTTTCATTTTCTTTTGAAGGATTTATCGTTTAATGACCCTGAAATTTGCTGGTAAACCATTAGAGCCATTTGTCCCTAAAATTGAACAGTCGTTCAAACAAAGGCGACGTAACCAACGAACTAGAGAGTATATGAACCAACTACAATTTCAAGGCAACAATATGGGAGATCAGGCAGATCCTGATGTGGTAGAAAATAATTTTCTGAGAGAAGTTTCAAGACCACGAGAAATAAAAGATCACTTGAACCCAATTATTGACGATCTCAATCCAGGCATCGTGGCACCTGAAATACAAGCAACCCATTTTGAGCTTAAACCGATGATGTTTAACATGCTAAATTCCATCGGTAAATTTGGTGGCTCACCTAATGAGGATGCTAGACATCATATCTGTGCCTTTCTTGAAGTGTGCGATTCATTTGACAAAAGGAGTGCATGAAGATATGGTAAAGCTTAAAATTTTTCCTTATTCCCTACGCGATAGAGAGAGAGCTTAGCTCAGTGGAGTTTTTTCAGGCTAAATAGAATATTGGGCTGATTTATACAAGAGGTTCCTACTTCGATACAATCCACCCAATATGAATACACAACTACACAATGATATTGCCAGTTTTCCCCAAGGTGATTATGAATCAATGTACGAGTGTTGGGATATGTATAAAAGTCTACTTCGTAAGTGTGTGAACCACGTATTTCATGATTGGACTCAAGTCGTGATGTTCTATAATGGAGTTAATGCACCTACTCGAATGATGTTGGATGCCTCATCAAATGGTACTTTACTTGACAAATCACCCAAGGAAGCCTTTGATATCCTCGACAGGAAAGCATATAATGACTATCAATTCCCGACTACAAGGCTAGAACCGATAGAAAAACATCTGGAGCATATGAAATTGAGGGTAAGAATTCATTAGCTACTCAACTTTATGCCATAACTAATATGTTTAAAATTTTGCAGCGTCCTAATGAGGTGAGAGAAGTCAAAGCAACCAGTAATGCATGCAGATTTTGTCACGACAACCATCATGAGAGTGAATGTCCATAAAACCATGAGTCTATCTATTTTGTAGGAAACTAAAATAGAAGCAACAATAACCCCTACTCGAATACATACAATCCTTGATGGTGACAACATCCAAATTTTCATGGGATAATCAAGGGACCAACAATAATCAGGCATCAAATTATAATAGGCCATAACAGAGTAACTCGAAACATTAAAATTTTCATAATCAACATCATCAGACTTCCTGGCAAAACACTAAAGGTACAACATATTCCTCTAATAAAAATTCTAATTCTAACTCCTTGGAAGCTTCATTGCAGAAATTCATGGCCTCTATACAAGATTTCATGGCTTCAACAAAGACTCTGATGCACGAGTACTCATCAACAATAAAAAACCAAGGAAATTTATTGCAAAGTCAAGTTGCACTTTTGCAAAGCCATAGTTCATCACTGAGAGCATTGGAGAAGAAAATGGGTCAAATCGCCATGACATTACATTCTCTCCCTCAAGGAAGTCTCCATATTGATACTGAAATCACTAAACATCATGGAATAGAGTAGTGCAGTGTACTTACACTAAGGAGTGGAGCATAGATAAACCAGAATGATAATTTTAGGGGAAAACAACTAGATAATTCTTGCCAAGGCATTACACACCAGAATATCAAGATGAAGATGTGGAACATGATGAATAGCCCGAAGAGAAGGAAAAGATGAAGGCTCCAAAAATCGTCGACCAGATAATGTGAAATTTATGGCCAATGCCAGCATTTCCTCAGCACCAACAGCAGATGGCGTGAGACCTCCACCACCAGTTCCTCAACGATTGAAGAAACACAATGATGACATCTAATTTAAGAAATTTATTGATGTTTTGGATCAGTTGTATATCAATGTACCTTTACTTGAAGCCATCGAGCAGATGCCTTCCCATGCTAAGTTCCTAAATGACATTGTCACAAAGAAGAGGAGGGTAGAAAATGTTACCGCAACAACAGAAGTCTGCTTGGCAGTAAGCAAACTCCCATCTAAACAAAAAGACCCTGGCAGTTTTGTGATACCATGCTCGTTTGGTAACAACTTTATAGGATGAGCTCTCGTTGGCTTAGGGTCGAGCTTAAATTTAATAGCAAAGTCAAATTTTTAAAATTAGAAAGGTATAACGCTTGTCCAACCACAGTTTTCCTAGAGTTAGTTGATCGGTCTTATGTGCGTCCTGAGGACAGAATAGAAGATGTCATTGTAAAAGTGTAAAATTCGTATTTCCAGTTATTTTCCTCATATTGGAATGCAAAGCCGATGAAAATAAACCTATCATTATCGGATGACCCTTCTTGACCACTGGACGAATCTTAATAGATTGCGAGAAGGGAAAGTTTACGATGCGAGTAGGAGAGCAAAGCATCATAATCAATGTCTTCAATTCCATGAGATATGTGGACGATTCAGAAGAATGCCAATACATTAGAGACATGGATCAATGAAAGAAGAGAAAAATACAATTCTTGGCCAAGATGACTTTTATGGATATATGAATACAATAATTTGGTGTCTATGATGCATGAGTACAATATTCATGTCCTAGGTGAAGTATTATCAGAAGATGATTATGATAATTATGGCATTGGCCACAGTTGTTTGAATAAAGCACTAAACGGATCCCTTGCCAATATCACTAAAGCATATTCTGAAGGAGAATCAGAGGAATAATCTAGTTTCCTTCATGCTAGATCAGGTATGAAATTCGAACACTTAGATTTCAATGAAATTAGCCACAAAATCATCATTACAACATGCATCCACATTAGAGCTTAAAACTTTTCCATCGCATTTGATATACGCCTACCTAGGTAGCAATGAGACTTTACTTGTGATAATTTTTGCCAGTTTAACCTTTGAATAGGAGAATAGTTTGTTAAATGTTTTGTTACAACACAAAAAAGCTCTCGGATGGACCATGGCATATTTGAAGGGAATCACCCTACCATATGCATGCATAAGATCAACTTAGAATACATCATAGCACTTCAGTTGAACCACAAAGAAGACTCAAACCGATCATGAAAAAGGTAGTCATGAAGGAGATCATAAAATGGCAAGATACATGAGTGATTTATCTAATATCCGATAGCTCATGGGTCACTCTGGTGTAGTGTGTGCCAAAGAAAGGTGGTGTGACCATGGTCAAAAAATGAAAATGATGAGCTTCTAACTACCAGAACAGTCACGGGGTGACGAATATGTATGGACTATAGGAAACTAAAAAAACCACAAAGAAAGACCACTTTCCCCTTCCTTTTATTGACCAAATGCTTGATAGGCTAGCAAGAAAAGCATTTTACTACTTCCTTGATGGTATTCAGGATACAATCAAATAACCATAGAACTGGAGGATCAATAGAAGACTACACATGTCCATATGGTACCTATGCATTTAGACAAATGATATTCATGCTACGTAAAGCTCCAGCTACCTTTCAAAGATGTATGATGGCCATTTTTTCGGATACGGCGGAAGATTGTATGGAAATATTTATGGATAACTTTTCCATCTCAGGCAACGATTTCAACCGATGCCTCGATAACTTATCTAAAGTACTGAAACGATGTGAAGAAGCCAACCTAGTACTAAATTAGGAGGTTGGGTCATAAAATTTCTTATCAAGGAATTGAAGTTGATAGAGCCAAGGTGGAAATAATTGAAAATCTACCTCCACCCACTAATGTGAAAGGAATACGTAGTTTCCTTAGACATGCAGACTTCTACCGGCTATTCATAAAAGATTTTTCTCAAATCTCAAAACCTTTTTGTTTTTTTCTCCAAAAAAATCAACCATTTGTATTTAACGATGATTGTTTAAATGCTTTTACAGATTTGAAGAAAAAACTTTCATCAGCACCAATCGTTGTTCCACTAGACTGGAATGAACCTTTCGAGCTCATGTGCGATGCTAGTGATTACACAGTTGGGGCAGTGCTAGGGTAACAAAAAAGTAAACTCTTTCATGTTATCTACTATGTTAGCCATACTCATAATGATGCACAAGTAAACTATACCACAATTATAAAAGAACTTCTTGCAGTAGTATTTACATTTGATAAGTTTAGGCCATAACTCATAGGAACTAAAGTCATTATACATACGATCATTCTACCATTAAATATCTGATCAATAAGAAAGATGCAAAGCCTAGGCTAATAAGATGGATATTATTACTACAAGAGTTTGATTTAGAGGTCAATGATAGAAAGGGTACGGAAAACCAAGTAGCAGATCAGTTGTCTAGATTAGAAAACAAAATTAATTGTCATGACATGAAAAATATTCAATAGGATTTCCTTGATGAGAAAAATTTATTTGTCATGAACTTTCTTGTTAGTGGTATTGTACCTCCAGATTTATCTAGACAAGGCCGGAAAAAGTTTAGACATGATGTGCGACATTATTAATGGGATGAACCATTCCTATTCAAGAAATGTGGAGACCAAATAATCAAGAGATGTGTCCCAGAAGAAGAGCACAAAGAAATTCTACATCAATGCCACTCATCACCATATAAAGGACATTTTGGTGGGATGAGAATAGCGGCAAAGGTCCTTCAATCCGATTTTTATTGGCTAACCTTATTCAAAGATGCACACGAATTCTACAAGACATGTGATCAGTGCCAACGAACAGGGAACATATCAAAGAGACATGAGATGCCATGGCAAAACATTCTAGAGGTTGAGCTTTTCGACGTATGGGAATATATTTCATGGGACCCTTTCCCATAACTTTTGGTAATCTATACATACTCTTGGCAGTAGACTATGTGTCCAAATGGGTGGAAGCCATCGCAACACCCAAAAATGATTCCAAGACTGTGCTGAAATTATTGCACAAGAACATATTCATACGTTTTGGAACACCGCGAGCTATCATCAGTGATGAAGGCACAGACTTTGACAACAAATTAATTGCCAAGATGCTGAAAAGATATAGAGTGCGACATCGGATAGCCATGGCATATCACCCCAGACTAATGGACAAGCTGAAGTCTCTAATCGTAAATTAAACAAATCCTTGAAAAAGTGGTCAACCCAAGCCGAAAGGACTGGTCGCCAAAGCTAGATGAAGCACATAGACCTATCGCACGTCATTTAAGACACTGCTAGGAATGTCCCCATTCAAACTCGTCTACGGTAAGGAGTGTCATTTGCCTATAGAAATTTAACATAAAGCTTATTGGGCCATCAAGAAATTAAACATGGATGCTCAACTTGCTGGAGAAAGAAGACTCTTGGAACTAAACGAAATGGATGAATTCAGAGCTCAGGCTTGCGAAAATGCCCACTTATACAAAGAAAAATATGATGGCATGACATAAAATTTTACCTAGGCAATTTTATTATGGACAACAAGTGATGCTCTATAATTAACGACTCAAATTATTTCTAGGAAAGCTAAAATCAAGATGGTTCAGGACCATTCATCGTACATCAAGTCCATAACAATGGAGCAATAGAAATCAAGAACCGAGATGATGGATCCATTTTCAAGGTGAATGGTCAGAGACTAAAGGAATACAAATGAACATCAGTCATGTGAGATAAACTGGTATCAACAACACACGATGCCCGAAAGTTTGCCTTACTTACCTGAACAATATTCGTTGCCTTG
Source organism: Hibiscus syriacus (assembly GCF_006381635.1). Taxonomy (NCBI): domain Eukaryota; kingdom Viridiplantae; phylum Streptophyta; class Magnoliopsida; order Malvales; family Malvaceae; genus Hibiscus; species Hibiscus syriacus. Next base: position 942,408 of record NW_024062180.1, read on the forward strand.
GCAACAAAAATATGAATTTATACATAAATAAATTAAGTTATTTTATGCACTAGTTATCTGCTTCACTTTATTTTTGTTCTTTTTGTTTATTGTTGGCATGTAAGGTACACGTGGTAGCATGAGGAGAGAACTCACGCATGGAAGGAAGAGAAACCCTAAGGCAAAAAGGTTTTAGGGGTAATAGTAAAGAGGGAAAGTTATATTTTCCCCACTTTATGTCAAATCAAATATTGAGCCATTAATGCCATATATTTTCCCTTTTCGTTTTAACCAAATTGCCCCAAGAAACCACCCATTAAATTTCCATAAAAATGAACTTACACTTCATCTTCCCTATCATTCCCACAATTTCTTTCTTTAAAATAATTTTACTTCACTATTTCTCTTTTATCGTAGCCACAAAAAAACATGTAATAGCAAGTATCATGGCAAGATCAAAGAAAACTCTGCCCCAACACAAAGATTTGAGCGTTTACAAACGGCTGAAGCCGAGTCACAATTTAAGAACCTCTAAAAATGAAAAGTATACTAGGAGGATGGTTTCATTTTTCCATCAGAAAACGAAGAACCTTTCGGACCAGAAGTAATGGTTGTGGTTAGAAAACACAAATGGGAGAAATTTGCTAAACATCCCAAGACTGTAACGCCATCAAAGGTTCGGGAATTTTACGCCCATCTTGAAGACCCATCCTACCACACCATTTATGTGAGAGGAAAACTTATTCGATTTTCCCCTTCAACGCTCAACCAATATTTCAAGTTGGGACAAGTGGAGAATCAACACAAGAAGTTTGTGGCTGAGGTAGAACAAGAAACTTACAGTGGAGTGCTTGAAGACCTCTGTTTGGGGTGGGTTAAATTTGAGGGAAACACGGCAACAAGGAAACGGGTAGATCGCCGAGCCCTCAAACGATGGTAAAGTTATAGAATTTCTTTCTCAAGGGAAAGCTAATGCCGACCTCCCATAACATGACCGTTCTAGTGAAAAGAATGATGCTTTTACATTCAATAATCTATGGGCAATCGATTAATGTTGGAGAACTTATCTTCGAGCAAGTACATGACTGCGCAAAAAGAAACCAAGGTAATCTTTTATTCCCTAATCTGATAATTGCTTTATGCATGAAAAATAAGGTCCCCAAAGAACCATTTGAGGACTTCGTCAAATCCAATGGGGGAATCACCAAGAAGAAAATACCGGAGTTAATGAACTTTGATGACAATGCCCCGCATAAAGGTATGGAGAGAGGAACAAAATCTATTGCCACAATCACAATGACAGTAGTGGTCACTTACATGCGAGAAACTCGTGAGAAGATCGAGTATTTGGACAATAACATGGAGATCTTCTTTGGCTATGTCAAGGCAAGGGATACATAACTCAATGCCTTTTTCAAGGAGTTGCTCCCAATCACCAACGAAGACTTGCCGCCCTTCCCTGATGTTATCCTAAAACACACTATTGGCGACAATACATTTAATGCCTCGATAGGAAATGTTCCCCCATAAGTACTCATAGACGTTTCTCCACTGGCCACTCATGTCTCGCCCATACCGGAGGAAAGCCACGGGGAAACAGATGAATTCCTCAACTTCTCGTTCTCTACTTTAGAAAGTACTAAGGAGATTTCACCTGAATTCTTTGCTGATGAAGATTTCACTCCAGTCCCTACTCAACATGTACCTGAGCAAGCACCAGAACAGTCCCCCATTTGTCAAGCAACACTATTTCCTAAAATAGCTCAAAGTCAGACTCTAGTTCCTGCACAACCCACTCAAGTTGAATAACAATATACACCAGCATGAGTCCCGAGTGCTAAACGATGCATTAAATGAACGAAGGGCCGTATCCTTTAGCCATCTTCCTCGACAATTGCAGCAGGAGATTCGAGATCAGAGAGCCCCTCCTCTAAAATGACGCAGAACGCGTGCATCCAGTCAAGCCACCCAACCAATAAGATCGTATTTTCATTTTTTTCTTTTTTATATTTGTATTTGCATTTAGATACATACAATTTAATTTTTCATGCATTGAGGATAATGCATCCCTCAAGTTTGGGGGAGGTATTACAACACACTTTGTCAAAAAACAATTGATGAAAATTGGTTAAGAATTTTGGTTGTCATGATATAAGCATGTTAAGCCTATTGTTTGGAATGGATTAGGGATGCCTGATAAATAATGCATAATTTAATTGCCTAGGCCAGAATTATCTTTAAGACTATCGAAAGAAGAGAACCAACCTTAGGCTTGATTCTTTGAAAAATTATAAACACGATTGTAGGCTGTCTCTGCTTAAGGTAATCAGTAAAATTTTTAGGAAAGAACTATATGCTTGCCGAGATATTAAAGAATTTTAAGGTTAAGGTCAAACTCCTTAATATTTAAAACTTAAAGAATAAAAGGGACACTCCTATATGTAATGGCATAACCAGTAAACTCCATACAAATTAAGGGTTACCGAGGCATATGAGTGAATGAAAGTAGTCAAAGGATAACTCTACCTGACTAGCTTAGGGGTGGAAGGTATTCTCCCTTTCACCTAGAGTGTGGGAGTGTAGGTGTGATGAGCTGACTCCCTGAAAAAAGTTAATGAATACTAGGAGTGGAAACTGAGCCTGACAAATAATTTGACACCTTGACAAAACAGAAGCACTTACTTGAAGTTTTCTAATTACTTTAATGCATAGACTGATTACAATCACGCAGATACAATAGCAAGGAATCCTGACTAGGGAAGGTACTTGATTGATATGGCAGTCGAACATGTTGAGGCCAAACTTTTACTGAGGGTTGAAATTTCAAACCATATGATTTTCTTAATACTGGTTTCCATGACAGTCTGATTTTTTTTCTAGATACTGCCCATTACTTGAGGATAAGAAATAGCTTAAGTTTGGGGGTGTGATAACTTCATAAAAAGACTCTATTTCTATTCTTTTTACTTAAGTTATTGCTCGTCTAAACAAAGTATGCACAACATATTAGTTGCATTTAGTCGCATTTAGGTTATATTTGTTTGTGGTGGATGAGTGTTGTTTAGGTAACATTTATTTTGTTTGATTGATGTTTCTGAGAGAAAGGGCTTGTGTGGATTATTATGTATAGGAAATTAGCTAAGGAAGAACATTTTAGTTGTGACAAAGTACTTCGCAAGGGCCAGAGGAATAGAGAAGATAAAGATAGTGAGGAGCAGATTTATCTCCCCAAGCCAAGGTTTATCTTGCAAGTCTGAAGTGGATATGACGAATTACCTATGTCACATACTAGCTGGACGACTATCCTCACGTGCAAGCTAGCCCTCAAGATTCAGACGATAACTAGCCGCCTTTCCCTTTTTAGTCTTGATAAGAAAATAACGTGTATTTTGGGAATCTTCACTTACGCGAAACCCTAGGAGATTTCCCTTTATAAATACCAACCACAGCCGCCAAAAAGGGGAGGCAAGAAAGTAAGAGAGCTTTAACTGAAGCATGAGCGAGCAACTGTAGTGCTTCCCCACTGTTTTCCAACCAATCGTCCTTGGTGTCATCCATAGCCTGGCTATAGTAGAGCGGTGGTAAGGCCTCGAAAGAGGCTGGTCGCCAGCAGGCGCGGTGTTGATCAGAGATGCCACGACAGAGCCCCCAATTTTGGGAGTCATTCTTCCTTTATTATTAATTTCTTTACTTTTTTTTGGACTTGTAGTAAAACGATGATACTTTGTTGACTTTTTGACAACACCATGAACTACTTTACTTGGTGTTAATCTTTGTTTTGTCGAAACAATTATCTTCTGTTTTATGAATGATGAATTATGATTTTTCTCATATCTGTTTTGTTCATTATTTAAATATTTTACCTTGACACTGTAAGAGCTTCAAGAGATTCCCAGGGGTCTAGGTGAAACACGTCTTTACACTGTAAGAGCTTCGAGAGATTACCGTTTGTCTAGATATTGATTCTTAGTTTTGAGAGAATTAAGATAGATCTACATGAACAGTGGAATGGATCCAAGATGGTGATGTTCTAACTTGTCTACCTTAGAGATAAAGAGAGGGTTTGAATCAACTAAAAGGGATAGCCGCTAGAGTAGGATAGACAACGATTATAGTCCACATTGAGAGGTATTACTACAATAACAGTTTGACAAACCATGGGTTGTGGTTAACGCTGAGTAGTATTGTCATAACAACCATCTAAGAATACTCAATAATCCTGTCGGGCAGCTTAAGCATATCATAGCAATTCATTCTAAACTTAGAATAATTGCTTTTCATAACAAAAGATTACATGAGTGCTCTGCGAAAAGTCTAAATATAGATGTTATTTTGAATATATTTAAAATCAAGGCTTGTCTTTTCCTTATTTGTTTTAATTCGATAGTTTTACATATTTATTTTACTTTGACCAAACTTTTATGCAATCATACTTTATAATATTTCTTCTTTTATTTTATTACTAATAATTTTATAGTTTGACAAGACTTGAGGAATTAGCTTGTGACAACTAGTTCTGGTTGTGGTAAAACTTAAAAAGAACCGACCAATCCCTAAGGAAACGATAACTCACTTACCCTTTATTACTTGATTCGATTGTGTATACTTGCACATAATTGCTTGCCTTAGTATATAAATTTCCAAGCGATCAATATTCAAGATTAAGAAATCAGTGGGATAAGGCGATGTAAGTTCCCCCAACGTGTCTATTTAAGCATCTGTACCAAATCGAGAAAGGCATGAGAGTTTATTCAAAAAAAGTACCGAAACCATAAAAAAGAAAAAAAGAAAGAGGAGACTTAACCTGGTTCATTCGCTGCTAAGGAGAGAGCTAACGATGCTTGAAAGTTTCCAGAAATTGTAAAGCCACTACCAGTAAAGGTAAACGAGGGCATGTTTTGATAGATCTATGTCGGAGGTGTTGTTGTATGGTCGTTTGGTGAGTGGATTCAGGTTCAAGGTTATTGGGTGAGCATTTTGGGTAGTTTTAGGGTGCTCAGTTACCGTAGGTGGTGATCGGGTTGATGGCAAGGCAACGAGGCACGATGGCCAAGGAATATTTGAGGCAACCGGTTAGTGGAGCGGGTGGGAGACTAAGAAAAATTTAGGAGAGTTTTGGTTTTTTGGGAGAGAAGTAAGAAATGATACAAAAAGTGAATTGAGGCCTATTTATAGCATGGGAACGAGTGAAAATATGAAATAATTAAATTATTTTGTAGCCTCTGATATTTTGAAAAGTAATTCGTCTTGGTCACTAAACTTGTAATTTCACCCTAAAATTTTGATTTTACTGTAATTTGTCCTTTCGTTTCATTTTATTTAATTTTTATTTATTATGCTTAATTTTATTTCAACTAATACTTAAAATCTTTTTTTTTGTTTTACAATATTTAATATTTAATTTTATTTTTACTTTCTTTTGTCTTCTAAAGTTAATTTTATTCAAGGACACCAATTAAATTTTAAAGTTCATCAAGGGTAAGTAATCTGGATCGGAGACTTAAATTCTAATTTAAATTTCAATTTTTTTCAATTAAGAAAACCAAGTAATGGTGTTGGTATTGAAATGATAATTTGACGGTGCTCATGCTTACCTAATTGTAATCGACTTCCGAATCCGATAATTCTTTGGTGATATGCAAAAATACTAAATGGTTAGTTTAAGATGGTCGATCCACCTAATTCTAAAGCGATCGATGGTGACTCCATCACATGATTCCAATTCTGAACGTGAATTTGGGACCACCCGAAGGACTGTTGTAATAGCTTGGTAACACCGCTGGGGACTTTAGGAGTCAGGCCAAAACTGATTACCAATTGTATTATTAGGTAAAGATTGTAAATTTAAATTTAAATTTATTTTTGATATGTTTTATTTACCCTGATCATTTTTTCAAGTAAATAGTTTACTAATCATTTTCTAATGTTTTTCACTTTTTAAAATGAAAAGACCCACATCCTAAGCTCTATACCATAGCTCCAAACCCATTTAAGTGGGGGTGAAAGCAATACCTTCATGAGAATTAATTTTCCATGTTAAGCCTAACAATTAGCCCAAAGATTCTATACCTTATGTCTTTGTAGGAATTTATTCCTCTTATAAGATATTATGTAATGTGTCCCCTTAATTTTAGCTTGGTCCGTATAAGCCTATGATACGTTTAGAATCGAGGCTCTGACAGGCTCAAGGGGGCATCGACAAGAAGAACTCGGGTCCCTTTAATAGAACGAAACCTTGTTGCGACGCGAGATTATAGCCTACCCCACAACCACATGCAAACCCTATGATATTTCTTTTATCTATTCTTTTGTTTTAATTTCACTATTCTAATCATACGAACTTGAAATTCATTCAGATATGTTTTTCTGTCAAAATGCGTGTGGATAGAAAACATGATCAGATAGGGACAAAGCATGTAGGGTAGATATTATGTGGGGTTGGAATTGTTATAATGTTAGTATTAATTATTAATTCATTTACTAACTGATATGATCCCAGTTTGATATTTTGAGTAATATACGTAGTTTTCCTAATCATGATTCTAGTAAGAAACATTGTAGTGATAACTTGAACTCTAAAATTTCAAAAATACAAGCATAAAAAGGAAATGATATGAAATAATAATTGAAACAATGGAACGAAAAGAATGAGGAAGTTGTTTGAAGGTCATATAAGAGATGATTGTTGTGGTTTAATTATAATGAAAGTAGATGGTAAAGTATGAATGGCGTTGTTGTGGCAAGTGGTGTTGTTGTGGTAAGTATTGTTAGGTTAAAGAAAATTGTGACCCGTTAGCTATTTAGAGCTAAGAACCAATAATATAAAAAGATGGAATCGAAATGGTAGGGTATGGAACGTGACCCACTAGTTAAAGGAACTAGGAACGTACGCTATTTTTAAGTGGAATGGATAAAGACTACAAGATTGACTTGAAGCCGATAGAGTTCTATCAAAAGAACTAGAATGAAAGAAAACTCTTGAAGTATTTTTATAAATCAAATTGTTTGTTTACAAATGGTCCTAGGGTGCCTATTTATAATGATAATAGGCAACATATGAAAATGTTTACAAAAAACAATAAAACAATTATCTAAATGCACTTGAATTCACTTGAGAGCTTTGTCCTTTTTTTCTCTCTAGATGTGTCCAACCATATTGAGTGAATTTGGATGAATTTGAACTGAATTATGAATGTATCTAGCCTCATTTTCGTCCAAAAGGATAGGTGACTCTTGGGTTGCCTTGCTTTGCTTGATTAGGAGATAAAATAACTTGAATGAAGACTTTAAATGGTTATAATTCTCTTGTTGTCCACTTGGAACGTCTCTTTTTGGAGCGTCTCTTCTCATTTTATGGTTATTTATATCACTTAATTGCAATAATAAGTGAAATAATTCAGCCTTCTTTGCATGTCTTCTTTTAGCATTGAAAAGCCTTCAAAATGTGATAATAATGGCCATGAGTACAAACTTTGAATGCTTGTAATTGCTTGTCCTCATACCAGCACGTGAATGTCCTCCAAAGATGATAAATTTAGCCATGAATAGGTGAATTAAGAATACTTAAATGCATTTCCTTAGGTGGAATACGAATAGCCCTTGAAAAATGAATAGAAATTAGCCTTGAATTGTCTTGAATAGGTGAGTTAATATGATCTCCAATGGCTTGTCACTTGGTAGAAGATGAAAGTTCTCTCATTGGCTTGAATCTATCCACACATCCCATGCACCTAAAAACACATATAGACTTTATTCAAACTTTAAATAAAATATGCATGAAAATAATTCGAGGGTTAGTTAGATTAATGAAATAGTTATATGAATGAACTAGTTTAATTAATCAAATAACTTTATTGAATGAACTAAGGTGCATGAATGAAGTAGCTTACTAAATAAACTAAATTCATAAATGAAATACTTCACTTAATGGACTATAAGCTTAAATGCAATGAATGTTTCAAAGGAACATCACACTTGTTGAATTAACATGCTTTAATGAACTTCCATGCATATTTATTCTAGTGAATTAAATCAACTAACATGCATAATTAAACATGAAAACTAAGTAATGTTCATTAAATTTCATACAAAAGTAGAATCATACAAATGACAATTAAAATATAGTGCATAGATGAGTAAGTAAAGGATGAAGAAAGGAAGAACTCCTTTGTATCAGCCTTGGTGAACTTCAATGATGTGATCAAACCAAAGAAAAAGTTGAGGCTGGTTAGGATCACATCATCCCCTCCCTCTTTATAGCGATTTGTTCCCATATCAACGCTTCCTACAAAAGGGAACAACTTTGACTTGCGTTGGGCAGGGAAGTCCTTTATTTTCATCTTGCATAAAAACCAATCTTCAGGGTCAATATCTTCTCACTTGTGAAATTTTCTTCCATGTTGCTCACTTGATTCAAAGTTGATCTCTTGTAATATTTAGGGATGTTGCTTCATGTCTTTGAATTGAAAAATCATTTGTAGACGATGAAATAAATAGAACAACCATGATTTGAGTTCTTTCCATAACTTTTTCCAACAATGAGCTATGAACAAAACAATATGAAAGAATTTGATCATTTACATGACTTTTTGTAATAAGACATCTTCTTTGTTTCCTTGCATCTTTCGGTGGAGTTCCGTATCAAACAGGTGTCTCCTTTTGTTTCCTACAATCACAATCCGATTAGAAGAAAAGAAAATTAGACTTAATAAGATAAAGAAAACAAACCCAACAACATCCATTGATGGTGGTTGATGCTTGACGTTCTTCTTAGAAGACTCAATTGATTCATCACGTATTTCAGTTAAAGGAATCATCTTTTGGACTCCTCCTTTTCTTGAAACATCATGACCATAGATGAAAGGACTTGACCTTTTGCTTTTCTCCATTGGATCAACACAATGCTTAAGAAAGACACCTTAATTTTTACTCCTTAAATCATCATGTTGGCTGGTGAAGAATTGTTTCCTTTGAACCCTTTCAAGTAGGTAGATATCATCGACTACCTTATGCCTTATTTTCTTCCAAATGATATCCCTTGATTCAATGGTCAATGCTCACTTCATACTTTTGTATTGATATAGTTTGATGCATCGATCAACTTCAAAATAACAAAGAAAATTACCATCATAGTTTAATAGTATAACACCATGTACACCAATTAATTTGCTACAAAATAAAAAAATCTAGAAAAAATGAAACTTATATCAAAGTGTATGGAAATAAAAAACCATGGAGAATGTTTAATAATCCTAATTGGTGGTTGCTAGTTGAACTTCATTGGATCCATCTTTGAATCATAGAAAAATATGGGCATCGGTTGGCTATCCTCATATTGGTAATGATTTTGGAACATCCCTTGAAGCCTTTTCAATATCCAGCATTGATGAAAAATCAAGAATATGAAGAAAAAAAGATTAATGTAAGATGAAATTTCTTTATCATTTTCTCCTTCACATTTTTTCTTCTCACTCTCATACTCTTTTTTAATCTTTTTTCCCTTGCAAAGATGTTGATTTTCTTTTCATCCACTTTGCCTTTTCCAAAACTCTCTCTCATAATTTCTTCAATGGAATTTTCACTCATGTTCCCTCTTTTCTTATCACTTTATGATTTTTCTCATTCTCACCCTATTTTTCCAATCATTGTCTTCTTGATCTGTCTCGACTTCTCCACCATCTCTAAGAAACATGGCATCGCGGTTTGTACATTGAGCTGTAAGATGTCCTTGCCCCAAACACTTGAAACATTAGATGTCACGTGAATGGTTTGGAATTGTTGGGGCATTTCTTTTATAGGTTTCAGTAATGGCTTTGCAAATTGTCAAGGCATTCCCTTTGCTGGTTTCAATAATTGCTTTGAAAATTGTTGGGGCATTCTTTTTATTGGTTTCAACAATGGCTTTGAATTATTACTCATGAGTAAAATCATTTCCACCTTTTCTTGTACTAGGAATGATTTCAACATCGATAGAGAAACTACATCGTCGTTTCTTAGAAGCCGACTCGATTTAGAGATTGAACACAAATAGTGCTTTGGAAAACTCCTTTCTCTTGAAATGGTTCTCAATTATTCCCTCCATAATCTTGACAACTCACGAACCATTGTTTGCATTTGTAAATTAGGTGCAACACCATAATTTTTGCTGTCACCTTTTCTTGAAATATGAGAATTATCTCTAGAATGGAAAGACATAGTTAGTAAAACAAAAGAATATAAATCCTCACAAAAAAAACCTCACCAAAACAGTCCAAGGAAAAATCACTCCACTCGTGTTTTATTTGGGATGACTTTTACCCTTAATATTCGCTCTTGCCTTTCTACCACTTTTTCCTTCTTTTAAAGTTCTTGTGGAACTCTCTCATTCTTTACAAGGTGTCTTGTAGACTTCGGCTGAAACAATTGTGGCTTGGTTGGAGAATGATGTGAGTAAGGAAAAAATTCCTATAAGAAAGAACGAAGATGAGAATAGACAATGAAATCGCAAAAAGGCAAATAGGAAAAAAATGCAAATGTAACTTTCTTGTTTTTTAAGATGAAAAGAATTTCTCATTCTCTCTTTAAATGTTTTTTTCTTTTTTTTAATTTTTTTATATTTTTTGAAATAACCCAAAAGAGAGAAAATCACACTCTTACTGAATCGACTCGCTCTGATACCAAATGATATGATCTCAATTTGATGTTCTGAGTCATATATGTAGTTGTCCATTTGTGATTCTAGTAAGAAACCCCATAGTGATAGCTTGAACTCTAAAATTGCATAAATATAAGTATAAGAAGTAAATGATATAAAATAATAATTGAAATGATGGAACGAAAAGAAATAAGAAGTTGTTTGAAGGTGATACAAGAGTGATTGTTGTTGTGGTTTAATGATAATGAAAGTAGATGGTAAAGTATGAATGGCATTGTCGTGGCAAATGGTGTTGTTGTGGTAAGTGTTGTAAGGTTAAAGTAGATTGTGACTCATTTTCTATTTGCAGCTAAGAACCAACAATATAAAAAGATTAAATGGAAATGGTAGGGTATGGAATATGACCACTAGTTAAAGGAACTAGAAACCAACGCTATTTGTAAGTGGAATGGATGAAGACTACAAGATTTACTTGAAGCCCATAGAGTTCTATCAAAAGAACTACAATGAAAGAAGATTCTGAAAGTATTTTTATAAATCAAATTGTATGTTTACAAATAATCCTAAGGTGTCAATTTGTATGTTTATAAATGCACTTGAATTCACTTGAATGCTTTTTCCTTTCTTCTCTCTTGATGTGGCTGACCATATTGATTGAATTTTGATGAATTTGAGTTGAATTATGAATGTATCTAGCCTCATTTTCATCCAAAATGAAAGGTGACTAGTGGGCTTCCTTGCTTTGCTTGATTAGGAGATAAAATGACTTGCATGAAGGCTTTAAATGGTTATAATACTCTTTCCATCCTCTTGGAGTATCTCTTCTCATTTTATTCTTATTTATATCACTTAATTATAATAATGAGTGAAATAATTCATCCTTCATTACATATCTTCTTAGAGCACTTGAATAGCCTACAAAATGTGATATCAATGGCCTTGAATACAATCTTTGAATGCTTGTAATTTATTTTCCTCATACCAACACATGAATGGCCTCTAAAGATGATAATATCAGCCTTGAATAACTGAATTAAAAATTGCCTTTGGTGGAATACAAATAACCCTTGAAAAATGAAGAGAAATTGACCTTGAATTGTCTTGAATAGGTGAGTTAATATGATCTCCAATGGCTTGTCTCTTGGTAGAAGATGAAAGGTCTCTCATTGGCTTGAATCTATCTATATGTCCCATGCACCTAAAAACACATATAGACTTTATTCAAACTTTAAATAAAATATGCACGAAAATAATTAGAGGGTTAGTTAGATTAATGAACTAGTTATATGAATGAACTAGTTTAATTAATGAACTAAATTTATTGAATGAACTAAGGTACATGAATGAATTAAATTAATAAATGAACAACTTTCCTAAATGAACTAGAAGCTTAAATGCAATGCATGTTTTAAATGAACAACCAACTTATTGAATTAACATGCCTTAATGAACTTCCATGCATATTTATTCTAGTGATTTAAATTAACTAATACAAATAATTAAACATGAAAACTACATAATGTTCATGAAATATTAGAATCATGCAAACGACAATGAAAATATAGTGCATAGATGAGAAAGTAAAGGATGAAAAAAAAGAAGAACTCCTTTTGTATCAACCTTTGTGAACTTCAATGATATGATCAAACAAAAGAGAAAGTTGGGGCTGGTTAGGATACTATCACTAACTTTTTTTCTTTTCTTTTTATTTATTATCATCTGCATCATTTCATTGAGATCTTTATCCTTAAAGTGTTCGTCAAACTCTATATATATTCATTAATGGACAAAGGGGTTGTGATGCAAGAGGTCAAAAACGCGGAAGTAAGACTATTGTCTAGAAGACTCAGGAAGAGAAAGTAGATAGTCTGCAAGCTATCTACATGTCAAGAAATAGTTGTCTACACTTCGATTGAGTAGAATGACATCTATGAGTTACAAAGCATGTGGGGAAAGCTAAAAGATGAAAAGTAGAAATTCTCAGTATTTGTTTTATGCATGAGTCAAAGAGGCTCTAATCCAAGTGTTAACACAGTTCTGAAATCCATGGTATAGCTAAAGATATGATGTCCACTATTGACTACCACACGAATTTTTGCACTAGAATTTGGATAGGTCAGGTTCATTTTAAACCTGACGAAGATTATGGTCGAACAAAAGACAAAGAGTTTAAATAAGTCTCTACAAATGCAAAAAAAAAACATTGAAAGCAGAGTCCTAAAAAACACATAGCATCATGGAAGGACACATGAAAAAACGAGTAAGATCTAGATAATTCCTTACGATATTGGGCAATGATACGATCCTAATTAGCCCCAATTTTCTTCTTGATCTGATCAAATCATTGAAGCTCACTAAAGTTGATTCTAAGGGAGTTTTACCTTACTTCATGCTCTACTTTCTCATTTATGCACTATATCTTGTCATAAGTTTGTATTGCCTCTTAGGATATGATTATCATATGATATCATTCATTGCATGATTTTTACTAGTGCATGAATTTGCATGAGTTTTATTAGTTGCATGACATTAAATCACATGATTAATAAGCACACTACTTCATTAAAACAAAGCACTACTGGTTTCTTACTTGAACCACGATAGGGAAACATTACGTATAATTTAGGACACCACATCCGAGAGTATATCAGTTGGTATCAGAGTGAGTTGATTTAGTAAGAGTATAAATTCTCTCTCCTGGGTTAGTGAAAAATAAAAAAAAATTATAAAGAAAAATATTTAAAGAGGGATGAAGTCGTTCTTTCATATTTAAAAAATATATTCAAGAAGGTTATATTTGCAATTTATAATTTATTTACCTATTCTCACTATTTTCTTTCTTTGTAGATAATTTCTCTTTATTCACTTCAAATCTTATACCAAGACAAGTTTGTTTCAGTCAAATTCTATGAGGAACCTTGTAAGCATTGAGGAAGTTCCAAAAGGACTTTAAAAGGGACCACAAGCTGAAAAACAAAAGAGTGAATGCTAAGGGTAAAATCTTTCTTCAGTGAAACACGAGTGGGATCGACTTTTTCTTTGGAGTGTATTGAAGAGATTTTTGTGTTGGTGAGACTTATTTTCATCTTTATTAATAATCTTTTCTCTTCATTATGTATCAAAATTAAACAAGGCCTAATGATTGTACAAGAGAGAATGTACACAATTTTTCATAATTTTCAATATTTCGATTAGAAGATAAGGAGTGTCCTAAAAAACATCTTTCTCAAAGAAGTTGGATCGAATTTTTGAACGAGGTTCTTGTTCACAAACACCTCTACCGAAGGTAAAAATGAAAGAAAAGAGGAGAGTTGAAAATCGATCATTTTTCTAATTCTCCATCTAAATGGAGCGGAAGATCTTACAAAGAGGATTATAATTTTTGAACAAGAAACAATGTTAGAAGTTCAACAAAGAGTGAGTCAATCAATACCCTTTTTTCAATCTAGAAAATCTAGCTTGTATTCAAGAGTGCTTTGATATTTTAGTCAAAGAAGCACAATTGCAAGAACAACTCGAAAAATGAATTGTTTGCAAGAAAGAAAAATAAACGAGAGTTGAAAAAGACATTTAGAGGGAAGAAAAAGGTATTTATGAAAAAATTGAAAGAGAGAATGAAAAAGAAATTGGAGTTGAAAAGATTAGAGAATGTGTTTGAAAAACTTGAAGTTGAAAAAAAAGAATACGAGGATGAAAAATAGATTCAAAGGTAGCATAAGAATGAAAATAATGAGTTTGGGGGTGAAAAGGAAAAGGAAAAGAATTTTATCTAACCAATCTTTGCTCCTTATTCTTTCTTCTTTTGTTTTGCAAAATTCTCCGAAAGACATACCTTTACAAATTGATGAAACAAGCAACATTTATTTTGAAGAACCAATGTGTGTGACATTTAGTGATCCACAACATATCCCTTGAAGTTTAAAAGGATGTTCCAATCGAAGATCCAAGAGTTGTGTTTGTTGAAATTCCAAGTGTAATGCCAATCTTGAAGAAGAACCACTTTGGTTTGCTATGTTCAGTTTTTAACTTGGTTTTTTATGTTCATTTTCTTTATTTTAGTTTATCACTTTCTAACATTTTTTTTCATTCAAAAACAAATTGATTCACTTACATGGAACAATTATTGTTGACGAGTTCCATCATCCTTTTGAGGCTATTTGACGCATTAAACTCATGGATATGAAACAGAAACTACCCATCTACTCAAAGGAAGTCATTCGAAAAGCTACAAGAGTAAGAAGGATTATTGTGAATCAATCCTCAAGAAACCAATGCCCATCAAGATCATCAAGCATCCTACATGGTTTGATATTTCCATTTCTTTTGTTATTGAATTATTTACTTCTAACTTTGATTTATTTCTCATATGGATGATTCAAAAACAAGGAAATGATATATTAAGTTATGAGGATAAGTTTCTTTGTAATCTTGAGATGAAATTGTCACTCTCCATTTTGTAAACGGATGATTTGAAGCAAAAAACTATCTACTTACTCAAGAGCCATCATATGGAAGGGCACAAAGATTAAAGAAGTTGGTGTAAGAAACCTACTTGAAGGAGTTCAAAGAATATAAGCCTATTTGGACGACAACATGGAAGTGAGGTGCACAAGAGATCAAAATATAACCCCAAGGAAAGGTATTTGTGCAAAACAAGAATGAAGAAGTTACATACTAAATGGAAGTCTAGATTGTTTCCTTTTGTATCAAGTGTTGATTTGGGGAAAAATTGCTTCAAAGAGAGAGGGAATGATGTGATCTTAATCAGCCTCAACTTTATTCTTCATCTGATCAAATCATTGAAGCTAAACAAGGATGGTTCTAAGGGGGTTCTACCTTACTTCATCCTTTATTTACTTATTTATGCATTGTATCTTATCATAAGTTTCCATTTACCACTTAGGATATGCTTATCGCATGATATTATTCATTGCATGATTTTTACTAGTGCATGAATTTTCATGAGTTTTATTAATTACTTGACATTATATCGGTTGAATAAATAAGTGTGATACTTTATTCAGGCATGTACTTTAATTAGGTTCATTTAAGCATGTAGTTTCTTTAAAGCAAGTTACTTCATTAAAGTATGCTCATCATTTAATAAAGCTAGTTCAATAATTAACCGGAAGACCAAGTTGTGATGTCCTGAATCATATGTAATGTTGTCCGTTCGTGATTCATATAAGAAACTTGTAGTGCTTTGCTTGAACTATAAAATTGCATAAACAGTGTTGTAAGAAGGAAATTGATATATGTAAGAATGAATGAATGGATATAAGTTATGTTGAAGTGGTTTGAAGGTGTTGGAAGAGTGTTAGGTGTTGTGGTTTAATTAAGGTGAAGGAAAGTGGTGAAGGATGAATAGTTAGGTGTGAATTGTATTGTAAGGATAAAGCAGATTATGACCCTCAAACTATATGGAAGTTAGGAACCAATAATTTAAAGATATAGAAATGAAGTAATAAAAGGTATAACGTTACCCACAGCTATAGATGAGATAGGAAACAACGTTATAAACTAATGGATGGATAAAGACCACAAGACAATCTTGAAGCCGAAAAAGTTCTTCAAAAGAACTAGAATGAAAGAAGACTTTCAAGAAGTATTTTTATAGCAAAAAGTTGTGTCTACATATGTAATGGAGGTGTCTATTTATAATATGGATAGGCACCATATGAAGAGTCTTACAAATGGTGTTGAACGCTTCATCTTAACAATGATGAATGCACTTTGTTAGCTTATCTTCTCTTCTTTTTTTTGTGGCTGATTATTATAGTGTTCTTGGGATGAATTTGGACTTAATTTAGGATGAATGTAGCCTTAATTTCGTCTAAAAGTAGGAAAGCATTAATCCTTCTTGAATGTTAAAAGGTTGGGTTAAAATAGCCTTTATTGCATGTCTCATGTGAAAGTCGAATGATCTCTCAATGGGATGATAAGAATGCCTTGACTGCATGAATAAAGAGGGCATTCTGTAATACCCCAAATTTTAGTTAGTGAAAAAATGTATGTTTTGAAAGTTTAGTGGCCAAAGTATAAAATTAGGAAAAGTTTAGTGATATAAGTGGTAATTTTCACAAAAATAATTTTTATTCCATAAATAGATAGTATACTTTTGAGACTGGGTTTTTATTAAAATCATATTTTTGATTAGGAATTTATGTTGAAAACTAGAAATGGTTAAAGTATAGTGAGAAATCAATAAACCAGAACGAATATAATTTTTGGGAAAAATTGAAGGATAATAATTAAGGCTTAAAAATATTATTTCCACATGTTAAAATGATGGAAAATAATATGGATAAATGGATCTGAATATTTATTTCAATGTTTAATTTGGACCGTTGCATCAAAGTGGTAAGGTTGTAGTTTTTGGAATGTTGCTTGGTAAAATTGGAAAAGGGTAAACTATTTTGTTCATATTTCAGTTTGGAAATATGATAAGGTTATGTGGCTTGGTGTTATTGTAAATATCAAGTTTCATTAATGGAGAAATGGACATTTCTCATTAAATGATTATTTTATTCATTTAAGCTTAAATAAAGGTTAAATTAACATGAATTTACATGAAAATTTCATGAAACTCAGGCCATTTTCAGCTCCATTTCGTGAACCCTATGACCTAGTT
The DNA here is from genome assembly GCF_006381635.1 of Hibiscus syriacus. Classification (NCBI taxonomy): domain Eukaryota; kingdom Viridiplantae; phylum Streptophyta; class Magnoliopsida; order Malvales; family Malvaceae; genus Hibiscus; species Hibiscus syriacus. Next base: position 959,651 of record NW_024062180.1, read on the forward strand.
AAGAGAAAGTTCATTATTCATTTTGAGCAATTTCCTTTGGATTTTGAATCATGTTGTGAAATAGAAATTGTTCTATTCGAAAAACGCTATCATTTGGTACCTTTATTGCTTACTAATTTGGTTTGTCTTCAAAGATCCCAAATTCTAGGGTTTATATTCACATTAGAGTTTATAGAATTGATGGAGGATTTTGATGTTCTTGAGGTTGTAGAATCAATTCCAAGCATGATTTATGATTAAAATCAACTATACATGCCTATATAAGCTACGAGTAATTTTGACCTTACCCTAATCTTGAAGTAAGTTTATGTTATGATGAAATTTGATTAGGGATTTAATTGTAAAGATTGTATAATATTGAATTGAGGTTGATTTCATGCTTGAATCGAATCAAAATCGAGTAAAAGCATGAAAACCCTTGTCTTGGGTATATAAACCGGCTTTGAGGAAGATGATGGGGAACCATTTTGAAAAATTGCATGTGGCTTAGAAATGATATTAGAAAGTTTCTACAAGCCTTAGAAAATTTTTTGGGCCAATCTATAATTTTATGAGTTGGGGGACAAATTGATAATAATGAAAGTTGTGGGTTGTTGCATAACTTGTAACACCCATATCCCGTATACCTTTCCGTACAGGAGATACATATGTCACATCACTTTTAAAGCAGTTCCTCATTTAAAAACCCGTAAAATTTTATTTATTTTTATAAAACATTTTAATTTACTAATAATAAAGCATGCATTACACTCAAGTAGATAATCAAAAAGTAATTTTCAAACATTTCACCATTTTACATCATGGTAAATCAAATGCTTTTCAGAATGTTTTTACTAAATCTAGTACATACCAACAAAATACATCAAAAGTATACATGAATGTCGTACTGTTACTGACGAGGTAACAGTTGCTTTGATGTCCGATGATCTGTTACTTCGCTTGTATTATTACCTACACGTGAAATAAACACACGTTAAGTATTTACTTTGTGAGGCAAAACAAATAATACGATGAAATCATCATATTATTATTTCATATCGATCAAATACCAATTCATTATTTTCAAGTTATTATCATTTCATTGCGATGCACACATAGTGCCTATACTGTCATTCATAAACATATTATGAACTCCGTCGGTTGTACACATGGTGCCTAAACGGTTGTTCATCAACATATGATAAATTCCGTGAGTTGCACACATAGTGCTGAAACGGTTGTTCATTAACATATGATGAATTCCGTGAGTTGCACACTTAGTGCCGAAACAGTTGTTCATCAATATATGATGAATTCCTTGATTTGCACACTTAGTTCCGAAACGGTTGTTCATCAACATATGATGAATTCCCTGAGTTGCACACTTAGTGCTGAAATGGTTGTTCATCAACATATGATGAATTCCGTGAGTTGCACACTTAGTGCCGAAACAGTTGTTCATCAACATATGATTAATTCCTTGAATTTCACACATAGTGCCTATAGTACACATAGTATTGATGTACAATTGTAACATATACTTTTAACAATACACATTTATAATTCTTAATGTACATAATAAATGCACTCACTTGGTTTTCCTCGCTATTGTATCAAAAACGCAAAGCTGATTACTCAGGTACGTTGCTTTTTCCTTTTATTTTACTTGACTTGGGAGCTTGATTTCGATCTTAAGCTATGGAGGAGAACACTTGACCACGGGAAGAAAAAGAGGAGTAAAATAACTTAGTATAGTTTTTAAATTTCCCATTTTTTTAAATCCCTAATTTTAAATGGGTTTTAAATTCATTTCACTCTAAAAGACAAAAATGCCTTTTCATTATTCCATTTCTTACTAATTGGTCTTACTTAAATCATTTCTTATACTTTACCATTTATTCAATTTAGTCTTCCAAATTTTAATTCCTTTCAAATAGTGACTTACCTATTATTTGGGGTATTACAATTATCCACTTAAGAAAATTTTTCCTCGAATTTAAAGAAGTACATGAAACAAAGAGGTGTGCAAATTGTTTCCTCATATCCTCATCTCTTTCCCAAGTAGCTTCTTCTACCATATGATTCTGCAAGAGCACTTTAACTAACGAAATACTCTTGCTACGCAATTTTTTATTTTTTCTAGTCAAGATCTATACTGGTTCCTCATTATAAGTTAAATCTGGTCGTATCTCTATTTCTTCAGGGGTGAAACATGGGATGGATCTGATTTGTACCTCTTAAGCATCAATACGAGAAAAACATTTTGGATATTGTCCATATGCGGAGGCAAAGCTAACTGATAAGCTAAGGGCCCAACCCTTTTTAAGAACTCATAAGGTCCAATGAATCTTGGACTTAGCTTTCGTTTTCGCCCAAATCGTAATACCTTCTTCCAAGGTAATACCTTCAGAAATACTTTGTACCCCCACTTGAAATTCGATTTCCTTTCTTTTCAAATTAGCATAGGACTTCTGGCGATCGGAGGCTATCTTTAAATTGCTCTGGATAATCTTTATTTTTTCCTCCATTTCTTTCATCAAATCTGGGCCAACTAGGCTTCGATCTTTTAGCTCAAACCAATTTAATGGTGTTCTGCACTTCTTCCCATACAAAGCTTCATACGGGGCCATCATAATATTAGATTGATAACTATTATTATAAGTAAATTTCGCTAAAGGTAAATACCTTCCCATGATCCTTTAAATTCAATCACACATGCCCTTAGCATATCTTCTAACTTATGAATAGCTAATTCTGACTGCCCATTTGTTTGCAGATGAAAAGCTATGCTGAAGTTCAATCGAGTACCCAATGCCTCATGTAAAGACTTCCAGAATCTTGAAGTAAACCAGGTCTCGATCGGACACTATCGATATAGGCACTCTATGCAGTCTAACTATCTCTATTATATATAACTCCGCATACTTATCCATTCAGTAATATACTCGAAATGGAATAAAATGAGCTGTCTTTGTCAATCGGTCCATAATTACCCATATCGAGTCCTTTTTACCTGATGTAAAAGGTAGCCTGTAACAAAATCCATTGTAACTTGCTCCCACTTCCACTCAGGAATAGATATCAATTGTAGCAATCAAGAATGCACTTGGTGTTCAGCTTTCACTTGCTGACATAACAAACATTTTGGAACAAACTCTAATACAACTCTTTTCATACCAGGCCACCAATAATGACTCTTTAAATCCTAATACATCTTAGTCCCGCCTGGATGCATAGTCAAAGGACTATAGTTTTCTTCGTAAAGAATATCTATATTCAATTAATCATTATTGGGAATGCAGAGTCTTCCACGATAATATAGACATCCGTCGACCCTCATTTCAAAGTCTTTGGTATATTCTTTTATGACTTGCGCCATTCTCACCAAACATTTCTCATCTCGACCCTGCAGCTATTTTACCCGATCTAAGAGCATCGGCTTTAACTTAAATTCAACATTCAAGACACCATCTTCCTTTAAAGACATACGTGCATCTAAAGCCCGTAAAGTTGCAAAAGTCTTTCGACTGAGCACATCGGCTACCACATTAGCCTTTCCTGAATGATAATCAATAATCAAATCATAATCTTTACCAGACTCAGGTTGCACAAGCACTGGGGCCTCGGTTAGTATTCTCTTTAGCATTACAAAACTTTCTTGGCTTTTTCCCGTCCAAAAAAAGGCACATCCTTTCGTAACGACTTAGTTAGCGGCAGAGTTAGAATTGAGAAATTCTTCACGAATCACCTATAATAACCACCAAGCCCCAAGAAAATTTGAATGTTTGAAACATTATTTGGGGTTTCCAATCCACAATGGCTTGAATATTTTTAGAATATACACTTATTTCTTCCGCAGAGACTATATGACTAAGGAAAGCAATCTCAGGTAACCAAAATTCGCATTTCGACAGTTTCGCATCCAACTTCTTTGCACAAAGTATCTGAAGAACCACTCGAAGATGAGCATCATGCTCCTCTCTTGACTTGGAGTACACTAATATATCATCTATAAATACCACCACGAATTAATCTAAGTAAGGTACGAATACACTGTTCATCAAGTCCATGAATGATACAGGAGCATTAGTCAATCCAAACGGCATTACCACAAATTCATAGTGTCTGTACCGAGTCCAAAAAGTCGTCTTGGAAATATCATTCTTTTCGATCTTTAACTGATGGTACCCCAACCTCATATCTATCATAGAGAACATTGTTGCACCTTTCAATTGATCAAACATGTCATCAATCCTCAGAAGATGATACTTGTTCTTTATCGTTACTTTATTTAACTAACGATAGTCAACACATACCACATAGACCCATATTCTTTTTCACCAATAGAACCGGTGCTTGCCAAGGAGAAACACTAGGTCTGATAAATACCTTATCAAGTAGTTCTTGCAAATGCACTTTTAATTCCCTTAACTCCTTGGAGCCATTCGATACGGAGCCGTAAAAATAGGTTCGGTACCCGGGTAAACCTCAATCCTGAATTCTACTTCACGATCTAGAGGTAAACCCGATAATTCCTCTGAAAACACTTTTGGAAACTCCTTAACTGTTGGAATATCTCTTAATCTCACTTTCTGCGTCTGATTGTCTATTACGTTAGCTAGAAAAGCTATGCATCCCTTTGGCATCATTTTCTTTGTAGTCATGACTGATATCACATTAGATGGTGATTTTTCTTTTTCGCCAATCACTACTATTTCGTAGCCTTTTGCATCCTTAAAAAATAATCGCTTCCTATGACAATCCACCTATCCATGATGTGGAGACAATCGATCCATGCCCAAAATGATTTCAAACTCGTCAAAAGGCAACACCATCAAGTTGACCGGAAATACAACCCCTTAAATCATAATTAGACATTTCCTATATACCCGAATTACCCTTGCACTATGACCCATAGGGTTTATCACTACTATTTCACTAAAAATTGGTTCTAAAGGAATTCCTCTAGTTGTAACCAACTCTGTACTAATGTAAGAGTATGTAGATTCAGGCTCAACTAGAACAAATACAAGCTCATAAAAAAGATGGAATGTACCTGTTATGATTTTCGGGTCATTCAATCCTCGTGAATCTTAATTTATAAATTTGAGCCACTCCCCGAGTCTCTTATCGATGGCTAGACTCAGATTGACCACAACATCTTCCTCTTCCTTGACTTCTACTAGGTGGTACTACTAATCTCTCATTTTGCACTGATCTATCCATGAATCTTTGTGGACAGTTTCGAGCCTAGTGACTCATTTCTTCACAAAGAAAACAAGCGCCAGAGAACTCTCTATATACTCCTCGTTAAAATTTTCCACCTGTCTGACATGGACTACTTCTTTATCTGTAAGCTTTACCCGACCTAGCAGCAAAAGAATGGGACTGCTTAGTTTTTTGTGAAGCTGCAGCAGAATCAATTTTTTCACTATATCGGGAACTTGAATCCTTGCCCCTCTTAGCATGTTGTGTAGATGAAGACATCCCAATCCTTTTTCCCACCTGCTTACCCTACTCCTCTATTAGAGTCTCCTCTTGAGCTCTTTCAATAGCCTTATATATGTTTATAACTTCTTGTAGGCTAGGCAAGCTTAAGGCCAACATCATCTCTTTCAACTTAGGCCTCAGACCCTCGATAAACCAATCCCGTCGAGCTTTATCCTTGGGAACTACCTCAGTAACATAACGACTGAGCTTATTGTATTCAACCTCGTACTCATGCACTGATGATCGCCTTGTTTCTAGTTAAAAAAATTCAACAACATTGACCTCATAAACTGCTCCCTGATATACTTGTTCTTGAACTCATCTTGAAAGAATTGTCATTTCACTTGTTCAGGTGATGCATACATCATCGTATTTTACCACCATACCCGAGCTGATCCTCGGAGTAATGACATACTCCACCCATCTTTTCATGTTTTGTGCAATGTAGACTTTCCAGCATCACCATAACATCATTTAACAATAAATCAACGTATATCGGAGCTTCACCTTTTTCTCCCTAGAACTCAGTAGCTCCCAAACTTCTTAACTCCTTTGGGATTAATATTATCGGTGATGGAGGAGCAAGGAGAGGTGGAGGAGGTTGGAACCTTGTCAATATAGCATCGAGAGCTAGCATAAAAGCTCCAAACTCTGGTACGGGCATACCCTGATGTATAGGGGTACTGGCATTCTCAGACGGAATCAGATGTTCACTATTCTCTTAATAACTTTCCTACCCGATCCATCTCTATTCTCTTGTTCAGCCGCTCTTCTCGAATTTGTAGAATCCGACATCAAATATAACATACATAAAGATAATACTTAAGTTAGTAAGGAGATACAACTATCATATTCTTTCTATACCCTATCAGTAACCTTGACATCTTAGTGGCAAGTAAACCCTTTTTACATTAAAATACACTCAATTTTGGCCAAGAATCAGCTAAACCTGTAGCTCTAATACTAATAAATTTAACACCCATATCCCATATACCTTTCCATACACAAGATACAACTGTCATCACTTTTAAAACAAGTCGTCATTTGAAAACCCGTAAAATTTTGTTTCTTTTTATAAAACATTTTAATTTACTAATAATAAAACATGCATTACACTTAAGTAGATAATCAAAAAGTAATGTTTAAATATTTCACCATTTTACATCATGGTAAATCAAATGCTTTTCAAAGCGTTTTTATTAAATCTATTACATGCTAACTAAATACAACAAAAGTACTGTTACTGATGAGTGACACTTACTTTGATGTCCGATAATCTCCTTACTTCGATTTTTTATGACCTACGTGTGAAATAAATATACGTTATGTATGTACTTCGTGAGGCAAAACTAATAGTATGATGAAATCATCATATCATTATTTCATATTATCAAATACCAATTCATTATTTTCAAGTTATTATCATTTTATTGCGATGCACACGTAGTGCTATACAGTTATTCATAAACATATGATGAACTCCGTGGGTTGCACACATGGTGCCTAAACGGTTATTCATCAACATATGATGAATTTCGTGGGTTGAACACTTAGTGCCGAAATGATTGTTCATCAACATATGATGAATTCCGTGAGTTGAGCACTTAGTGCCGAAACGGTTGTTCATCAACATATGATGAATTCCGTGAGTTGTACACTTAGTGCCGAAAAGGTTGTTCATCAACATATGATGAATTCGTGAGTTGCACACTTATTGCCGAAATGGTTTTTCATCAACATATGATGAATTCCGTGAGTTGCACACTTATTGCTGAAACAGTTGTTCATCAACATATGATGAATTTGCACACTTATTGCCAAAATGATTGATCATCAACATATGATGAATTTCGTGAATTGCACACATAGTGCCTATAGTACACATAGTAATGATGTACACTTGTAACATATACTTTTAACAACACACATTTATAATTCTTAATGTACATAATAAATGCACTCACCTGGCTTGCCTCGCTATTGTATTAAAAACACAAATCTAATTGCTCAGGTACTTTTCCTTTATTTTCCTTGACTCGGGAGCTTGATTTCGATCTTAAGCTATGGAGGAGAACACTCAACCATGGGAAGAAGAAGAGGAGTAAAATATCTTAGTATAGTTTTTAAATTTCCTCCTTTTCTTAAATCCCTAATTTTAAATGGATTTTAAATTTATTTCACTCTAAAATACCAAAATACCCTTTCATTATTTCATTTTTTACTAATTGGTATTACTTAAATCATTTCTTATACTTTACCATTTATTCAATTTAGTCTTCCAAATTTTAATTCATTTCACGGTTGCTTTCCTAGCGTACTTCCCTTTATTTATTGTTATTGTGAAAGCCAGTTCCTCGTGATAGTACATAAGGTATTTGGTTATCGAGGTACAAGAAATATAATTGTGGGAACGAGTAAAACGTTCGCTACTAGGATAAAATGATTCAATCCAGCCCCAAGAGTACCACAGGCTACCATGTTTATCGGATCCTGACAAGGTTCGCCGGATAGACTAACTATTTGGGGTGTTACATAAATGTTCAATAATTGTGTACTATGCTGAAATTACTATTTGGGGACTGAAATTAAAGTTAGAATATGAAATTTAGCCATTTTGGAATGTTGGCAAAGTTTGAGTGCTAAATGGTAAACATTGATAAAGTTAGTGGATTAAATGGTAAATATGGCATTGTTGAGGTATTTGGGCTGAAAGTTTAATGCTAGAAATTATTGGGCTTATTTAGGCCTTGAATTGAAGAATTAATGACAAGTGCCCAATATGAATATAAAGGAAAAGCTAAGATTGAATTTTAGAAGATTTCGAAAATAATAGTACTCTTGGAGTATTATTATTAAGCATGAAATGTTAGTAAGAATACTAACATGTATTTTATATTTGTATATGCTTTATATGAATGCTCATGTAGATCGTGATCAAACTCATAATACGAACAAAGTGAAAGGCAAGGAAAAAAGTTCAAGAATAATCGGATTTTTATAGTAAGGCATATCAGGTGAGTTCATTTATTATGTACTTATATGATATGAGGACGACTTGCAATGAGTCAACCTCGAATTTTTTTATTAAAACACGTTTTACTATATTTTGAAATATTTTCACAAATGTTTATGAAAAATGATTTTTACGAATAAATTTTTGGGTATGAATTACCCTAAAATAGATGGATGAACTTTTATATTGTTTTAACAATAATCGATGTTTCAGAATAAATGTTTAACCTACGAATTTGATTTGAAGGCCTATTGTATGTGCATTGATAGTCATAAGTGCATTTTGACATACTTCGAGTATGATGGTTATCGATCGATATTGTTTAATGCATATGTAGCATTTTCGTATCAGTACCTTTGTGTACTTTCAACACCATGTATGGTTACCGATTGATTTTGTTTATTGCATACGTTGCATTTTCGTATCAGTACCTTTGTGTACTTTCATCACTATGTGTGTATGCATGATATTCATAATAAGTTTGTGAATTACCATTTTGATATATTAGTATAGTGTTGTTGTTACTAATGTACCTATACTTTCGTTTATCACTTATGTGTAACTCATGTACCTTGCAATGTCATTTGACATAAATTGGGCTATGAATGAATACATTTGAATATATCGATTGATAGGTATGTTGGGCATACTAAATATTGTTTCGTACGTTATTTGAAAGAAACTTGGCTTAACAAGTCACTTTTTATACATTTATGTATTTTATAAGATAAATTGCTTTTTGATCTTATAATGTTTTACTAATGTTTTTAAAATGCCTTATTTGTTTTATTATGTCTCACTAATGAATACTTAGCGTGTGATGATTTTCGCGCATAGGTTTAGTGTATGAATCAGAGTGAGGAGTACAACTGATATCATTTGTCAAGGATGCCTCTTCAGTAACAATATGGCATCTCTAGATGTTTATTTTGATATTACTAGTTGGCATGAACTAGATATGTTGTGATGATCTTATAAGATACTTGGTACTTGGTTATAGTATTATATTATATTTGAGCTTAAACTACTGTTTGATGGAATTTAAATGTTATGTTATATATGTATATATATATATATATATATATTTGAAGAATGTTTTGTAAACTATATTGTTAAATCATTTATTTAAAGAAACAAAATTTTACTGGTTTTCAAGTACAAAAATGTTTTAAATCATGTGAGATCTGTGACTTGTGTACGGGGACATATTCGGGAAATGGGTGTTACATTTATTGGTGTTAGAGATACATGTTTAGTCGATTCTCTGCCAAAAATGAGTGTATTATATGTAAAAAGTGTGTACTTGCCTTTCGAATGTCAAAGTTACTGATGTGGTGTTATTGTGATATGATTAATGTCAGTCCTCACAAACTTAAGTTGTTATTAGGTGTGTTGTGTTAGATTTCGGGAACTAAGGATAAAAACAAGAAAGTTAATAATGTTGACAGGAAGTTCAAGATTAAAATTAACCCAAAAAGATCCAACATGACTTCAGTATCACGCTTTAGAACAGTTGGACCTGTAAATGATTTTCCTCCATTCTGGGAAAAAATATGCCCCAGCGTTTAATGAATTGATTGCATTAGAAGAATCCATTAAAAAGTTTAAAAGGAATAAAAGAGAAGTTGAATCGAATAGGATCCATAGGAGATTATTAAATCTATTGATGACTATGAGGTTTCTACTGGTAAGCTTAATTATTTGAGGAATATTTAAGTTAAACATTAAGTAGCTTAAAGAAATGTTTATTTGAGTTAGAAGAAATAAGTAAGCAGTAAGTAAGTTATCCACAAGTTTAAAGAAGGTTGAGTTATTAGTGAATCAGATGATAATTATGTTATCATTCTAAAGGTTTTAAAATAAGTTTGAGTGAGAGTAGAAGTTAAGTTTTATGGACTTTATAGAGGTACCTTGCTAAGGTATTTTTGTGGAATGGATTGTCTACCCTTCCATGCTATAAAGAATTATTGCTTATATTGCGGTTGATTTTCAAGAAATTGAAAGTTTTGAGTTCGTAGCTGTAGGAAAAAGAGTAAATTTGTTTACTAGTGTGATTTTAGCATTAATTTCTATGAAGTTATAGCTACAAAGTTGTCAAGTCTTCTTATTAAATGATGTGGACATTTAGAACTTCATAGTGAGATGGAAAATGTTTCAACTGCTCAAGAATATTTTCAATGGATCCGAAAAAGTTATTCAGATTACCTCAAGAATTAAATAAGGAATTCTAAAATAGAAGTATTCTATTCGACTTAATATCAAGTGACATGATAGCGGTAAAATCTATGGATCATGGTGTAAGTGTGAGTCATATATGTAGTAAATATCCGATAAATATTCAAGGGGCTATGTTCTAGGTGAATTTGATATAATTATCATTTGACGTGTTTAAGATCATATTGGGAATGAGTTGGTTGTCTTCGCATTATGGTTGGGTTGATTATCGCAAGAAGCGATTATTTCAGAAAGTTGCGGAGGATTTGGAAATTATAGTGATTGGTGAAAAAGCAAAATCACTGCCCAATGGGATATCCACAACGATTACGAAGAAAATGATGTTATAATGATGTATAACTTTTCTAGCTAATTTGATAGGTACTTAAGTATCTGAAGTAAGATCGTATGATATTCACACAGTTCAGGAATTTCAAGATGTCATTTAAGATGAATTACATGGGTTACCTCTAGATCAAGAGGTGGAATTCAATATTGATGGTTATTAGGGTATTGAGCCTGTTTCTATGGTTTCATATCGAATGGCTCCGACAGAGTTAAAAGAACTAAAGGCCCAGTTACAGGAGTTGCTTGATCAAGGTTACATCAGACGAAGTGTTTCACCTTATGGAATACCTTGCTGTTGGCAAAAAAAAAGATGAATCTATGTGGTTATGAATAGATTATCTATAGTTGAATAAAGTGAAAATAAGAATAAGTATCCTATTTTGAGGATTGTTGATCTGTATGGTCAATTGGAAGGCACATCAATGTTTTATAAAATTGATCTTCGGTCTGGATACCATCAATTGAAGATTAAAGAGGAGGATATTCCTAAGACAACTTTTCGGACGCGGTATGGACACTATGAGTTAGGGGCAATGTCGTTTTGACTAATTGTCTTGCAACATTTATATATTTGATTAATCGAGTGTTTCAACTTTATTTGAATCAAGTTTTGGTGACTCTTTGAGAGAAAAATAGTATGTCAAGCTGTCAAAATATGAATTATGGTTGATAGAGGTTGTTTTTCTTGGCTATGTAGTTTTGGAAGACGGTATAAGGGTAGACACCAAGAAAATTCAAGCTATAGTGGATTCGAAACCCCCAAAGAAGGTCTCAAAAGTTTAGAGTTTCTTGGGACTTACTGGTTACTATCGAAGGTTCCTGAAGAAGTTTTCGATGATAGCGTCACCGCTAACCAAGCTTTTAAGGAAATATGTGCATTTTGTTAGGATGGATAAGTGACAAAAGAGTTTTGAAACACTAAAGAAGTTTTTAATAGAGGCATCTATAACACCCATTTCTCGTATACATTTCCATACACTAGACACAAATGTCACACCACTTTTAAAGCATTTCCTCTTTTGAAAACTAGAATTTTTTGTTTCTTTTCATAAAACATTTAATTTACTAGTAAAACACTCATTAAACTTTAGTATGTAAACAAAAATTTAGTGTTTAAACATTTTATCTTTTTACATCATTATAAATCAAATACTTTTCAGAGCGTTGTCATAATTTAATTACATGCCGACTAATAATATAAAAATAGACATAGCTGCCGTACAGTTACTGATGAGGTAACTTTTGATTTGCGATGTCAGATGCACTCCTTACTCTGCTTGCTAAAACCTACGCTTGAAATAAACACAAGTGTTTACTTAGTGAGACAATAACACTATTAAGGTGAAATCAATGCATCGATATATCATAACTATCAAATTCGAATTTATTGTTATCAATTCATTATAAGTCCTTTGGGGTCCACACGTAGTACTGATACAGTCGTTCATAAACATATTATGAATTATGTGGGTTGTACACTTAGTGTCGATACGGTCGTTCATAAACATATTATGAATTCTGTGGGTTGCACACTTATTGTCGATACGGTCGTTCATAACATATTGTGAATTCTGTGGGTTGCACACTTAGTGCCGATACGGTGGTTCATAAGCATATTATGAATTCTATTGGTTGCACTTGTAGTGCCGATAGTACACATTGTACTGATATAACAATGCAACATATGCATTCAACCACATGCGACTATAACTCTTAATGTACATAATAAATGCACTAACTGGTACTCCTCGTTAATATACTTTAAGGATGTCCTGCTATTCAGCAACCTTATCTTTGCCTTTTTTCTTTCTTGACTCGAGAGTTTGGTTACGATCTACACAAGCATTCAATAAGTACATATACCAAACCAATGTTGGTATACTCTATAACATTTATACTTTCATCAATACTTAAAAGTACTATTATATTCAATTTTATAAAAAAATCATCCTATCCTAATTTTCTAGACTCAATAGTATCACTACCCTTACCATGGTATCGATACTTCTATACTATGGTACCGATACTCCCTTTAGTATCGATACCATTTCTGCATTCTGGAATCCATGGTATCGATACCTTCCTCTTAGTATCGATACCCACATCAGTATCGATACCCATATCAGTATCGATACTAATTGCATCATTATCGATATTGTTCATCGTATTTCTTCAAATTTAAACCTATAGTATCGATTCTGTTCTTCCAGTACTGATACCCTTACCCAGATTTTCCAGTTTTCAGCTCAAATTTTACCCAAATTCCCTTACTTTTACCTCCAACAATACTATTAAGCTCTTTTTTACTTACCCCAACTAACTTTCCTTCATTTAGTTCCTTATAACATCTACCATCTCCAAAGAACATCTCAAACCAAGAATCATACTACTTTTTCTAACATGTTTGTAATCACATCCAAGGCTTCTAATCTTTTAACTACTTTTTTGACAAGTCAATTATGCTTGTAAACATCAATAAAGACTCATATTTCAACAATTCACTCAAAAAACCATTTTCTTCAATATCCAATAAGTCATTCATTTATTAGTTTTAATCCTTTTTAAACCTTCCTTAAGCTTCCACCACACTTAAGGTTTCAAGGACAAACCAAAAACTAAAGGAAAAACTAGCTAAATGAAGCCTTACCTTTGCCTATGGAGGATAACACGAGTAACAGGGGCAGAAGAAGAGAACTTAGCTTGATTATCCCTTTTTCCCTTCTTCCTTTACTTGATATACCATATTAAAAATAAATTTTAAATCTATTTCCCTTTAAAGGTCAAAACACCCTTACATTCTCCAGTTCTTACTATTTGGTCTTAATCAAAATTTTTAAATCATTTCTTATACTTTGTCATTTATTCAATTTAATCCTCCAACTTTTAAATCATTTCATTATGATCTCTGATCTGATACTTTGGGTATTATAATTCTCCCCCTCTTAAGAAAATTCATCATCGAATTTAAAGAAGTACTGATATTAAGAGGTGTGGAAAATGTTTCCTCATGTCATCTTCTCTTACCCAAGTTGCTTCTTTTACTTTGTGAATTTGCTTGAGTACGTTAACTAGATGAATCTTCTTATTATGCAATTCCTTGTTTTCTCTAGCTAAGATCCGTACGAGTTCTTCCTCATAAGTTAAATCTGGTTGGATATCTATTTCTTTGGGTGTGATGACATAAGATAGATCTGATCGGTACTTTCTGAGCATCGACTCATGGAAAACATTTTGAATCTTATCCATATCAGGAGGCAAAGCTAACTGATAAGCTACGGGTACGACTCTTTTTAAGATCTCAAAAGGTCCAATAAATCTCGGACTCAATTTTCCTTTGCGCCCAAGCCGCAATACTTTCTTCTAGGACGATACTTTCAGAGATACCTTATTCCCCACGTGATATTCAATCTCTTTTCTTTTTAAATCAACATAAGATTTATGTCGATCCGAGACTATCTTCAGATTATCTTGGATACTTTTCACATTCTTGTCTATTTCTTTCATCAAATCCGGGTCAACTAAGACTTGATCATTTAGCTCAAACCAATTTAAGGGTGTTCTACACTTCTTCCCATACAAGGCTTCATACGGGGCCATCTTAATACTAGATTGGTAACTGTTATTATAAGCAAATTCTACTAAAGACAAACATATTTCCCATGATCCTTTGAACTCTATCACACATGCCCTTAGCATATCCTCTAATACCTGAATAGTTCGTTCTTACTTCCCATCTGTCTGCAGATGAAACGCTGTGCTGAAATTCAATCGAGTACCCAATGCCTCATGTAAAGACTTCTAGAATCTTGAAGTAAGAATTGAGTCTCGATTAGACACTATCGATATAGGCACTCCATACAGTCTAACCATCTCTTTTATATACAACTCGACATACTTATCCATCGAGTAATCTACTCAAACTGGAATAAAATGAGCCAACTTGGTCAATCTATCCATAATTACCCATATAAAGTCTTTTTATCTGGTGACAAAGGTAGTCCCTAAATAAAATATATTTTAACTCATTCCCACATCTATTCAGGGATGGATATCGGTTGTAGCAATCCGAAAGGCACTTGATGTTCAGCTTTCACTTGCTGACATGTTAGACATCTTGCAACAAACTCTGATACAACTCTTTTCATGTCAGGACACCAATAACAACTCTTTATATCATGATACATTTTATTCCCGGCTAGATGCATAGTCAAAGGACTATAATGTGCCTCAGAAAGAATATCTTTCTTCATTTCATCATTATTGGGAATGAAAAGTCTTTCATGATAATATAAACATCAATCAGTCCTCATTTTGAAGTCTTTGGCCTCTTCTTTTTCTACTTGCCCAAATCTTGCCAAGCATTTCTCATCTTGATCTTGCAGCTCTTTTATCCTAAGCTCAACAATTAAAGCACCATCTTCTTTTAAAGACATACGCGCATCCAAAGTCCGTAGAGCGGTAAAAGTCTTTTGGCTAAGTGCATCCGCTACTACATTAGTATTCTCGGGATGATAATCGATGATCAAATCATAATCTTTTAACAACTCGATCCAAATTCTCTGCCTCAAGTTTAGTTCTTTTGGAGTCAGCAAGTACTTTAAACTCTTGTGATCTGTATAAATATGGCCCTGCTCACCGTACAGATAATGACGCCAAATTTTCAAAGCAAACGCTACCGCCACCAATTCTAAATCATGTGTGAGGTAATTTCTCTCATGATTCTTCGGCTATCTAGAGGCATAAGCAACAACTTTTCCATCTTGCATCAGCACATATCCCAATCCATTATGGGATGCATCACTGAAAATGACGTAGTCTTTAACTGACTCAGGTTATACAAGCACTAGTGCCTCTGTTCAATCCTCTTTAACATTTAAAAACTTTCTTGACATTTCTCCAACCAAAAAAAAGGTACATCTTTCCTCAACAATTTAGTTAGCTTCTTTTCTCGAAGTATCTGAAGAACCACTCGAAGATGATCATCATGCTCTTCTCTTAACTTGGAATACACCAAAATATCATCTATAAATACCACCATGAAATGATCTAAGTAAGGTTGGAATACTCGGTTCATCAAGTCCATAAATGTTGCAGGAGCATTAGTCAATCCAAATGGCATTACCACAAATTAATAGTGTCCATACCGAGTCCGGAAATCTATTTTTGAAATATTGTCCTCTTTGATCTTTAATTGGTGGAATCCCAACCTCAGTTCTATCTTAGAGAATACTCCTATGCCTTTCAATTGATCAAATAGATCATCAATCCTTATGAGAGGATACTTATTCTTTATTGTTACTTTATTTAACTGACGGTAGTCGATGCATAATCGCATATACCCGTCCTTTTTTTCACAAATAGCATAACTGCTCCCCACGGATAAACATTGGGTCTCACAAATCCTTTATCGAGTAGCTATTTTAGTTGGGCTTTTAGTTCACTTAATTCTGTTAGAGTCATTCGATATGGAGCCATAGAAATAGGTCCGATACCCAGGTAAACCTCAATCCTAAATTCCACCTCACGATCTAGACGTAAACCCGGTAATTCTTCCGGAAAACCTCTGGAAATTCTTTAACTATTGGGATATCATTTAATTTCATTTTTGGTACTTGAATGTCTATCATGTTAGCTAGGAAAGCTTTACACCCTTTTGACATCATTTTCCTTGTAGTCATGGCTGATATTACATTGCATGATGATTTCGCTTTTTCGCCGATCACTACTATTTCGGTGCCTTCTGCATCCTTCAAGAATAATTTCTTCTTGTGACAATCAACCATCCATGATGTGGAGACAACCAATCCATACCCAAAATGATTTCAAACTCATCAAAGGGTAACTCCATCAAGTTTGTCGGGAACATAACCCCTTGAATCTTTATCGGGAATTTTCTACATACCCGAGTTACTCTCACACTATAGCCCATGGGGTTTACCGCTATCATCTTACTAAAGATTAGTCCTAAAGGAATTCCTCTAGTTCTAATCAACATTGTACTAATATAAGAGTGTGTAGAACCAGGGTCAATCAAAACAAATATAGGTTCAACAAAAAGATATAATGTACCTGTTACAATCTTCGGGTCATCCCAATCTTCATTAGTCTTAATATTATAAATTCGGGCCACTAACCGAGTCTCTTGTCACTAGTTTGACTTAGATTAACCGTCGAATCTTCCTCTTCCTCTCTTTCTACTAGATAATATTACTGATCTCTTGGTTTGCACTAATCTATCTTTAGATCTCTTCGGACAATTTCAGGCATAGTGAGCAATTATTCCATTATGAAATTAAGCGCCAGAGAGTAATCTACACACTCCCCGGTGAAATTTACCACATATCCGATAAGGATTAGTTCTTTCTCTATATGCTCTACCCGGGCTAGCAACAAAAGATTGTGATTGTTTAGTTTTTTAAGAAGCTATAATAGAACTATCTCTATCAATATATCGGGAACCTAAGCCCTTTCCTCTCTGAGCATGATGGGAAGTTGAAGACATTCCAACTATGTTCCCCCTCTGTATAGTCTGCTATACTCCTAGAGTCTCCTCTTGAGCTATTTCAACAGCCATTACACGGTTTATAACTTCTTACAGGCTAGGCAAGTTTATAGCAACATCATCTCTTTCAACTTTGTCCTCAAACCTCTAGAACCAATCACATCGGGCTTTATCATTGTGAACTACCTCAGTAGCAAAAGGACTAAGCTTGTTATATTCAGCCTCATACTCATGCACCGCTAGACCGCCTTGTTTCAAATTAAGAAATTTCTGCAGCATTGACACATAAACTGCTCCCCAATGTACTTGTTCTTAAACTCATCTTGAAAGAATTCCCAGGTCACTTGCTCAGGCGATGTATACATCATAGTATTTGACTACTACACTTGAGCTAATCCTCGAAGTAAAGATATAGCTCCATCCAACTTTTTAGAATCTGAGCATTGTAGACTTTCCAACATCACCATAACATCATTTAGTAATAATTCAGCATCCATCGGACCTTCATCCTCTTCTCCCTGAAACTCAGGAGATCCCAAACTTCTCAACTCGTTTCAATTAACATCCGAGGTGTTGGAGGAGCAGGAAAGGTAGAAGAGGTTGGAATCGAGTCAAAATGGCATTAAGAGCTTGCATAAAGGCTTCAAACTCTGGCACAGACATACCCTGATGTGCCAGTGCGCTAGCGCTTTCAGATGGGACAGATGCTCACTATTAGCTTCATAGCTCAAACTACCTGACCCTTCTATAATTTATTGTCCAGTCATTCTTTTCGAATTTGTAAATATGACATCTAATATAACATTCATAAGGATAACACTCAAGTTAGTAAGGAGTGATATTAATCATATTCTAACTATACCGTATCAGTAACCTTGACATCTTAGTGGCATATAAACCCTTTTTACATTAAAATACACCCAATTTCTGTCGAGAATCGACTAAACATGTAGCTCTGATACCAATAAATGTAACATCCATTTCCCGTATGCATTTCTATACACGAGACACATATGTTACATCACTTTTAAAGCATTTCCTCTTTTGAAAACCAAAAAAATTCTATTTTTTCATAAAACATTTTAATCTAATAATAATAAAACGCTCATTAAACTTTAGTATGTAAAAAAAATTTAATGTTCAAACATTTTGTCTTTTTACATCATTATAAATCAAATACTTTTCATAGTGTTATCATAATTCTATTACATGCCGACTAATAATATCAAAAATAGACATAGTTGTCGTACAATTACTGATGAGGCGACTCTTGATTTGCGATGTCAAATGCACTCCTTACTCTTCTTTCTAAAACCTACGGGTGAAATAAACTTACGTTAAGTATTTACTTAGTGAGGCTATAACACTGTTAAGGTGAAATCAATGCATCAGTATATCATAACTATCAAATTTGAATTTATTATTTTCAATTAATTATAAGTCCTTTGCGGTGCACATGTAGTGTGATACGGTCATTCATAAACATATTATGAATTCCTTGGTTGCACACTGTGCTAATACGGTCGTTCATAAGCATACTATGAATTCTGTGGGTTGCACACTTAGTACAGATAGTACATATAGTTCTGATATAACAATGCAACATATGCATTAAACCACCCCGACTATAACTCTTAATGTACATAATAAATTCACTCACCTTGTACTCCTCGTTAATATGCTTTAAGGATGTCCAGCTATTCGGCAACATTATCTTTGCCCTTTTTCTTGCTTGACTCGGGAACTTGGTTACGATCTATAGAAGCATTCAATAAGTACACATACCAAACCAATTTTAGTATACTCTCTAACATTTATACTTTTAATAATACTTAAAAGTACTATTATATTCAGTTTCTATCAAAATTAATCATTTATTAATTTTCCAAACTCAATAGTATCAGTACCCCTACCTTAGTATCGATACTTCTATACTATGGTACCGATACTCCCTTCAGTATCGATACCATTTCTGGATTTTGGAATCCATGGTATCGATACCTTCATCTTAGTATCGATACCCATTTCAATATTGATACTAATTACATCAGTATCAAAATTTTCATCATATTTCTTCAAATTTAAACGTATAGTATCGGTATTGTTCTTCCAGTACTGATACCCTTACCCAAATTTTCAATTTTAGCTCAAGTATTACCTAATTTTTGTCAAATTCCCTTAATTTTACCTCCAACAATACTATTAAGCTATTCTTTACTTATCCCAACTAACTTTCCTTCATTTAGCTCCTTATAACATCTACCATCTCCAAAAACATCTCAAACCAAGAATCATACTACTTTTTCTAACTTGTTTTTAATCACATCCAAGGCTTCTAATCTCTTAACTACTTCTTTGACAAGTCATTTATGCTTGTAAACATCAATAAAGACTCATATTTAACCAAATCACTCAAAAACCCATTTTCGTCAATCCCCTATAAGTTATCCATTTATTAGTTTAAATCCTCTTTAAACCTTCCTTAAGATTTCACCACACTTAAGATTTCAAGAACAAACCAAAAACGAAAGGAAAAACTAGCTAAATGAAGCCTTGCCTTTGCAATGGAGGAGAGCATGAGCAACAGGGGAAGAAGAAGAGAACTTAGCTTGATTATCCCCTTTCCCCTTCTTCTTTTACTTTAAATACCCTATCAAAAATAAATTTTAAATTTATTTCCACTAAAGACAAAAATACCCTTACTTTATTCCATTCTTACTAATTAGTATTAATCAAATTTTTTAAATCATTTCTTATACTTTGTCATTTATTCAATTTAATCCTCTAAATTTTAAATCCTTTCATTATAATAACCGATTTGATACTTGGGGTATTACAACATCAATGCTTGTACAACTTGTGTCAGGTAAAGATTATGTGTTTTTTAGTGACGCGTCGCATAACGACTTGAGATGTGTGCTTATGAAAGAAGGTAAAGATGTGGCCTATGCGTCGAGGCAATTAAAGACTCATGAGATGAATTACTCACTGCATGATTTATAGTTGGCAGTGGCCGTAATTGCTTAATGATTTGGTGTCATTATCTGTATGGTGAGCGGTGTTATATTTATACGGATTACAAAAGCCTAAAGTACTTGTTGACTCAAAAAGAGTTGAATATGAGGTGGAGAAGATGGATAGATCTTTTAAAGTCTTATGATTGATCATTGACTATCATCTAGGAAAGGCTAATATGGTGGCTGATGCACTTAATCGAAAGACTTTTACATTCTTGAGAGCTTTGGATGCGCGTTTGTCTTTAAAAAAAGATGGCGTCATGATTATCGAGTTAAAGTTAAAGCTGATGCTTTTAGACCAGATATGATAATTAAAAAGGAAAGACGAAAAGCGGATGCTAAGAATTACAGAAGTAGAAAATGGCAAGATTAAAGACTTTGAGAATAGGTCCAACAGATGTTTGTACTATCGTAGGAGACTTTGTATTCATGACGATGAAGACCTAAAGAAAGATATTCTTTTTGAGGCATTATAGTTCATTAACTATGCATCCAGGTGGAAACAAGATGTACCAAGATTTAAAGATTTGGTTTGGTGGCCTGGTATGAAAATAGTCATCACATAATTTGTGGCAAATTTCTGACATACCAATATGTGAAAGCTGAACATCAAGTGTCTTCCGAATTGTTGCAACCGATCTTGATTCTTGAATGAAAGTGGAAATGAGTCACTATGGATTTTATTTTAGGGTTACCTTTGAACCCAACAAGAAAGACTCAAATTGGGTAATTGTTTATAGATTAAATAAGACAATTCAGTTTATTTCAATTTAAACAAATTATTCAGAGGATAAATATGTTGAGTTGTACAAAAAGAGATAGTTTGACTGTATGGAGTGCTTGTATCGATAGTATCTAACGCATATCCAAGGTTTACTTCTAGATTTTGAAATTCCTTGTACGAGGCCTTGGGTACTCAATTGAATTTCAGTACGACTTTTCATCTGCAGACAGATGGTTAGTCGGAGCGGACCATTCAAATATTGGAAGATATGCTAAGGGTATGTGTGATTGAGTTCAAGGGATCATGGGAAAAGTATTTTCCTTTAGTAGTATTTGCTTATAAAAACATTTATCAGTCGAGCATCAGGATAGCTCCTTATGAAGACCTTTATTGGAGAATGTGTCAAACACCATTAAATTGGTTCTAGCTAAAAGATCAAGATCTAGTTAGCCCTGACTTGATGAAGGAAATGTATGACAATGTAAAAGTTATCCAAGATAATCTTAAGTTAGCTTTTGATCGACAAAAGTCTTATGCAGACCTAAAGAGAAAAGAGACTAAATATCAAGTGTGTGATAATGTATATCTCAAGGTATCACCTTAGTAAAAAGTATTATGGTTTGGACACAAAGGAAATTTGATATTTATTGGACCTTATGAGTTTATGAAAAGAGTCAGACCAGTGGCTTATCAGCTAACAATGCCTCCCGAAATGGACAAGATCCATAATACTTTTCATGTGTCGATACTCAGGAAGTATCGATTAGATCCGTCACATATTATCAACCTATAGGAATTAATTATTCAACCATATTTGACCTATGAAGAGGAACCGATCGAGATTTGGGCTTGAGAAGTCAAAGAATTGCATAACAAGACATTACTTTGCTCAAAGTTCTTTGGCGGAATCATAAAGTCCAGTAAGCGATTGGGGAAACATAAGATGACATGAAAAGCAAGTACTAACACCTCTTCACTTCAGGTACGTACTAAAATTTGAGGATGAATTTTTTTAATGGGAAAAGTTGTAATACCCCAAATTTTGGTTAGCGAGCAAAATGTATGTTTTGAAAGTTTAGTAGCTAAAGTATAAAATTAAGAAAAGTTCAAGAACCTAAGTGATAATTTTACAAAAATAATTTTTATTCCATAAATAGATAGTCTACTTTTGAGAGTGGGTTTTTATTGAAATCATATTTTTGATCCAGATTTTATGTTGAAAACTAGAAAGGGTTTAAGTCCAGTAAGAAATTGGTAAACCAGATCGAAAAAACATTTAGGAAAAAATTGAAGGATAATAAATTAGGTTTAAAATATTTTTTCCACATGTTAAAATTATGGAAAATAATATGGAAAATTGGACTTGAAGATTTATTTCCATGTTTAATTTGGATCATTGGATCAAAGTGGCAAGATTGTAATTTTTGGAAAGTTGCTTGGTAAAGTTGGAAAATGGTAAAATATTTTGTTCATCTTTGACTTTGGAAAGATGATAAGGTTATGCGGCTTGGTATTATTGTAAATATGAAGTTTCATTAATGGCAAAATGGACATTTCATATTAAATGAATATTTTATTCATTTATGCTTAAATAAAGGTCAAATTAACATGAAATTACATGAAAATTTCATGAAACTTACGCCATTTTTCAACTCCATTTCATGTTCCCCATGACCTAGGTGAGAGAAATTTTATTTTTTATTTTTGAGCAATTTTCTTTGGATGCTGATTAATGTCGTGAAATAGAAAATTATTCTATTTGAAAAACGCTATCATTTGGTACCTTTATTGCTTGCTAATTATGTTTTTGTTCAAAGATTCCTAATTATAGGGTTTATGGAATTGATGAAGGATTTTGATGTTTTTGAGGTTGTAGAATTAATTCCAAGCATGATTTATGATTAAAATCAACTATACATGCCTATATAAGCTATAGGTAATTTCGTCCTAACCCTAATCTTGGAGCAAGTTTATGTTATGATGAAATTTGATTTGGGATTTGATTTTAGATATTGTATAAGGTTGAATGAGGTTGATTTCATGCTTGAATCGAATCAAAATCGAGTAAAAGCATGAAAACACTAGTCTTAGGTGCATAAACCATTCGACCTTAAGGAAGATGTTGGTGAAAATTTTTGAAAAATTTCATGTGGCTTAGGAATGATATTAGAAAGGTTCTATAAGCCTTAGAAAATTTGTTGGGCCAATATATAATTTTGTGAGAGTTGGGACCAAATCGATAATTATGAAAAAGTTGTTGGTTGTTGTATAACTGTTCAATAATTATTTTACTATGCTGAAAATTACTATTTGGGGACTCAAATTAAAGTTATAATGTAAAATTTAGCAATTTTAGAAAGTTGACAAAGTTTAAGTGCTAAATGGTAAACATTCAGAAAGTTAGTGGATTTAATGGTAAATATGGTATTGTTGAGGTATTTGGGTTGAAAGTTTAATGATGGAAATTATTGGGCTTATTTGGGCATTGAATTGAAGAATCAATGACAAGAGCACAATATGAATATAAAGGAAAAGTTAGGATTGAATTTTAAAAGATTTCGAAAATAATAGTACTTTTGGAGTATTATTATTTAGTATGAAATGTTAGTAAGAATACTAACATGTTTTTATATTTGTATATACTTTGTATGGATGCTCATGTAGATCATGATTGAACTCGTGACACGAGCAAAACGAAAGGCAAGGAAAAACTTCAATAATAATCCGATTCAGATAGTAAGACATAATTGTGAGACATATTAGATGACTGCATTTATTATGTACTTATATGGTATGATGACATCTTGCAATAAGTCAACCTCGAATATTTTTATAAAAATCATGTTTTATCGTATTTTGAAATATTTTCTTAATATTTATGAAAAATGATTTTTAAGAATAAACTTTTCGGTATGAATAGCCCTAAAATAGATGGATGAACTTTTATATTGTTTTAACAACTATTGATATTTCAGAATAAATGTTTAATCTACGAATTTGATTTAAAGGCATATTTTATGTGTATTGAGAGTCATAGGTGCATTTTGACATACTTGGAGTATGATGGTTATTGGTCGATTTTATTTAATGGATATGTTGCATTTTCGTATCAGTACCTTTGTGTACTTTCAGCACTATCTGTACATTCATGGTATTCATAATTAGTTTTTGAATTACCATTTCAATATATTGGTATAGTGTTGTTGTTACTACAATACCTATACTTTCGTTTAGCACTTATGTGCAACTCATTTACCTTGCAAACTCATTTATGTATTTGACATCTGTGACTCATATATAGGGACATATAAAGGAAAAGGGTTTTACATTTATTGGTGTCAGAGTTACAGGTTTAGCCAATTCTCTACCGAAAATGAGTTTATTTTATGTAAAACGTGTGTACATACCACTAGAATGTCAAAGTTATTGATGTAGTGTCAATGAGATATGATTAATGTCAATCCTCAGTAACTTAAGTTGTTATTATGTGTGTTGTGTTAGATGTCGTGAACTAAGGATAAAGACAAGAAATTTGATAATGTTGAAAGAAGCTCGAGATTGAAATCGGCCCAAAAAGATCCAACATGACTTCAGTATCACACCTTAGAAGAGTTGGAGTTGTAAGAGATTTTCCTCCATTTTGTGGAAAAAATGCCCAAATGTTTAATGAATTTATTGCATTAGAGGAATCCATTAAAAAGTTTAAATGGATTTGATCACTTGTAAATGTATATGCTAAGGCAAGCAATTCTGTGCAAGTATACACAATCAAATAAAGTAATAAAGGGTAAGTGAGTTATCGTCTCCTCAGGCATTGGTCGAAAGTTCTTAAGCTTCACCACAACCAGAACTAGTTGTTACAAGCTAATTCCTACTATCTTGTCAAATTAGAAAATTATTATTAATAAAACAAGAAAATACAATATTGTATGATTGAAAAAAAGTTTGGTCGAGACAAAATAATTATGCAGACTATTGAAATAAAATAAAACAAAGACAAATGTTGATTCAAATATAATTCAAACAATCTCGCATATTCAGACTTATCACAGAGCACTTGTGCTAATATTTTATATTGACAAACAATTATTCTAAGTTCAAAATAAATTATTATGACATGCTTAAGCTGCCCGACAAGATTGCTAAGTATTCTTACACGGTTGTTATGGCAATACTACTCAGCGTTAACTACAATCCTTGGTTTGTCAGACTGTTATTGTAGCAATACCTCTCAGCGTGAACTATAGTTGTTATCTATCCTACTCAAGCGTCTATCTCTTTTAGTCGAATGAAACCCGCTCCTTATCTCTAAGGTAGACAAGTTAGAACATCACCATCCCAGATCTATTCCATTGCTCATGTAGATCTATATTAATTCTCTCCAATCTAAGAATCAATATCTAGACAAAATGCAATCTCTCGACACACTTATAATGCCAAGACATGTTTCACCAAGACCCCAGGCAATCTCTCGAAGCTCTTACAGTGTCAAGGTAAAATATTCAACAATGAACAAAACATTCATGGGCAAAATCATAATTCATCATTCATAAAGCATAAAATAATTGTGTAGGAAAAACAAAGATTAACACCAAGTAAGACAATCATGGTTCTATCAAAAAGTCATCTAAGTATCATCGTTTAATACAACCACAAATACGTAAGGAAATTAAGAACAAAGGAAGAACGACTCCCGAAACCGGGGGCTCTGTCGTGACAATTCTAATCAGCATCGCGCCTGCCTTGGTGATCAACCTCTCTTGAGACCTGATCACCGCTCTGTTATAGTATGGCTATGGAGGACACCAAGAAAGGTCGATTGGTAAACGGTGAGAAACAATGTAGTTGCTCGCTCACACTTTTGGTAAAGCTCTAACTTCCTTGCCTCCCTTTGGCGGCTACGACTGGATATTTATAGAGGGGAATCTCCTAGGATTTCGCATGAGTGGAGATTCCTTAAAATACATTACTATTATTCCCAGACTAAAAAGCAAAAGCGGCTGGTGGTTTTCAGAATTTTGAGGGCTTGCTTGTACGTGAAGGAAGTCGTACAGCTGGCTTGTGACATAGGCAATTTCGTCATACCCACTTCAGAATTTGCAGATAAACCTTGCCTTGGCGAGATAAATCTGCTCCTCACGTTCTTTAAAATCTCTATTCCATTGGACCTTACGAATTTTGTTGTCACGATTGCAATGTTCTTCCTAAGTAAATTTTCTGCACATATACAGTCCATACAAACCCTTTCTCCTCAACAGCATCAGTTAAACCAAATAAATATTACGAAGAAAAACTTAACCACCACAAGAAATATAACCTAAATGCAACTAAAATACTATGCATACTTTGTTTAGACGAGCAATAACTTAAGTGAAAAGACTAAAAATTGAGTATTTTTTTACAGAGTTATCATACCCCCAAACTCAAGAAATTGCTTGTCCTCAAGCAATGTACAATAGCTAGAAGAAAATTAAAACTATCATGGCAAAGCAGTGTTAAGAAAATCATATGGCTTAAGATTTCATCCTTCAGCAAAAAAAATGGCCTCAACATGTTTGACGGTCATATCAGTCAAATCCCTTCCCTAGTCAGGATTCATTGCTATTGTGTGTGCGTCATTGTAATCAGTCTATGCATTAAGGTAATCAGAAAACTTAAAGTAAGTGATTCTGGTTTGTCAATGCATCAAATTATTTGTCAGGCTTAGTTTCTACTCCTAGTTATTTGTCAACTTGTTTTTGGAGTCAGCTCATCACCCTACCTTCCCACACTCTAGGTGAAGGAGAGCATACCTTCCACCCCCAAGCTAGTCTAGTAGAGTCATCCTGTGACTACTTTCATTCACTCATATGCCTCGACAACTCTCAATTTGTTATGGAGTGTGTCCCTTTTATTTTTCAAGTTTTAAACACTAGGAGTGCCACCTTAACCATAAAATAATTTCGATGTCTCGGCAAGCAGAAAGGTCTATCCTAAAATTTTTACTGATTACCTTAAGCAGAGGTAGCCTACAATCGTGTTTGTAAATTTCAAAGAATCTAGCCTAGGGTTGGTTTTCTTCTTTAGACTGTCTTAACAATAATTCTGGCCTAGGCAATCAAGTTATGCATTCATCATTGGGCATCCCTAATCCATTCCAAACAATAAACTTAACATGCTTATGTCATGACAACCAAAATTTTCAACCAAAATATCATCAATTACTTTTTAACAAAGTATGGCACAATACCTCCCCCAAACTTGAGAGATGCATTGTCCTCAATGCATGAAAACTAACTACATGTATCTAAATGCAAATGCAAAAGAAAAAATTAAAAATATGAGCTTACTGTGGTGGTGTGGCTTGACTAGACGCCCTCGTTTGACGTCGTTTAGGAGGAGGGGGACTCTCTGATACCAAATTGACTGCTCCTATCATCGAAGGTAATGGCTGCAGGACACAGCCTATCGTTCGCTTGATGCGTCTCTTAGTGCTCAGGGCTCGTGATGGAGTTGGTTGTTCTTCAGTAGGAGTGGGTTGTGCAGGAACTGGAGCTTGACTTTGAGATATTTTTAGGGACTGATGTTGCTTGACGGATGGGGGACTGTACTGGAGCTTGCTCGGGCTGCGTCGGAGATAGAGTGAAATCTTCATCGGTGAAGAAGTTAAGTGGAATCTCTTGAGCGCTTTCAAAGGTTGAGAAGGATGAGGAGCTAAAGAACTCGTCTGTGTCGACATGGCCTTCCTCTGGTACAAGCAAGACATGGGTGGCCAGTGGTGGAACGTATGTGGGTACTTCTGGGGGAACATTCGATATCGAGGCGTGGAATGTTCTACTGCCAGCAGTGTGTTTCAGATTGAATATGGGGAAAGGCGTCAAATTATCGGTTGTGATCGGGAAAAGCTCCTTGAAAAAGGTGTTTAGTTATTCGCACGTGCCATGATATACCCAAAGAAGACCTCCATGTGATTCTTAAGGCACTCGATCTTCTCACGCATTTC
Source organism: Hibiscus syriacus (assembly GCF_006381635.1). Taxonomy (NCBI): domain Eukaryota; kingdom Viridiplantae; phylum Streptophyta; class Magnoliopsida; order Malvales; family Malvaceae; genus Hibiscus; species Hibiscus syriacus. The sequence continues at coordinate 987,920 of NW_024062180.1, forward strand.
ACGCTTGTATGTAAAAACCGCCGCCATTCTGGCCGCAACAACTAATTTTGCTCCTCTCTCCAGACCTTCGTGTGGGGAGTTATCATCAAAACTCATCAGTTATGGTACTTTCATTTTGGTGATACCCTCCTTGGATTTGATGGAATCCTCGAAGGACTCCTTGGGGATCTTCTTTTTCCTGCATAGAGCAGTTATCAAGTTAGAAAATAAGAGATTACCCCGGTTTCTTTTGGCACACTCATGAATTTGCTCGAAGATGAGTTCTCCAACATTAATTTTTCTCCTGTATATTATCGAATGTAAAAGCATCAATCTTTTCACGAGCACGGTTGTGTTATGAGATGTTGGCATAAGTTTCACTTAAGAAAATGATTCCATAACTTTACAACCGGCTTAAGGGCTCGACGATCGACTTTTTCCTTGTTGGTGCATTCCATTCGAACTTATCCCACCCGAAACAAAGATCTTCAAGTAATCTGTCGTAAGTTTCTTGGTCTTTCTCAGCCACAAATTTCTTATGTTGCTATTCCACTTTCCCCAACTTGAAGTATCTATTGAGTGATGAAGCAAAAATCGATGGAGCTTCCCTCGGACAGACACTGTGTGGTTGGATGGGTCTTCGAGATGGGCGTAGAACTCTCTGACCATCGCTGCTGATACGGTTTTGGGGTGGCGAGCAAACTTCTCCCAGTTGTGCTTTCGAATCACGTGCATGACCTCCGGTCCAAAAGGCACTTCTTCCTCTGATGGAAAGACAAACCCGTCTTCCAAATACACTTATCGTTTTTGGAGATTTTTGAAGCATGCCTCAGCTTTGGTTGTTTGAAAATGCTCAAAGCTTAGTGTTAGAGTGGGGCTTTTCTTTGATCTTTCCATGATATCTTTTTGGTGCAATGGGTATAGTGGCGGCTATAGGGGAAATTTTGTTTGAAAAAAATTTCTTACTGTAGAGAGAGATTGAAGCACGATGAAGAAGATGGAGTTGAGGGTGGTTTGAAAGGTTAATGGGTGGTTTCTTTGGAGTAATTCGATCAAAACAAGGGGAAAAGATTTTTGCATTGAGTGCATGAACTTTGATTGGAAGTAAACTGGAGGAAAAAGATAATTTCCCTCTTAATTCTGCCGCCCAAATTTCTTTGCCCTAGGGTTTCTCTTCCTTTTATGCGTGAACTATCTCCCCATACTGTCACGTGTACTCTGCATGCCAACAATAAATCAAGAAAAACTAAAATAAAGCAAAACGAATAATGTATGTATAAAATAACTTAATTTATTTATGTATAAAATTCATATTTTCGTTGCCTAGGCAACGGATTTTTGTTCACGTAAAGAAAACTCTTGGGCATCATGTGCTATTGATGTTGGTTTGTCTCGTATGACTGGAACTCCTTTGTATTCCTTTAGCCTTTTCCCTTTCACCTTGAAAATGGAACCATCAACTCGGTTCTTGATTTCTAATGCTCTATTGTCATGAACTTGATGTACGATGAACGGTCCTGACCATCGTGACTTTAGCTTGCCTGGGAATAGCATGAGACGCGAATTGTAGAGTAGTACTTGTTGTCCAGAATAAAATTGCCTAGGTAATATTTTTCTGTCTTGCCATCGTTTTGTTTCCTCTTTATATTGGCGGGCATTTTCGTATACGTGTGCTCTGAATTCATCCATCTTTTTTAGTTCCAAGAGTCTTTTTTCTCCAGCAAGCTGAGCACCATGTTTAACTTTTTGATGGCACAGTAGGCTTTATGTTCAAGTTCTACAGGTAAATGGCATTCTTTACTGTAGACAAGTTTGAACGGGGACATTTACAGCATTATTTTGAATGCTATGTGATAAGCCCAAGTGTTTTGTCTAGCTTTGGCGACCAATCTTTTCGACTTCGGTTGACCTCCTTCTTAAGGATCTGTTTGATTTCCCGGTTGACACTTCAGCTTGTCCATTAGTCTGAGGGTGGTATACCATAGCGATCCTATGTCACACTCCATATCTTTTCAATGCCTTGGCAATTAATTTGTTATCAAAATGTGAGCCTTCATCACAGATGATAGCTCGTGGTGTTCCAAAACGTGTGAATATATTCTTGTGCAAAAATTTTAACACCGTCTTGGAATCATTTTTAGGTGTCGCAATGGATTCAACCCACTTGGATACATAATCAACATCCAAGAGGATGTATAAATCTCCAAAGGATGTGGGAAAGGGTCCCATGAAGTCTATTCCCCATACGTCGAAAAGTTTAACCTCCAAAATATTTTACCATATCATCTCATCTCATGTCGTTTAGATATGTTTCCCATGCGTTGGCATCTATCACATGACTTGTAGAATTCATGCACATCTTTGAACAAGGTTGGCCAATAGAATCTGAATTGAAGTACTTTCGCCGCTGTTCTCATTCCACCAAAGTACCCTCCATAGAGTGAAGAGTGACATTGAAGTAGAATTTCTTTGAGCTCTTTTTTTTGGAACGCATCTTTAGATAATTTGGTCTCCACATTGCTTGAATAGAAACGGTTCATCCCAGTAATAGCGTCGCACATCATGTCGAAATTTTTTCTTGCCTTGGCTAGATAAATCAGAAGGAACAATACCACTAACAAGAAAGTTAACTATGTCATCATACCACGGTACAGCCGTGACAAATATTATTTTCTCATCAGGGAAATCCTCTTGAATTTATGTTATGTCATTACAATCAGATTTGTTATCTAGTCTAGACAAATGGTCTGCTACTTGATTTTCTGTGCCCTTTCTATCATTGATCTCTAAATCAAACTATTGTAGTAATAACATATATCAGATTAGCCTAGGGTTTGCATCTTTTTTATTGATCAAATATTTAATGGCAGAATGATATGTATGCACAATTACTTTAGTGCCTATGAGATATGACCTAAACTTATCGAATGCAAATACAACTGCTAAAAGTTCTTTTTTCAGTGGTGGTATAGTTTACTTGTGCATCATTAAGAGTACGACTCACATAGTAGATAACTTGAAAGATTTTACTTTTCTGTTACCCTAGCACTACTCTGACAACATAATCACTAGCATTGCACATGAGCTCAAAAAGTTTATTCCAGTTAGGTGGGATAACAATTGGTGCTATTAAAAGTTTTTTCTTCAAATCTGCAAAGGCATTCAGACAATCATTAGTAAATTCAAATGGATGATCTTGTTGAAGTAAAAGACACAAGGGTTTAGAGATTTGAGAAAAATATTTTATGAACTTCCTGTAAAAGCCTACATGTCCAAGGAAACTGCGTACACCTCTCACGTTAGTGGTAGGGGAAGATTTACTATTACTTCTACCTTGGTTTTATCGACTTCAATGCCTTGACATGAAATTTTGTGACCCAACACTATTCCCTCGATTACCTTAAAATGGTATTTCTCCCAATTTAGTACTAGGTTGGCTTCTTCACATCATTTCAATACTTTTGATAAATTGCTGAGACATCAATTAAAATCGTCACCTGGGAGAGAGAAATCATCTATAAATATTTCCATGCATTCTTTCACCATATATGAGAATATGGCCATCATGGATCTTTGGAAGGTAGTTGGAGCATTACACAGCCCAAACGACATTCGTCTAAATGTGGAGGTACCATATGAGCATGTAAAAGTAGTATTCTCTTGATCCCCCGGTGCTATGGCTATTTGATTATATCCTGAGTATCAATCGAGGAAGCAATAAAATGTTTTTTACGCTAACCTATCGAGCATTTGGTCTATAAAAGGGAAGGAAAATGGTATTTCTTTGTGGCTTTATTGAGTTTCTTGTAGTCCATACATATACGCCAACCCGTGATTGTTCTAGCAGTGAGGAGCTCGTCATGTTCACTTTTAACCACGATCACACCACTCTTCTTTGGCACACACTGCACCGGGCTGACCCATGAACTATCAGATATAGGGTAAATTACTCTCGCATCTAGCCATTTTATAATTTCCTTCATGACTACCTTCTTTATGATTGGGTTGAGCCTTCTTTGGGGTTCCATCGAAGTACTATGGTTATCTTCTAAATTGATCTTGTGCATGCATATGGTAGGGCTAATTCCTTTCAAGTCTACCATTGTCCATCTGAGAGCTTTTTTATGCTATGACAAAATATTCAACAAACTATTCTTCTGTTCGGAGGTTAGATTGGCAGAGATTATCACTAGTAAAGTTTCATTACTTCTTAGGTATGCATACTTCAAATATGATGGAAAAGTTTTAAATTTCAATTTGGGTGCATGTTGTAAAGATGATTCTGGAGAATTAACTTCATCAGAATATAAGGGTTCAAATTTTGTACCTGATCTTTATGAAGGAACCTCAATTGTTCCTTTGTTTTTCCTTCATATTTTGCCTTGGTGTCATTTTCAAGGGACCCATTGTGCGCTTTATTCAGATTACTATTATCAAAGCCATAATTCTCATAATCGTCTTCTAAAAATAATTTGTCTGGGCCAAGGTTTTCTTTTTCGTGGACCATGGTTATAGGGTCGTGGTATAAGACGTTGTATTCATCCAGCTTTAGAGATTGAATTTGGCTAAGAGTTGTATTTTCTTCCTCTTATATTAAGTCCACTTTTCTAATGCGTTGGTATCCTTCCAAGTCGTCCACATATTTCATGGAATTAAAGACATTGATTGTGACGTTTTGCTCTCCTACCCTCATTGTGAATTCTCCCCTTTCGTAGTCTATTAGGATTCTTCCAGTGGCTAAAAATGGTAGTCCTAGGATGATAGGTGCATTTTCATCGACTTTGTAGTCCAAGATGAGGAAATCAACTGGAAATACGAACTTGTCCACCTTTACTATAACGTCTTCTATTCTTCCCTTGGGCCGCACATAAGACCTACCGGCCAGCTATAGGATAACCGTGGTTGGATAAGCGTGATATCTCTCTAGTTTCAGAAATGTGGACTTTGGTATATAGTTTACACTCGATCCCAAAACAAAAAGATATTGTCCTACAAAATTATTACCAACTGAACATGGTATTATAAAACTGATAGGGTCTTTTTTGGTTTGGTGGGAGTTGCTTATTGCAGAACATATTTTTGTTGTCGTGGCAACATGTTCTACCTTCCTCTTCTTTGTAATGATGTCTTTAAGAAATTTTACATAGGAAAGCATTTGCTCGATGGATTCAAGTAAGGCACGTTGATATATAACTGATCCAGGACATCAACAAATTTCTTGAACTGGATGTCATCATTATGTTTCTTCAATCGTTGAGGGAACGGTGGTGGAGGTCTAACATTTTCTGTCGACGGTGCTGAGGAATCTCTGGCCTTGGCCATGAATTTCTTGTTATCTAGATGATGTTTTTCTGAGCCTTCATCCTTTTCCTTCTCTTCGGGAGATTCATCTTGTTCCTCATTTTTTGCTCGCTCATGTGGTTGTGTTATGCCATGGCGAAAACTGTTTAGTTGTTCTCCCACAAACTTGTTATTTTGGTTAACCTGTGTTCCACTCCTTAATGTAAGTACATTGCACTGCTCCTTTCCATGATGCTTAGTGATTTTAGTATCACTAGGGATATTTCCTTGCGGGCGAGAATGTAATGATGTAGCAGTTTGGCCCACTTGATTCTCCAATGCTCTTAGAGATGAACTATGTCATTACAAAAGTGTAGCTTGACTTTGTAACAAATTTCCTTGGATTTTGATTGTTGCAGAATACTCATGCATCAAGGTTTTTGTTGAAGCCATGAAATCTTTTGTCAAGGCCATAAATTTCTACAATGAAACTTCCTAGGAGTTAGTGTGGAATTATTATTAGAGGAAGAAGTTATACCTTTAGTGTTTTGCCAGGGAAGCTGACGATGTTGATTTTGAAAATGTTGATAGTCTGAGTTACTTTGTTGTGTCCTATTGTAACTTGTTGCTTGATTGTTATTGCTCCCTTGATTACTCCATGAAAAATTCAGATGTTGTCTCCAACCAGGATTGTATGTGTTTGAATAGGGGTTATTATTGCTCCGGTTGTAATTACCTACAAAATTGGTGGATTTATAATTTTCTGGACATTCACTCTAATGATGGTTGCCATGACAAAATATGCATTATTGGTCACCTTGACTTCTCTTACCTCATTAGGACGCTGCAAAATTTTCAACATATTAGTTATTGCAGAAAGTTGAGCTACTACCGAATCCTTACCCTCTAATTCATATGCTTCAGATGTTTTTCTACCGGTTCCCAATCTTGTATTTGGGAATTGATAATCATTATTTGTTATCCTGTCAAGGATATCAAAGGCTTCCTCGGGTGATTTCTCAAGTAAGGTGTCATTTGCTGAGGCATCCAACATCATTCGAATAGGTGCATTAACTCCATTGTAAAACATCACTACTTGATTCCAGTCATGAAACCCAATGTTGATACATTTGAAGAGTAAATTTTATACCTATCCCAACATTCGTACATTGATTCATCATCTCCTTGGCGAAAACTTACAATATCATTGTGAAACTGTCTATTCATATTGGGCGGGTTTTATCGAAGTAAGAAACTCTTGCATAAATCTGCCCATGACTCCATTGAGCCTGAAGGAACTCCACTGAGCCAAGCTCTTGCTCTATCATGTAGGGAATAGGGGAAAAGTTTTAGTTTAAGCACATCTTCATGCACTCCTTGTTGTCGTAATGAATCACATACTTCAAGGAAGGCACAAATATGTTGTCTAGCATCCTCATTGGGTGAACCACCAAATTGGCCGATAAAATTTAGCATATTAAACATCACCGGTTTAAGTTCAAAGTGAGTTACTTGTATTTCAGCTGCCATGATGATTGGATTGAGGTCATCAAGAATTGGATTCAAATGGTCTCGTATTACTTTTGGTCTTATAACTTGAAGATTAATTGCTATATCGGGATCATTGTGATCTCTCATGTTGTTTCATTGTAATTGTTGTTGGTTTAGATATTCTCTGGCTTGTTGGTCACGTCGCCTCTATCTAAATAAATATTTAACTTTAGGGTCAAATGGTTCCAATGGTTTACTAGCAGATCTCAGAGTCATGCAATAATAAAAACATTCAAAAGAGAATAATAAAATACGTTAGACTAAGTAGATATAAGGTGACAAGAAAAACTTGTTATGGCAAAAAATAAAAATTTTGTTAGTTGCCAATCCCCGGCAATGGCGCCAAAAACTTGATCACTTGTAAATGTATATGTTAAGGCAAGTAATTTTGTGCAAGTATACACAATGGAATCAAGTAATATAGGGTAAGCGAGTTATCGTCTCCTCAGGGATTGGTCGAAAGTTCTTAAGCTTCACCACAACCAGAACTAGTTGTCACAAGCTATTTCCTACTATCTTCTCAAACTAGTCAACTATTATTAATAAAACAAGAAATTACTATAAAGTATGATTGCATAAAAGTTTGGTCGAGACAAAATAATTATGAAGACTATTGAAAAGACAAACATTGATTCAAATATAATTCAAACAACCTCTCATATTCAGACTTATCACAGAGCACTTATGCTAATCTTTTGTATTGACAAACAATTATTCTAAGTTCAGAATGAATGATTATTACATGCTTAAGCTGCCCGACAAGATTGCTAAGTATTCTTAGACAGTTTCTACGGTAATACTACTCAGCGTTAACAACAACCCTTGGTTTGTCAGACTGTTGTTATAGTAATACCTCTCAGCATAAACTATAGTCATTGTCTACCCTACTTTAGCACCTATCCCTTTTAGTCGAATGAAAATTTCTCATTATCTCTAAGGTAGACAAGTTAGAACATCACCATCTCAGATCTATTCCATTGCTCACGTAGGTCTATCTTAATTCTCTCTAATCTAAGAATCAATATCTAGACAAAAGGCAATCTCTCGATGCTGTTACAATGGCAATACATGTTTCACCAAGACCCCAGGTAATTTATCAAAGCTCTTATAGTGTCAAGGTAAAATATTCAAACAATGAACAAAACAGTCATGAGCAAAATCATAATTCATCATTCATAAAGCATAAAATAATTGTCTAGGCAAAAAAAATATTAACACCAAGTAAGACAGTCATGGTGCTATCAAAAAGTCATCCAAGTATCATCGTTTAATACAACCCCAAATATGTAAGGAAATTAAGAACAAATGAAGAACGACTCCTAAAACCGGGGGCTTTATCGTGACAATTTTGATCAGCACCGCGCCTGCCTTGGTGATCAACCTCTCTCGAGACCTAATCACTGCTATGCTAGAGTCTGGCTATGGAGGACACCAAGGAAGGTTGGTTGGTAAACGGTGGGGAAGAACTAAAGCTCTAACTTCCTTGCCTCCATTTGGCGGCTACGACTGAATATTTATAGAGGGGAATCTCTTAAGGTTTCACACGAGTGGAGATTCCTTAAATAACCGTTACTATCTTGCCTAGACTAAAAAGGAAAGACGGCTGTCAAAATTTTGACGGCTTGGTTGCACGTGAAGGAAGTCGTACAACTGGCTTGTGAAATAGGCAAATTCTGCATACCCACTTCATACTTTCCAGATAAACCTTGCCTTGGCGAGATAAATCTGCTCCTCACGTTCTTTAACTTCTCTATTCCATTGTCCCTTACGATTTTTGTTGTTGCGACTGAAATGTTCTTCCTAAGTAAATTTTTTGCATATACACGTCCACACAAACCCTTTATCCTCAACAACATCAGTTAAACCAAATAAATCCTGCCGAAGCAAAACTTATCCACCACAAGCAAATATAACCTAAATGCAACTAAAATGCTTTGCATAATTTGTTTAGACGAGAAATAACTTAAGTGAAAAGATTAGAAATTGAGTATTTTTACGGAGTTATGAGGATTACAAGAGAAGTTGAATAGGATAGGATCCATAGAAGATCATTAAATCTTTTGATGACTCTGAGGTTTCTACTGGTAAGCTTAAATATTTGAGGAATATTTAAGTTAATCATTAAGTTACTTGAAGAAATGTTGATTTGAGTTATAGTAATATGTATGTGGTAAGTAAGTTGTCCACTAAAAGTTTAAAGAAAGCTGAGTTATTAATGAATCATATGCTAATTATGTTATTATTCTAAAGTTTTAAAATGAGTTTGAGTAAGAGTAGATGTTAAGTTTTATGGACTTGATAGAGTTACTTTACGAAGGTATTTTTGTGGAATGAATTGTCTACCTCTTCCATGCTACAATGAATTATCACTTAGATAGCAGTTGATTTTCATGAACTTGAAAGTTTCAAGTTCGTAGTGTTAGGAAATGGAGTAAATTTGTTTACTAGTATGATTTTAGCATTAATTGCTATAAAGTTATTTCTACAAAGTTTTCAAGTCTTCTTATTACATGATGAGGACATTTAGACCTTCATAGTGAGATGGAAAGTTTTCAACTGCTCGAGAATATTTTCAATGGATCCAAAAAAGTTATTCAGATTACCTCAAGAATGAAATAAGGAATTTTAAAATAGAGGTATTCTATTCGACTTAATCTCAAGTGACATGATAGTAGTAAACCCTATGGGTTATGTGTAAGTGTGAGTCGGATATGTAGTAAATATATGATTCAGATTCAAGGGGCTATGTTCTCGATGAATTTGATGGAATTATCATTTGACGAGTTAAGATCATTTTAGGCATGGTTTGTTGTCTTCACATTATGGTTGGGTTGATTTTCGCAAGAAGCAATTATTTCATAAAGATGAGGAGGATTTGGAAATTATATTGATTGGTGAAAAAACAAAATCACTTTCCAATGTGATATCGACAATAATTGCGAAGAAAATGATGTTACAATGATGTATAAATTTTCTAGCTAATGTGATATATACTCAAGTATCTGAAGTAAGATCGTATGATATTCCCACAGTTCAGGAATTTTCAGATGTTTTTTAGATGAATTGCCTAGTTACCTCTAGATCAAGAGGTAGAATTCAAGATTTATGGTTATCAGGGTATTGAGCCTGTTTCTATGGTTTCATAATGAATGGCTCCGATCGAGTTAAGAGAACTAAAAGCTCAGTTATAAGAGTTTCTTGAATAAGGTTACATCAGACCTAGTTTTTCACCTTGGGGAATACATGTGTTGTTGTCAAAAAGAAAGACGAATCTATGTTGTTATGCACAGATTATTCAAAGTTGAATAAAATGACAATAAGAATAAGTAACCTCTTATGAAGATTGATGATCTGTATGGTCAATTGGAAGGTGCAACAATGTTCTATAAAATTGATTTTTAGTCTGGATACCATAAATTAAAGATTAAAGAGGAGGATATTCTTAAGACAACTTTTCGGATGCAGCATGGACACTACGAGTTGTGGTGATGCCATTCGGTTTGACTAATGCTCCTACAACATTTATGAATTTGATTAATCAAGTGTTTTAGCTTTATTTAAATTAATTTTTTTGTGACTCTTTGAGAGAAAAGTAGTATGCCATGCTGTTTCAGAATATGGAATAAGGGTAGACCCCAAGAAAATTCATTCTATAGTGGATTGGAAACCCCCAAAGAAAGTCTCAAAAGTTTGTACTTTCTTGGGACTTGTTGGTTACTATCAAAGGTTCAGAACGAATTTTCCATGATAGTTTTACAGCTAACCGAGCTTTTAAGGAAAGATGTGCCTTTTGTTTGGACAGAGAAGTGCCAAAAGAGTTTTGAAACACTAAAAAACTTTTAATAGAGGAACTAGTACTTGTACAACTTGAGTTGGGTAAAGATTATGTGCTTTTTAGTGACGCGTCACATAATGGCTTAATATATGTTCTTATGAAAGAAGGTAAAGTTGTGGCCTATGCCTCGAGGCAGTTAAAGACTCACGAGAGGAACTACCCGATGAATGATTTAGAGTTGGAAGTGGTGTAATTGCTTTAAAGATTTTGTGCCATTATCTTTACGGGAGCGATGCTATATTTATACGAATTACAAAAGCCTAAAGTAGTTGTTGTCTCAAAAAGAGTTGAATTTGAGGCAGAGAAGATTGATAGACCTTTTAAAGGATTATGTTGAGATCATTGACTATTATCCAGGAAAAGCTAATGTGGTGGCTGATGCACTTAACTGAAAGACTTTTACAACCTTAAGAGCTTTGGAAGTTCGTTTGACTTTTAACAAAGACGATGCCTTGATTATCAAGTTAAATTAAAGCTAATGCTTTTAGATTGGATAAGATAATTATAAATAAAAGACGAAAAGTGCTTGGTAAGAATTGTGCAAGTAGAAAATACTGATATTAAGGACTTTGAGGTTAGGTCCAATGGATGTTTGTACTATCATGGGACTTTGTATTCCCGACAATGAAGAACTAAAGAAAAATATTCTTTTTGAGGCAATATAGTCTGTTGACTATGCATCCAAGTGAAAACAAGATGTACCAATATTTAAAGAGTCGATTTGGTGGCCATGTATGAAAAGAGCCATCACAGAATTTGTGCCAAATTGTTTGACATGCCAATAGGTGAAAACTGAATATCAACTGCCTTTCGGATTGTTGCAACCGATCTGGATTCCTAGATGGAAGTGGGAACGAGTCATTATGGATTTTATTTCAGGGTTACCTTTGACACTCAACAAGAAAGACTCCAATTGGGTACTTGTTGATAGATTAACAAAGACAGTTCACTTTTATTCAGTGGATAAATATGCTGAGTTGTAAATAAAGGAGATAGTTCGGCTGCATGTGGTGCTTGTATCAATAGTATCTGATAGAGATCCAAGGTTTACATCGAGATTATGGAATTCCTTGCATGAGGCATTGGGTACTCGGTGAATTTCAGTATAACTTTTCATCTACAGACAGATGGTCAAATAGAGAAAACCATTAAGATATTGGAAGATATGATAAGGATATATGTGATTGAGTTCAAGGGATCATGTGAAAAGTATTCTCCTTTAGTATAATTTGCTTATAATAACAGTTATCAACCGAGATTCAAGATGGTCCCTTATGAAGTCCTTTATGGGAGAACACGCTGAACACCATTAAATTGGTTCGAGCTAAAAGATCGTGATCAAGTTGTCCCTGACTTGATGAAAAAAATAGAAGATAAAGTAAAAGTTATCCAAGATAATCTTCAGATAGTTTTTGATCAACAAAAGTCTTATACAGATCTAAAAAGAAAAGAGATTGAATTTAAAGTGGGTGATAAGGTATATCTCAAGGTATCGCCTTGGTAAAAAGTATTTTGGTTTGGATGCAAAGGAAAGATGAGTATGAGATTTATTGGACCTTATAAGATTATGAAAAGAATTAGACCAGTGGCTTATCAGTTAGCATTGCCTTCCGAAATGAACAAGATCCATAATGTTTTTCATGTGTCGATGCTAAGGAAGTATCAATCAGATCCGTCGCATATTATCACCCTAGAGAAAATAGAAATTTGAATAGATTTGGCATTTGAAGAGAAACCGATTGAAATTTTGGCTTGAGAAGTCAAAGAATTACATATGAAGACGATTCTTTTGGCCAAAGTTCTTTGGCGGAATCATAAAGTCAGTAAGCGACTGGGGAAAGAGAATAAGACCTGAAAAGAAAGTATCATCACCTCTTCACTTTAGGTACATACTGAAATTCAAGGATGAATTTTTCTTAAAGGGGAAAGTTGTAATAACCCAAATTATGGTTAGTGACCAAAATGTAAGTTTTAAAAATTTAGTGGCCAAAGTATAAAATTGGAAAAAGTTCAAGGCATAAGTGGTAATTTTTTCAAAAATAAAATTTTCCATAAATATATAGTTTACTTTTGAGAGTGGGGTTTTATTGAAATCATATTTCTGATCCATAATTTATGTTGAAAACTAGAAATGGTTAAAGTCCAGTTAGAAATCGGTAAACCAAATCGAATAGAAATTTAGGGGAAATTTTAAGGATGATAAATTAGGCTTAAAAATATTATCTCCACATGTTAATATTATGGAATATAATATGGATCATTGGATTTGAAGATTTATTTCCATGTTTAATTTGGGTTGTTAGATCAAAGTGGCAAGATTGTAATTTTTGGAAATTTGTTTGGTAAAATTGGAAAATGGTAAACTATTTTGTTCATCTTTGACTTTGGAAATATGATAAGGTTATTTGGATTGGTATTATTGTAAATATCAAGTTTCATTAATGGAAAAATGGACATTTCTCATTAAATGAATATTTTATTCATTTAAGCTTAATTAAAGGTTAAATTAACATGAAATTACATGAAACGTGCACCATTTTTCAGCTCCATTTCGTGCTCCCCATGAACTAGGTAAGAGAAATTTTATTTTTCATTTTTGAGGAATTTCCTTGGGATCTTGAATCATGTCGTGGAATAGAAAATTGTTATATTCAAAAAAGCTATCATTTGGTACCTTTAGAGCTTGCTAATTTGGTTTGTGTTCAAAGATTCCAAATTTTAGGGTTTATACTGATATTAGGGTTTATGGAATTGATGGAGGATTTTGATTTTATGAGGTAGTAGAATCAATTCCAAGCATGATTTATGATAAAAAATCAACTATACATGCCTATGTAAGCTATGGGTAATTTCAACCTAACCCTAATCTTGGAGGAAGATTATGTTATGATGAAATTTGATTAGGTCTTTAATTTTAGAGATTGTATAAGGTTGAATCGAAGTTGATTCCATGCTTCAATCGATCAAAATCGAGTAAAATCATGAAAACCCTAGTCTTGGGTACATAAACCATTCAACATTGAGGAAGATGATGAAAATTTTTGAAATATTTCATGTGGCTTAGAAATGATATCATGAAGGTTCTACAAGCCTTAGAAAATATTTTGAGCCAATTTTTAATTTTTTGAAAGTTGGGGGACCAAATTAGCAATTATAAAAAAGTTGTAGGTTATTGTATAATTATTCGATAATTGTTGTACTATGCTAGAAATTACTATTTGGGGACTGAAATTGAAGTCAGAATGTGAAATTTAGCTATTTTGGAAAGTTAACGATGTTTGAGTGCTAAATGGTAAACATTGAGAAAGTTAGTGGATTAAATGGTAAATATGACATTGTTGAGGTATTTGGACTGAAAGTTTAATGCTGGAAATTATATGGCTTTTTTGGGCCTTGAATTGAAGAATTAATGACAATAGACCAATATGAATATAAAGGAAAAGTTAAGATTGAATTTTTGAAGATTTCAAAACTAATAGTACTTTTTTAGGATTGTTATTAAGTATGAAATGTTAGTAAGAATACTAAAACACATTTTATATTTGTATATGCTTTTTATGGATGCCCATGTGGATCGTGATCAATCTCATGATACTAGCAAAGCGAAAGGCAAGGAAAAAGTTCAAGAATAATCGGATTTCAATAGTAAGACATAATATTTAGGCATATCAGGTGAGTGCATTTATTATGCACTTATATGATACGATGATGACTTGCGATGAGTCAACCTCGAATGTTTTTATAAAAGCATGTTTTACCATATTTTGACATATTTTTTCATAATGCTTATGAAAATGATTTTTACGAATAAATTTAGGGTATGAATTGACCTAAAATAGATGTATGAACTTTTATATTGTTTTAACAACTATCTATGTTTCAAAATAAATGTTTAATATGTGAATTTGATTTAAAGGCCTATTGTATGTGCATTGAGAATCACAGGTGCATTTTGACATACTGGGAGTATGATGGGTATCGATCGATTTTGTTTAATGCATATGTTGCATTTTTGTATCTGTACATTTGTGTACTTTCGACACTATGTGTGGTTATTGATCAATTTTGTTTAATGCTTATGTTGCATTTTCGTATCAGTATCTTTGTGTACTTTCGGCACTATGTGTGCATGCATGGTATTCATAATGAGTTTGTGAATTACCATTTCGATATATTAGTATAGTGTCGTTGTTACTACAATACCTATACTTTTGTTTATCACTTATGTTAAACTAATGTACCTTGCATTCTCATTTGGCATACATTGGGCTATGAATGAATACTTTTAAATATATCGATTGATAGGTATGTTGGGCATACTAAATAATGTTTCACAGGTTATTTGATGGAAACTTGGCTTATCAAGTCAGTTTTTATGCATTTATGTATTTTATACGATAAATCATATTCTGATCTTATAATGGTCTACTCTTGCTTTTAAAATGTTATTTGTTTTATTATGCCTCACTAAGTGAATACTTAGTGTGTACTGATTTTCACATCGTAGGTTTAGTGTACGAATTAGAATGAGGAGTACAGCTGATATCATCTGTCAAGGGTGCCTCTTCTATAACAGTATGACATCTCTAGATGTTTATTTTGATATTACTAGTTGGCATGTACTTAGATATGTTGTGATGCTCTGATAAGATACTTGGTACTTGGTTGTAGTATTATATTATATTCGAACTTAAACTATTTTTCGATGGATTTTAAATGTTATTATATATTTTTTTAAAAAAATTTATAAACTATATTATTAAACCGTTTATTTAAAGAAATAAAATTTTACTTGATTTCAAGTACAAAAATGTTTTAAAAGTCATATGACATATGTACTCGTGTACAGGGACGTATACGGGAAATGGGTGTTACAACTCCAATTAATTATCTCCTTGCTGAATTTGAAAGGTCTCTTCCTTGGCTCAAAATCATCCAAATCATTTATGCATAAAATTTTCGTAATGAAAATTCTAGCTTGGATTATCTTCAGTAAATCGATCATATATCAAGTTCCCGATATTGGATTGAGGTGATTCCAAAGGCATTGGAAAGCTAAGAGATAACTAAATAATATCCAATTGATTTGTAGAACCAAAAATGTCTGTATCGAATAATAAAATGGAGAAAAACTGAATGAAATTCTTTCATGTTTTGTGACTGTTCATCTCCCTTCATGCACCTAGACACAAACAAGCAAATGTTAATTCTAACAATAAAACAATATAAACATGCCATGGAAAACATTAAAGATTCCAGTTTAATTAATGTACTTTTTTAATGATGGAACTTAATTTGTGAACTAGCTATACTAAATGATGAGCACACTTGAATGAACAACATGCTTATTGAATGCAATGAAAACTTATGAAAACTTTAATTTTATCATACAAATTTATTCATAAGTAAATAAAAGAGTTCCTCGCTTATTATTGGCCTTTCTCCCTCACGTTCCAAACTTGTCACAAAAAAGTTTTCCATGGTTGACTGGAACTTCATGGCTCTTACACGTGTAATGGGCCCACTGGGTATTTTCCAAGTGTTTGCTGCTAAGATTCATGTAAAGCTACAATGGTGATTTTTATGGGAATGGACCAAAAAAATGAAGATGAGAGATGCAGACATTAGAGAGTTCTTAGAGCAGTTCAAATAATGGCTTATCACCTGTATAAAAAAGGTGGGGGCAGGGAGACATAACATCCAACTAGTGACCAATGAAGCATAGAGACTTGTCAACCTACAAGAAATTGTTCAAAGTCTAGAGGATCTATCTCAAGTGTACTTTTAAATGTTTTTGGTCTTATTATAATAATATTTTTTTTCCAATGAAGATTATTTATTATAAAAGGAACTTTTGGGATTAACACCTCACCTTTTGCATTTTGCATATTTTCATTTTAATTTATGAATCATATTAATCATTTTAGATGCATTTATCATGAAAACATTGTGAATAATTCTTGAAAAGTTTTGTTTCAGTAAGACCTCATCAAAGATGGATCCCATGAATGAGATAATATCACACATCAATATAATAAATAGGCTTTAAGAATACCTAGCCATAACTGAACAAGAAATGAATGATAATTAAAAAGGTTCCAAGATGAATCGATGGGGCAAATCTCCAAGCTATTGACCATTATAGCTACACAGATTGAGGGAAGGAATCCAATAAAGAAAGAGAAAGACTTGGGACTAAATCAGAATTCTAACTTGATAGTTAATAAAGCTTCTTTAAATGGTCAATAAATCATTACAGAGTAAAACATCTCGAGACAAAAATCAACATCATTCCAAAACATTTCAAGAATATCTTCAGTAAATCGATCATATCTCAAGTTCCCGATATTGGATTGAGGTGATTAAAAAGGCATTGGAAGGATAAGAGATAAATAAATAATATCCATTTGATTTCTAGAACTAACATGTCTGTATCGAATACTAAAATGGAAAAAAAATTGATTGGAATATTTTAATGTTTTATGATTGTTCATCTCCCTTCAAGCACCTAGACACAAACAAGCAAATGTTAATTCTAACAATAAAAAAATATAAACATGCCATGGAAAACATTAAAGATCCAGTTTAATTAATGTAATTGTTTAATGATAGAACTTAATTTGTGAACTAGCTTTATTAAATGATGAGCACAATTGAATGAACAACATGCTTATTGAATACAATGAAAACTTATGCAAACTTTAATTTTCTCATGCAAATTCATTAATAATTAAATTAAAGTGTTCCTCTCTTATTATTGACCTTTCTCCCTCACGTTCCAAACTTGTCATAAAAAAGTTTTCCATGGCTGGCTAGAACTTAATGGTTGTTACACGTGTAATGAGCCCACTTGGGTATCTTCCAAGTCTTTCCTGCTAGGATTCATGTCAAGCTACAATGGTGATTTTTATGGGAATGGACCAAAAAAAATGAAGATGAGAGATGCATACATTCGAGAGTTCCCAGATCAGTTCACATTATGGTTGATCACCTATAAAAGGAAGGTAGGGGCAGGGAGACAAAACATCCAACTAGTGACCAATGAAGCATGGAAACTTATCAACCTACCCGAAATTGTCCAAAGTCTAGAGGATATATCTGAAGTGTACTTTTAAATGTTTTTGGTCTTATTGTAATAACACTTTTGTTCCAATAAAGGTTATTTATTATAAAAGGCACATTTGGGATTAACACCTCACCTTTTGCATCTTGCATGTTTGCATTTTAATTTATGAATCGTATTAATCATTTTAGATGCATTTATCATGAAAACATTGTGAATAATTCGTGAAAGGTTTTGTTTCAGTAAGACCTCATCAAAGATGGATCCCGTGAATGAGATAATATCACACAACAATAAAATAAAGAGGCTTCAAGAATATATGGCCATAACTCAACGAGAAATTAGTGATAATTGAAAAGGTTCCAAGATGAATCGATGGGGCAAATCTCCAAGCTATTGACCATGATGGCTATACAGGTCGAGGGAAGGAATCCGATAAAAAAAAGAGAAAAACTTGGGACTAAGTCAGAATCCAAACTTGATAGTTAATAAATCTTTTCAAATTCTCACAAAATCATTAAAGAGCAACACATTTCGAGACAAAAATCAGCATCAATCCAAAAACATTTCAAGAATACTTCAGTAAATCAATCATATCTCAAGTTCTCGATATTGGATTGAGGTGATTCAAACGACATGTAATGCTAAGAGATAAAGAAATAGTATCCAATTGATTTCTAGAACCAAACACGTCTCTATCCAATACTGAAATGGAAAAAAAATTGGCTTAAAGTTTTTCATGTTTTGTGACTGTTTATCTCCCTTCAAGCACCTAGACACAAACAAGCAAATGTTAATTATAACAATAAAAAAATATAAACATGCCATGGAAAACATTAAAGAATCCAGTTTAATTAATGTACTTGTTTAATGATTGAACTTAATTTGTGAACTAGCTATATTAAATGATGATCACACTTGAATGAACAACATGATTATTGAATGCAATGAAAACTTATGAAAACTTTAATTTTCTCATGCAAATTTATTCATAAGTAAATAAAAGTGTTCATCGCTTATTATTGACCTTTCTCCCTCACATTCCATACTTGTCACAAACAAGTTTTCCATGGCTGAGTTTCATGGCCTTTACACGTGTAATGGGCCGACTTAGGTATCTTCCAAGTCTTTGCTGCTAGGATTCATGTAAAGCTAAAATGGTGATTTTTATGGGAATTGACCAAAAGAATAAAGATGAGAGATGCATACATTCGAGAGTTCCTAGATCAGTTTAAATAATGGCTTATCACATGTATAAAAAAGGTGGGGGCAGGGAGACATAACATCCAACTAGTGACAAATGAAGCATAGAAACTTGTCAACCTACCAGGAATTGTCCAAAGTCTAGAGGATGTATCTCAAGTGTAGTTTTAAAAGTTTTTGATCTTTTTGTAATAACACTTTTGTTCCAATGAAGGTTATTTATTATAAAAGGCACATTTGGGATTAACACCTCACCTTTTGCATCTTGCATGTTTGCATTTTAATTTATGAATTGTATTAATCATTTTAGATGCATTTATCATGAAAACATTGTGAATAATTCGTGAAAGGTTTTGTTTCAGTAAGACCTCTTCAAATATGGATCCCGTGAATGAGATAATATCACACGTCAAAAATAAAGAGGCTTCAAGAATATATGACCATAACTCAACGAGAAATGAGTGATAATTAAAACGTTTCCAAGATGAATCGATGGGGAAAATCTCCAAGCTATTGACCATGATGGCTATACAGGTCGAGGGAAAGAATATGATAAAGAAAGAGAAAAACCTGGGACTAAGCCAGAATCCTAACTTGATAGTTAATAAAGCTTATTCAAATGCTCAAGAAATCATTAAAGAGAAAAACATTTCGAGACAAAAATAAGCATCAGTCCTAAAACATTTTAAGAATATCTTCAGTAAATCGATTATATCTCAAGATCCCGATATTGAATTGAGGTGATTCAAAAGGTGTTGGAAAGCTAAGAGATAAAGAAATAGTATATAATTTATTTCTTGAACCAAACATGTCTCTTTCGAATACTTAAATGGAAAAAAATGACTGAAATCTTTTCATGTTTTGTGACTTTTCATATCCCTTCATGCACCTAGACACAAACAAGAAAATGTTAATTCTAACAATAAAAAAATATAAACACGCCATGGAAAACATTAAAAAAATCCAGTTTAATTAATGTACTTGTTTAATGATTGAACTTAATTTGTGAACTATCTTGTTAAATGATGAGCACACTTGAATAAAGAACATGCTTCTTGAATACAATGAAAACATATAAACTTTAATTTTCTCATGCAAATTCATTCATAAGTAAACTAAAGCATTCCTCGCTTATTATTGGCCTTTCTCCCTCACGTTCCAAACTTGTCAGAAATAAGTTTTCCATGGCTGACTGGAACTTCATGACTCTTACACTTGTAATGGGCCCACTTGGGTATCTTCCAAGTCTTTGCTGCTATGATTCATGTCAAGCTGCAATGGTGATTTTTATGGGAATGAGCCAAAAAATGAAGATGAGAGATGTAGACATTTGAGAGTTCCTAGATCAGTTCACATAATGGCTTATCACATGTATAAAGAAGGTGGGTCAGGGAGACATAACATCCAACTATTGACCAATGAAGCATAGAGACTTATCAACCTGCCAGAAATTATCCAAAGTCTAGAGGATCTATCTCAAGTGTACTTTTAAATGTTTTTGTATTATTGTAATAACACATTTGTTCCAATGAAGGTTATTTATTATAAAAGACACTTTTGGGATTAACACCTCACCTTTTGCATCTTGCATGTTTGCATTTTAATTTATGAATCGTATTAATCGTTTTAGATGCATTTATCATGAAAACATTATGAATAATTCATGAAAGGTTTTGTTTCAGTAAGACCTCATCAACTATGGATCCCATGAATGAGATAATATCACACATAAATAAAATAAAGAGGCTTCAAGAATATTTAGCCATAAATCAACAAGAAATGAGTGATAATTGAATAGATTCCAAGATGAATCAATGGGGTAAATCTCCAAGCTATTGACCATGATGGCTATACAGGTCGAGGGAAGGAATTCGATAAAGAAAGAGAAAGACTTGGGGCTAAGTCAGAATCCTAACTTGATAGTTAATAAATCTTCTTCAAGTGCTCAAGAAATTGTTAAAGAGAAAAACATTTCGAGACAAAAATCAACATCAGTCCCAAAGGATGTTGTTGGAATAATGAAAGACAATGGCATAACATACTCAAAGAAATGAATCATTGAGGAAATAAAGATTCTAACCAAAAGGGCTAAAATAAAGAAGAATTATAAAATGCAAGTTGTCCCAATCCCAAGGTCATATTTTGACTTGTTACCCTATCTCTTCCAAAATCACCTTCTAGCATCGATCTCTACAAGGACTAATAGATACTTACAGTCAGATTGGTAAGGTATAAAAAGTTCCTAGGACACCATTTCAAAATTCAATCACACTATAGAGAATTATGGGATCATAAACCAATGTGTTTAAATCTTATCGTAGATAGATTACTATGATTTGAGAATGGAAAACTTATGTTCATCAAAATCTCAATATAGGTCGAGAAGCCCAAGCATGTAGAAAGAGAAGATGACCAATCACTCATAGATCAATCCCTTAATCCTTTACAATGTGACAATCAAGACTTGACACAACAAAATCAATCCTCAAAGCCTCAATTATGACAAGATGACGTTTTGATAGATTCTCGCAAGGGCACTAATAACAACAAAGTAAAGTTGAAATCCAAAGGTCTTCGATTCAATCTTATTATTTTCCCATGAAATAAGGTAAATTCTAAGTTGCTCGAAGCATAATTAATTACGCCAAAACATGTCAAATCATTACCTCCTCCACATCCAAGACAATATGATAAAAAATCCCACTATGAATACCATGCTAGAATTCAAGGACACTCTATTTATAAATGTATCAACTTTAAGTACCAGGGGTAAAGCCTCTTGACCATGAGTTATAGAATTTGAGACCAAGAGTCATCCCGTTGCGATTATGTATTGAAAATCAATCTTGTGGAGGGTCACAAATTAAAAAGCATGTAAGAGACCAAAAAGGAAGAAAAATGACTATTTGCTAGCATACGCCACAAAATATATCTTGGGAAAAAATGAACCTCAAGATGTCCCAAGTGTTTATCTCATAGTTGCGTCTATATTTGATCAAAGGTATATACCTCGCTCCTAAACCTTTAAGAGTATTAACTAGCATGTCTTCTTATGACTGTGATCCAAACAACACATGGGGAATCTGATCACTCTACTAGAATATGTATATCACTCATGAAGAAAATAGAGAAGCTTGTTACTAGTAGAGTTATAATACAATAATTAATACACAAATAGGGTGCAAATTAAATGGGCATCCCGGGATAAGACAAGAGGAGATTATCACTAACTCACCAGGGGTTGTGCTACCTAGAGAATAATGTATTGTTTGAATTTGTTTCAATAAATAAATATGATCAATGGAGTATTTTTGGAATTCAGTGAATATCAACTATAATGAAATACACATTTGAGAAATGAGGTAACAACCTTTTGACATATGACAAGATTAAAATTCCATGAAAAATAAGATCCATTTATCATTTACATATCATCATACCTTTTACCCAAAGAAGAGAAGGTAAAATTTCCACCACACAATAAAGCCATTAAATGCTCATGTAAGTATGGAAGTCGTCAAGACAGTGCATCTTTGATACATAAAATTACAAGACCAATTAGTTTTCATATCTGTTGAGGATGTTTGACGACTATTTACAATTTTAGAAAATAGAATGGTGTAATAGTAAAATTAAAGTTAGGTCAGTTGCTTAGAAATTGAGCTTTAAATATGGAATTTATTGACCTTTAACCACACTCAGACTATAACAGACTTTTCTTGACGAGCTTAAGAAATCTTGAAATCAAAAGCTCAGGGAAGTTTTCTGGTATTAATGCAAGCTAACCATAATAATACTGGGAGCACTCTGTTGAAAGTAGTAAGCTGATAAACTCTGGAGCTAATGTATAAAGCAGGAGTGGAGGTAATGTCCAGCTATATGAAGTGAGTTTCGTTCAAGTCGTCAAGTCGAAGATATTATGACATTTGAATCCTCTGATAAAAGGTATTCTACTAAAGTAATGGGCCATTGATATGATCCAAACTAGCTCCAACTTTCCCCATGACTTGATTACACCAAGGATGTTCTTCAAAGCTGATTCCAAAGAAATTTTTCCTTACTTTATCCTTTATTATATTCTATAGGCATCATTTAATGTTATAAGCATGCTTTTGCTCCTTAAACTATGCTTGAATAATCATATGTTATCATTCACTTGCATACTATATGATTTTCATGCATAACATATGTTTCCACATCTTTACTTAGCTTTATATTATGTTTTACATATGTTTTAGATTCATTTATTATGTTTTCATATCATTTACATATAATGGCATCATATATTCATTCATTCATTAGCTCATGTCATGTTATTTTAGCTCATGTTATGTTTACATTAGCTCACTAGCTTTACATCCATATTTCTTTAGCTCATTTGCATGTATGCATCTCTTTTCTAGCTTATATTTGTTTTCTTAAAGCTCATGAACGTCCTATGCCATCTATATAGCTTATATATATGTTATCTTAGCTTCTAGACGATCATTCATAACTCATATCACTCAAAAATCTCATAAGAACATGCATTTTACACATTGCTAACTTGATTTGTTTATTGTTTCCTACAGGTGAAACACAAAGCAAGGCATATTATGGTAGCTTGGTTAGCTAAAATAACAAGCATAACAACTCAAACTAGTTCATGAATGTTATTACATCTCATTTCATTACTTAAGGAGCTTCAACTTAGCTAAAGAAGTTACCATGTAGCTGAACTTAGTTGGAGGAGAGCTTTGGATAAAATTGCTGAAAAGTAGACTAAAGGTAGCTAGAAGTAGCTGGGAGAGTATCTGAGGAGTTAAGAATACCAAAGCTAACTAGCTTGAGTTCATCAAGCTATAGCTCACGTAGTTGGCTACCAATACACTCACCTAGCTTACCTTAAAGCTAGTTCATCTCTAGGCTTCCCATAGACTTGAAGACATCATCCTATGGTTTCAACCTCACCAAAGCATTGCAGGAAGACCCATGTGCATTTAAGTAGGTTTCCATGTGCATCATTCAAGCATGTGCACACCATGTGACTTCATATAGGCATCAAAACACTAAGGGATACTTCCTATTCGGCCCAAGACTCATTCCTCTTCATTTTGGCACCAAGTAATTTCCATATGCATTCAAAACATCCTAAGGGCCGAACCAACACCTTACTATTTGGCCAGGATCATGTATTTTCATTAAAGTCATGTATTTTCATTAAAAATCATGTATTTTCAAAGGGATTTCAACCTTAGTCGAACCTTCATGTATCTATTCGGTCGAAACCCTTTTAAAACTATAAATAGGCCACTAGTTTATCATTTAAAAACAATCATGTTTGCTTGAAATTAATTTATTGTGAGGTTATCCTCTTTATAAGTTCTTTTGAACTTTTATCGACTTATCAAGACACTTAGGTGTTTGTGGCATCAACCTCTTCTATTTTATTGATACTTGTAGTTCCTATATCCATTATAGATAGACGGTCCAACTCTGATTCTACCACCCCTTAATTAAACTTATAAGGTTGGGACTTTGCTCTCTTATAGCACTGGTTCTTCCTTAGTCTATTAAGATATTATCCTACCCATTTCCATTGTTTCTTAATCCTAAACCATTGTCATATCAATCATACTTTCGCAAATAATTCTCATGTGAAAAAAATAGCCTTCCACATTCACCTACATCAACTACCAAACGACTCTATTTGAGCCATTCACTTATTTACAGGTTGTTTCGCTTCCGTCTTATATCCACAATCAATTGAAGGTACAAATACCATACATCAAGTGGTATTAGAGCTTTGGTTGAAGAAACAACGTACAACAACAACAAATTCAAAATACAAAAAGAAATACAAGTAAAGAAAGTTAAAAAAATTCAACAAAGAAATTGTAAGCATTCAAGATGAAAACAAAAAGAAAAGAAAAGAAATTGCAAAGAAAAAGAAGTTAAAAGCACAACAACAAGTTTTCATCACCAAGCAAGTCATGTAAGCATTTCTAAATTGATTGTGGTGATAGAAAGGTTGTAAAGTGACTTTGTTTTAAGTAACCCCTTATGTTCTTTTGTTTCTTATTTCTAAGCCACCTTATCACATTATAGTTTGTTTTTCTATCACCTTAACCAATTGCAATCGACACATACAAAGAACCAGGACCTTGAGTGTGAGCACAGAATAGGACAAAGAAAAAGCCATAAAAAGTCTTGAGTGTTAACTCGAGTGTTAAGTGACATTTTTATTTCTTTGGAGTGTCTAAGAGAGGTTTTGTGAGAGTTTGATTGGTAAGGTATTTTTTTCACATATAATTTGTTTTTTACTAACAATATTGCTTGATCTTTCATCTTCCCAAGAAAATGGAGTACAATTAGAAAAGAAATAATGCATTTCATACTCTTTGCCATGTAAATGGTAAATTATGTCTTGTAGCCATTGATGGTGAAAGTTATGCAAACCTTGTTACCACATATATGGTAGAAAAGATGTGGCTTACAACGATCAAACATTCCAGCCCATACGAATTACAATGGTTGAATGACGAAGAAGAGTTAAAGGTCACTAAACAAGTACTTTTGGCATTCTCAATCGGAAGGTACAAAGATGAAGTCTCGTGTGAAGTTGTTCCCATGAATTCAAGCCATCTTCTTTTTAGTCAACCTTGGCAGTTTGATAAATGAAAAAATATAATGGCTTCACCAATCACTTCCAATTCATCCATAATGAAGAGAAGATCACCTTGGTGCCAATGTTTCCAAATCAAGTGCATAAAGACCAAACTTAACTGAAGAAAAACATTGAATCCATGAATATGAAAACTAAAGCCATGGAGAAAGTTTTGCATGAGAAACAAGTAAAAGCGGAGCAAGTTGAAAATAAAAATGAGAAAATGGATGTAAAAAACATTGGAGATAAAAATGAGAGAGACAAAAAGATTGAATTTGGGACCAAAGGGGAAAGTGAGTATAGAAAGGAAAAATATATTGAATTTTTTATCTAACCCTACTATTTTTCCTATTATTTCTTTTGTTTTGAAGGACAATCCAAGAGACATGTCATTTCAAGTTCAATATTCAAGAAACATGTCTTTTGAATAACTAATAGTTGTGACTTTTGGTGATCTACAAGGCATGTCATTTGACGTTCCAATAGTTATGCCATTTGAAGTTCAAAAAGATGTATCACTTGAAGTGCCAAGAGTTGGGATCATTGATACTCCAAGTAAATTGAACATATTGAAGGGAATTCAACAACCAATGGAGTTTTCCATCATTAAGTAACCAACGCCCATTAAACATCCACCCTGGTTTGCTATTTTAATTCATCTTGTTAATAGTTTTTCATTTACTAACTTTGATTTGTTTTGTATCAACTTGTTTCATCCTTACGGTGAAATACTACCAACCTTAAAGGCATTTGGAGAGGCACAAATGTGAAAGGAAATGTTGATTTAAATCAGCACCAATGATTCATTCAAAGAACAATTATCTTCACCAAGCGACATGATGACTCTAACCAAGAGACAAACCTTTTCCCCAATAAGCAAGATGAATTAATGGGAGGAATTGAAGGGATAAAAGTCTTTTCCAAGCATTTGATAATTTAAAGAATAAAGAAAAAAGAACAAGTTGGTTCATGAAGGAATATGTCTCTCTCGTTCAAAGGACATGTGATGGTTCCCAAACATTATGTCATCCCATCAAAGTACGTCAAGTTACTATATTTGAAGCCAAGATGTTGAACATTTCGTGTGAAGCAATCTATTTGAGGAAAGCACAAGGATTCAATCATTCCTACACCGAGTAAATCTTTAATTAGAAACTACTTCGATTTGAGGACAAATTGCCTAAAAGAATGAGAGGATGATATGATCCAAAGTAGCTCTAACTTTCTCCATGCTTTGACCACACAAAGGATGTTCTTCATAGCAGATTCTAAGGGATTTCTTCCTCATTTTATCCTTTATTATCTTCTATATGCATCATTTAATGTTATAAGCATGCTTTTTCTCCTTAAAATATGTCATATGTTATCATTCACTTGCATAATATATGATTTTCATGCATAACATATGTTTCCACATCTTAGTTTTATATTATGTTTTACATATTTTTTAGATTCATTTATTATGTTTGAATATAATTTGCATATCATGGCAACATATATCCATTCGTTCATTAGTTCATGCCTTGTTATTTTAGCTCATGTTATGTTTACATTAGCTCTCTAGCTTTACATCCATATTTCTTAGCTCATTTGCATGTATGCATCTCTTTTCTAGCTCATATATGTTTTCTTAAATCTCATGAACGTCCTATGCATTCTATATAGCTTATATACATGTTATCTTAGCTTCTAGACGATCATTCATAGCTCATATCACTCGGTAGCATGTATTTTACATTAAATGGGCTCACACATTGCTTACTTGATTTGTTTGTTGATTCCTACAAATAAAACACAAAGCAAGGCATATTATGGTAGCTTGGTTAGCTAAAAAGACAAGCATAGCAGTTCACACTAGCTCGTGAACGTTATGGGAGCTCATTTCATCACTTAAGGAGCTTCAACTTAGTTGTAGGAGATAGCACGTAGCTGAACTTAGCTGGAGGAGAGCTTTGGACTAAATTGCTGAAAAACGAACTAAAGGTAGCTGGAAGTAGCTGAGGAGCTAAGAAGACCAAAGCTAACTATCTTGACTTCATCAAGATATAGCTCACGTAGTTAACTACCAAGACATTCACCTAGCTTACCTTGAAGCTAGTTTATCTCTAGGCTGCCCATGGACTTCAAAACATCATTATATGGTTGCAACCTCACCAAAGCATTGCAACAAGACCCATGTGCATTCAAGTAGGTTGCCCTGTGCATCATTCAAGCATGTGTACTCCATGTGACTTCATATAGGTGCCAAAACACCAAGGGATGCTTCCTATTCGGCCAAAGACTCATTCCTCTTCATTTGGCCCCAAGTAACTTCCAAATGTATTCAAAACGTTATTAGGAATGAACCAAAACCTTACCATTTGGCCAAGAGCATGTATTTTCATTAAAGTCATGTATTTTCATTAAAAATTATGTATTTTCAAAGGGATTTCAACCTTACCCGAACCATCATGTATCTATTCTACCTAAACTATTTGAAAACTATAAATAGGCCATTAGTTTGTCATTAAAAAATAATCCTTTTTGCTTGAAATCAATTTATTGTGAGGTTATCCCCTTTACAAGTTCTTTTGAACTTTTATCGACTTACGAAGACACTTAGGTGCTTGTGGCGTCAACCTCTTCTATTTCTATTAATACTTATGGTTCTTATCTCCATTATAGATATAGGGTCCAAGTCCGATTCTACCACCCCTTAATTAGGCTTATAATGCTGGGTTTTTGCTCTCTTATAGCATTGGTTATTCCTTAGTCTATTAAGATTCTATTATACCCATTTCCACTATTTTATAAGCCTAAAATATCAACCATACTCCCGCAACCAATTCTCATATCAGAGAATAGCCTTCCATATTCACCTATATCAATTACCAAACCACTTATTTAAGCCATTCACTTATTTGCAGGTTGTTTTGATTCCGTCCTAGATCCACAATCAATTGAAGATACATGTACCATACATCAACCATGTTGAGAGCCTTAACTTTATGAATATGATTGCATTCAGATCATGACACTAATGACTTAGTGTTGAGATGAATCTCCAAGTAAATTTGAATTGAAGATAAGAACATCAAATTTTAATGAAGTATGATTTAAAGAATGTGCTAAGGCCTAATGTTTGAATTGAGAATGTGTTTCGACGAAAGATGGACTAAAAGAGTTAAGAAACATTTTTTATAGACGATTACACAAAAATACTCAGGAGTTTTATCTTTAGATCAATATTTTTGCATTGTATCTACTAAAGGAGTCTATAAAACTTGAACAAATAGAAGATTTCAGAGAATTGAAATAGAAATGTTATTTAAAAAGTCCAACAATGGAATGTACTAGTTGGGCCATTATATCCACATCCTTTTTGAAGAGCACACTCGAATAGTAGGACATTTCAAAAAACTATTGGACATCTTGACACTTGTCAAAAGGCTATAATTTTTAAATCATAAAGTTTGATTTATTTATTTGCTATTCAGTGAACTGATATTTTGCTTCAATTTTTTAGTATCATTTTTAAATCTAACTTTTTGTTACAATAAAGAAAAATACATCTTTCAAACAAGACATATTTTCTCAGGGATTGATTAATGTACATGAAATAAAGCAGGCCATCACCATAATATATCATTTCCATTAATGTGTCAACCAATGTGGTTTTGCTCAAAATTCGACGTAACAAAGAAGAAGATTTCAATTCTCTATGAAAAATGGGCTTTACAACACTGAGTCGATTAGAAAAGAGCTTTGCACGTGAAAAACAGGGAAAACTACTCACGAGCCAAACTTGAAGATGCTACATATGAAGACAAAACTTATTGGCTATGATGATCATAAAATGATTACATCAAACCTTTAAAATAGAGATTAACTTTTCTAAAAGGTTTTTACGCAAGTAACCTGGTGTTTGACATCTTTTTAAGGCAACTACGATGCCTTAGTTTGTCAAATTTTATCCATACAGCCACCAGAGGAGATATCTCATGTGGTAGAAGTTTCCATTAAAATTTCAAAACCGTCTAAGGATGTATTTTCCCCAACATGGATCTATAATGGAATCCTAGCTTGTCAAAATACCAAATATTTTAGTCCCATAAATGAAAACTAGGATGGAACTAGTGTCTTGGGATATGAAGATAAAAGTCAGTCCATCTAACCTTGAGTAGAAGATTTTTAGGTTAAGATCAATGATCAGATTGTCTTTTGGGAAGCACTGTCATCTGATTTGTAATGACTACGTCAGGTGTTGGGGCAAGATCATCTCCAAGAAACATAGGAGAAGATCAAGATTAACATAATAAGATGGAGACTTTTTTTTTTTGAAAATTAGAATGCCAAAAAAATGATACATTTGCATTTTAGTCATACTCTAGGACATTACATATATATATACAATTTTACATATTGTTCAAGTCAATTTCAACTTCATGACGAAGGATATTGAACTCAAAATACACCCAAGACCGACTTATTGATTATGATTTGGTTTAAGTCAATGACGAGGAGCTAGTTCCCAACCCATATTTCGAGTTAGATTTAAACTTTACGACGAATGATATATATATATATATATGAGTTTAGAAGTAGGTACATTTTAAATATGTGTTAAGTTATTTACAATTATACGAGCATAATTATAAAAATTTGATTTGGTACAATAATACAGATATTAAATAAATATATAAGAAATAACTAAATTAAAATATAAATACTAATATTAATTTTTTTCTAGGTTTCACAAAAGCCTCAAAGGTTACAACCTGACAAAGCCCGATCAACAAGACCAATGTTGATTCACATGAAGTAGACCCAAGTCAAAACCAAGTCATATTGACCCAAATCCATGCGACTAGGGTTTCTACAATAACTTCCGCGCCATCCATCTATAGCCATTGGATCTAAAAATTGATCCAATGGTCCATGCTTGTTGATACATGAAGTTGTTAGGGTTTTTACCCTTGTTTAGGCACTTCATATTTCAGGATCATTGAATCTGGACCAATCCAACAATCTAGATTAAAAAATAGAAATTAGGATTTCAATGCCCCAAATCAAGAACTCACACAGCCCATTTTAGACTGTTTGATCCCTCGTCAACCAACGATTTAGATCAAAAGCATTAAGTTTAGGGTTTATGAAACCATAACCACCACTGCCTTTAAGTAACCATAGCCCTTGGATTTGAACATTGATATGACAATCCATATTCTCTCATGTAGATCAACCATCAATAAACTGGAGCGCGTGACACACACACGACTAGTCAATTCCTCAGGCGTTGTCTATATCATCTCCAATCTCCACGCACACTAGATTTGATTCCCCCTTTCATTCTCATCATTAATGGTCCCAAAACTGTTGCCAAGGATGCTCAGTAGAAGGAATGAACATCTCTTTGCAGATGTCAGAGCACAACGACCTCACATGGATTCTTCCCCACACGCACATGCACAAATAGAAAGAAAAAATGAAATAGAGGATAGATTTTTTTGTAACACATGTATATAAACGCTAGCATCAGATTGCAGGAGAGGAGAAAAAAATCCCCCAAAAAATCAAAAGTAATAAAAAAAACTAAGGCCCCTTTTTTGAAGGTATTCTAAAACTTATTCGGCTTTTTTAGTTTTAGATTTGTGTTATATGTGTGAGTTATTGTTTACGAAGCAAAAATAGAGAAAGGGTTAGTGGGTTACCTTTTTTCTTGCAAATTGATTTTGTGGTATGATTTGAGTGATAAAACCGAAATAAAAGGCAAAGGTCGCCATAGATTGTCGGAGTTAGAGAACCTGAAATCTTTTTTCTGCCCCTTTAAGCATAATTTTACATTTAGGTCATTGAATCCTATTTTATTGTTACAATATTAGTCATTTCTTTTTTTAATATTTTAATTTGGTCAGTGATGCCTTGCTTACCTTTGTTTTGAATCCGTTCAAATATTTCTATCTAGTCATCATTTTTATTATTTCAAATATTTCGAATTGTATAGCCGTGTCTTATTTTTATGTACTTTCTCTATTGAATATTATTTTTTTAATATGAACATACATAATTTATCAACATGTGTAGGAATATTATTTTGTATAAGGAATTAATGGAAAAGTCTCCCGACTACAAGGGAAGTGTGTTTCCGAGGATTGTTCATACAAAAGGGGTATAATTCTATTCAAATTATTTTCTTAAGACTCTTTTTTAATATATGATATTATACTATTTTTAATAAAAATCAAGTTGATTTTGTTTTGTGTGGTGAATCTATGAAAAAGTCTCCTGACTACAAAGGAACTACATTTCCAAGGATTGTTTGTGCAAAATGACATTGTTTTCCATTTTCCCTTTTTCCCTAAAAAGGATCATAGTTGAAATACTTGTTTAAATTTGTTAATTTCAATCCAAATATGACGTGTAATTGAATATGTACCGATCTTGGGAGCTATGGGGTGCTCATCCTTCCCCATGTGTATTTTACTCCTGACCCCTTCCAAAATGAGTTCATGGTTAACCTTTAGACCATATTTTTTTCTTTTAACTTAATTCTTCTTAAAAAAATATTTTGAAATATATTTTTAGGTATTTGAACTACGAACCAAAAGGTTGATGGAGAATCCAACCATTTTATTTCTAAAACTCGATCATTTTTTTAAATTAAGTTGGTTTGATCCTAGCCTAGCCCTAAAAGCTTAAGGACCATTTCAACAACTTTTTGACTCCACTAGGGACATTAGAGAGTCAAGCCATAGTCAGTTATAAGTCATCTTTATATTTGAAAACTGTAAATTTGAAGGGTATTTAAATATGAATCCTTGTTTTTGTTTTCAATGTTTTTCATGTTATGCATCATTTATTATTAATAAATAGTTGTACTAATGTGTGATTGCGCCTTGTTTCAAATTTCTAACATTTTTTTAATATATTTGATTCTAGATCAAGATAAAGGATTATGAGTTTCCCATCGCATATTGTAACCATCTAGGATAGTTAGAGCCTACTTTGTGCTCTGTCCTGTTAAGTAGGGGTGAAAGCTTTACCTTCGTGAGAAAATTATTTCTCCGCATGGGCCTTAGCAGTTAGCCTCTAGGGTTCATACCTTATGTCTTTATGTGCAAATTGGTTCTCTGCATGGACATATGGTTATGTATCCTCTTGAATTGAACTTGGTCCGCTTAAGCCTGTAGTGGTTGAGAAGTGAGGGTTTGGCAGGTTCAAGGGGGAACCAACAGGAACAATTCGAGGACCTTTTTAGTAATACATAGACTTTACCAATTTTGTACAAAAATTATGTTTTTGGATCTTCAAAAGTCACAAAGTGGAGATTCACTCTAACCTTTACTTAGATTCACTTTTTGCAAAAAAACATGTGAACGAGAAAAAATGTGGTTAGGATTTATTTGTCGAGCAAAAGTATGGGGTAGAAATCATGTATGAGTAGGACTTTTTAAACCATGTTTGGGTAGAAAACATATGAGGGTGGGTTTTTACATGTTAATGATATTTCTTAATATTTTATTAATTATTTTATTGGTTCTAACTTATTTTCTACTCATATTTCCTTTCTTTATTGCCTTTGCATTCCCATGGCATTTGTATTATCTTGGCATAGAGTTGTTAATTCAAAAAAGGGGTAATCAAAAGTAGAGGATTTTCATATAGATACATGGGATCTATAATTAGATAGTTAAACTCAGACGATTGATGATGTACAAAAGGAGTTACCATATGAAAAGCTCAAAGATAATTGGAGACCCTTGTTATAGAAACAAATATTGAGATGATATCATAGAGTCAAATGATAGATGAATCAAGAATGTAAAGACCTAAACGAGACCGTGAAGACCATTTTCCTCTAAAAATAGCATAAAAGTGAGGGCCTAAAGATTCGACACTCATGACAGATGATTCAAAGGGAAGTCTACACCAAAAACATAGCGTAGGAATATGAAGGAGAGGAAGTTTGTGAAGTTTGGCTATCTAATTTGAAGAGAACTTGTGTTATGATGAAGGTTGCTCTAATGGTGGCCGCTAATTGGAATTAACACCTTTTGCATGTGTATTTGCATTTGCATTTTTCATTTTCATACTTCATTAATTTATTTTTACATGCATCAATCATAAAACCATGAAAGTGATTCATGGAAAGTTTTTTTAAGATACTGGAAGACACAACTTCACAACCTCACAATACTCGTAGCAAGATCATGGACGTAAAATTCAAACATTTGAAGAAATGAATGCTAGAGAATCTACAGAAAATGCAACAAGAATGAGAAATAAAGATGGAACATAACTAAAAGTCTTCCCTGGATTGCATTATGCAAAACCAATATAGCATGGCACATCAGATTGTTGCAAAGCTGACTGAAATAAATGTTGAAGCTGAGAAAGAACCTACTGATGCGTTGGTTGAAACTTGTAAGTGTATTTTACCTCCATCTGCTCCAAGATTGGTTATCACACATGAGAAATCCGCTGGGTCATCTAAAACCAAAGCTCGCTGCTTTAACAAATCCTCGAAACAATCCAAACGAGCACATGGTACCAGTTATCGACAAGATGTAGAGGGCTAAGAATGAAGTGCTATACTATCTGAAAGATCGGTTCAAGGATTTATTCGAAAAGTTGGGAGGACATAGTTCTCAAGATGACATGGATGCGATACAGCTAAGTTTAGTGCCTGACTTGATATTTCCCCCTAAGTTCAAGATGCTCGAGTTTGAGAAGTATCAGGGCAAGACTTGTCCTACTGCACATCTAACAATGTTCATAAGGAGGATGACATGCTTTTTTTAAAGATGATATATTATTAATTCATTGTTTTCAAGAAAGCTTGATTGGGTCTGCTGCAACATGGTATAATAATTTGACCTATGCCAAAATAAGGTCTTAGAAGGACCTAGAAAATTCTTTCAAATAACAATATCAACATGTCACTGAGATACCTGACAGGGTCACCCTTCAAAACATGGAGATTAAACAAAATGAAAGCTTTCGCCAATATGCCCAATGCTGGAGAGACATTGTTGCCTAAGTCCGTTCTCCGTTGGTTGAAAGGGAATTTATAACCATGTTTATAGATACACTGAAGTCTCCTTACGTGGACCATATGCTAGGGGTCGCTACAAAGAGTTTCATTGATATAGTAATGTGTGG
This sequence comes from Hibiscus syriacus, assembly GCF_006381635.1. Classification (NCBI taxonomy): domain Eukaryota; kingdom Viridiplantae; phylum Streptophyta; class Magnoliopsida; order Malvales; family Malvaceae; genus Hibiscus; species Hibiscus syriacus. Next base: position 1,022,618 of record NW_024062180.1, read on the forward strand.
AAAAATGATTGATAAATAATTAAAGAAGGGTCAAATTGCTGGTGGACAGAGTGCAACAACGAAGCTATTTGTGAAAAAGAAAAAAAGAAGTAAAGAACAAAAACATTTCCGTTAACCAACCAAAAGTTGATGATTCTGGATCACAAGGAGCAACAAAGTGTGAAAACAATACTGAGAAGATATCATTCACACCTATCCCAATTACGTATAGTGAGCTTTTCAGGGATTGGTCAAGGTACATGTGGTGGAACCAAAGTATGTTAATCAAATTTAACCACCATACCCCAAGTAGTACAATAAAAGGGAGACCTGTGAGTATCTTGCTAATATCCTGGGGCATATGATTGAAAAGTGTATTGCCTTTATAAGAGTAGTTGAAGACTTGATCAAGATAAAAATGGTTTCTTTCAATGACTCAGAGGCACCACACGTTCCTGTAAATCCACTTTCAAATTATCAAAACCAATGAGTTAACGTAATTGATGTAGGCCTAACATACAAAGCAAAGATTGATGAGGTGAAAACATCGTTGAGTTGGGTCTACAAACACATGATCGTGAAAACATCGTTGAGTTGGGTCTACAAACACATGATCGTCAGAGGATTGTTAAGTCTAAAGAAGGAATCTGTTGATAAGGAATCTGAAGGTTTTTGTGAATATCACTATGGAGAAGGTCATCAACTCCAAGATTGCCAAGAGTTCAAACAGGTATAGGAATCGATGGACAGAAAAGATATGCAATTCTACGAAGAAAATTCAACAAACAGTGAAGAAGATGACTATGCGTCTGAGGAAGGTTAGGGTAAGGTAGAGAAAAGGATGAGAAAGCCAATTTTGGGGTAGTTCTGCGGTGCGGCGCCTAAAAAACGGCTAATATACGGCGTGACCGGTTAAACAAGTGATCGGTTAAAATTTATACCGGTTATGTTATATTATTTAACCGGAAATATTATAAAGTACAATAACATACTAGGTAGCGCTTATATAATGTAATAGGTAGTGCTTATATTTACCTATTTTATAAGTAAACCGGTATATTTATACCGATAGTATTACAAATTTACCTATTACATTATATTATATTGAAAGTGTCCATACTTTTTATAAAAAGGATCGATACTTCTTTTAAAGTTATGTAATTTATGTTTCAATTTTTTTAATAGTGTTTCATGTTTTCCACCTACAATATTAATTTAATAATTTCATTTGCACAAAAAATTATTTGATTATTTGATATTTTATAAAATATTATTTAGAATTTTTAATTTAATAATAATATATATCGTAACGTAAAAAATAAATCATTAGACGCCTATAATTACTAAATTAAAATCTTAAAACTCACTCAAAGATAACCTTAAATTAATGTTTTCCACAGTGAAAAAAGTATGGACACTTTTATAAAAAGATAGACACTTTACAATATAACCACTACCTATTACATTATAAACGATACCTATTACATTATATAAGCGCTACCTATTACATCATATTTTTACCTATTATATTGAAAGTGTCCATACTTTTTATAAAAAGGATCGATACTTCTTTTAAAGTTATGTAATTTATGTTTCAATTTTTTTTAATAGTGTTTCATGTTTTCCACCTACAATATTAATTTAATAATTTCATTTGCACAAAAATTATTTGATTTTTTGATATTTTATAAAATATTATTTAGAATTTTTAATTTAATAATAATATATATCGTAACGTAAAAAATAAATCATTAGACGCCTATAATTACTAAATTAAAATCTTAAAACTCACTCAAAAGATAACCTTAAATTAATGTTTTCCACAGTGAAAAAAGTATGGACACTTTTATAAAAAGGATAGACACTTTACAATATAACCACTACCTATTACATTATATAAACGATACTATTACATTATATAAGCGCTACCTATTACATCATATTTTACCTATTATATTGAAAGTGTCCATACTTTTTATAAAAATGATCGATACTTCTTTTAAAGTTATGTAATTTATGTTTCAATTTTTTTAATAGTGTTTCATGTTTTCCACCTACAATATTAATTTAATAATTTCATTTGCACAAAAAATTATTTGATTTTTGATATTTTATAAATATTATTTAGAATTTTTAATTTAACAACATTAACCAAAGATAATAATAAATATGTAATATATATGTTTATTGTTTTTAATTTAATAATAATATATACAACATCAAACACATTCCAAGCTATAAATTACAAGCTAAGGACACTTGAAGAAGCAAGAGAACAACTATCCAAGCAATCAAAAACGAGAAAATCCCAACATGATAACAACTGAACATATCATATCAATGTTCAAAATCAAGTTGTAGATTTTGATTTCCTTTTGCTTGGCATCATATGAGATTTGAATTTTGATTTCCTTTTGCTTGGCACCATATGAGCTTTGGATTTTGATGAGCATCGGAAGTATTTCAGACTTATGATTTGGGTGGTACTCAGAAGCATTTCGGACTTAGATTTTAGTTGCTATTTGTTTACCACCCAGATCATACGCCCGAAACGTTTCTGACGCTTTAAAGTTGACCAAAAAATACAATGGTCTGGATTTCCCTCGCGTTTAAACGTTAGAAAAAAACAATGGAAATTAGGAATAATCAATGATAACATGCATATTGGCTTGGGCTAATATTTATAGTGGAGCCGAAATATATATTGAAATTCAAACTCAAATTGAAATTTAAATTCAAACTCCAATTACATATGAAATGAATTTGAAATGCAGTGTTAAATTGAACATGAAAATTGCATAATTGATTCATACTGTTCAAGTAACATGCTTTATGAACCATCAAGCTAAAAGACAATATTGATTGAGTTCAAAGCTGAGTTGTGAGTTGATGGAGTTGTCACACTTGTCACATGGTTGGAATAAAGTAATTTGATGTAATAATTTTATTTGCACAAAAAATTATTTGATTGTTTTGATATTTTATAAAATAATATTTAGAATTTTTAATTTAATAATAATATATATCGTAACGTAAAAAATAAATCATTAGACGCCTATAATTACTAAATTAATATCTTAAAACTCACTCAAAAGATAACCTTAAATTAATGTTTTCCACAGTGAAAAAAGTATGGACACTTTTATAAAAAGGATAGATACTTTACAATATATAAACGATACCTATTACATTATATAAGCGCTACCTATTACATTATATAAACGATACCTATTACATTATATAAGCACTACCTATTACATCATATGTTTACCTATTATATTGAAAGTGTCCATACTTTTTATAAAAAGGATCGATACTTTTTTTAAAAGTTATGTAATTTATGTTTCAATTTTTTTAACAGTGTTTCATGTTTCAATTTAATATATACTTGTAGTTATTGTACATACCTAAATATGTACTGCGAATTTAATGTTGTACCCACCCTTTAACTACCACTACCAATGCCACATCATAGTGAAAGCAGCACGACTGAAACATATTCAAAATGAACCTTTGCTTACATCTCCATCAACTCCTGGAGCACTGAACTTGCACAACAAAATTTTTGCCATGGATAATACTGATGTAGACAATGTTAAGCCAACCGAGGAATGCCATGAAGTACATAATGTTGATGAATCTGACAGATTGGTTGGTCATCTCTTCTGTTCACGTGATCAAGCTTGGCACTTTTACAAGGGATTCGCACGGGAACATGGGTTTAGTGCACGTAAGGGAACAACACGGCTTGACGTGGAAGGGAATGTGAAGACACAAGAATTTTGTTGTTCCAAATAAGGGTTTCGAGTATCAAAAGTCAATACTGTTGATCGCCAACGTGCTCATACGCCAGTCACAAGAACAGATGTAAGGCTAGAGTCGTAGTTACAGCAACAAATACAAACGATCATGGGTTATAAGTAAGTTTGATCAGAAACATAATCATGCATTGTGCACATCTGCTATGACACCATTTATGTTCTAATAGAGCTGTAAGTAAGGCTGATATCATGAGGCAACAACATTGAAAGAGGTCGGTGTTGGCACGTCACAAGTAATGAACTATTTAACGCAGCAGGCAGGGGGCTATCATAATGTTGGATTTACACATAAAGACCTCTACAATGCACTTCAAAGAGGTAAAGCAAAGGAAATCGTCGATGGGGATGTGAATGCGCTTATTTCCTACTTTGATTATAAGAAACATGATGATCCCGGGTTTTTTATGACATACTCGGTAGACGAATCGGGGGCATTGTATAATCTTATTTGGTCGGATTCTACATCGAGATCGGATTACACATGCTTCGGTGATGTAATTGCGTTCGACACAACGTACAAAGATAATTTGTATGGTCGACCAATTATGCCTATTGTTGGTGTCAATCATCACCATAACACAATTGTGTTTGCCACTGCCATAATCGTTGACGAGACGTCTCAATCTTTCGAGTGGGTGCTACAGAATTTTTTAGAAGCCATGATGAATAAATCACCTATTTCTGTTGTAACCGATGGGGATAGGGCAATGCAGAGGGCTATCAAATCTGTTATCCCTTATGCTAAGCACAGATTATGTTCTTGGCATCTTTCTCGCAATGCACAAGCTAACATTGGTGACCCAAAGTTTACAGTAGCATTCTCAAAATGCATGGCTTCCTGGTGGACAACCAAGGAATTTGATATTCAATGGCATTCGATTGTTTCAGAATTCAACGTCCAAAAGCATCCATGGGTGATTGAGAAGGGAAATACACGACACTTATGGGCACAAGCATATCTAACGGTCATTTCTTTGCCAATATTTGCTCAACACAAAGGTGCGAGTCTATGAATGCTTCACTAGCTATTGTACTGAAACACAAGAAGACATATTTAGATGTTGTTCGTGCAATTGAAGATGGAATTAGTAGAATGCGTATGAACGAGTTGAAAGCGGATTACTTAAGTTCCTATACGAAGCCCTTCCAGATCACAAAACTGGTCGACCTTGAAAGCCATGCTGCTGCGATTTTTACCCGCAAATCTTTTCGTCTGTTCCAAGATGAACTTATACGGAGACATTGTACCGGATTGAGGCAGAGATTAAGTCCTTATCAGATGAATGTCAACATTATATTTTGTCAAAGTACGCAGAAAAAATAGGAAATTTGAAATTAGTTTTGATTCTCGTACGAAAACTCTAATTTGCTCCTGCAAAAAATTCGAGACCGTTGGACTTCCGTGTCGCCATCAACTTCACATTTTGAAGCAATTGGACTACACATATTTGCCCGGGACTTTGATTCAAAGTAGGTGGACTAATGATGCGAAGGCTTCTGCACCCAGCTATGTTGATTTGAATGTGTCTCCAGAAGTGATGCAAATGGCAAGGTTCGCTGCTCTACGTTCAACGTCAAGTAGGTTATGCTACATTGCATCAAAGACAGACGAGTCTTTCAAAACCGCAAGAGATGAGATGAAAAAACTAATAGAAGAATTAGAAAACTTGTTTGGTTTGAATCATTCAGTCAACCAGAGCATTGTAGTAAACAATGTTCGTGACCCTCAACGAAAACAACGCAAGCGAAAAGAAGTGCCAAAGAACAAGGTCGAGAAGAAAATTAGGCGATGTGGGTACTGCAACGGTGAGGGGCATAACAAACTAACATGTCCTCAAGTCAAGCTCAGTTTGAGTACAAGCACACAGCCTACATCAACTAATTTTTTCGAAGACGGAATGGAATGACAACGATCTCCATATAATATATCGTAAGTATCAACATGACTCCTATTGTATGTACATATAAATATTTTGAATGAAGGAAGGAAAACCGCGTTACTTAAAATTACCGACACTTTTTTAAATGGTATCGACACATTTTAGACATAAAGTACCGACACAATATTAAAAAGTGTCGATATAGGTTGTAGACCTATTCGCGCATAAAACCGGTATATTTATACCGGTTATATTACAAAATTATCTATTACATTATAATTATGGGTTCCGATGTGTAAATGTCGACACTTTTTTAAATCGTATCGACACATTTTTCTTCCAATATAGACATAAAGTACCGACACAATATTAAAAAGTGTCGATATAGGTTGTAGACCTATTCGCGCATACAACCGGTATATTTATACCGGTTATATTACAAAATTATCTATTACATTATAATTATGGGTTCCGATGTGTAAATGTCGACACTTTTTTAAATCGTATCGACACATTTTTCTTCCAATATGGACATAAGTACCGACACAATATTAAAAAGTGTCGATATAGGTTGTAGACCTATTCGCGCATAAAACCGGTATATTTATACCGGTTATATTGCAAATTTACCTATTTTATTATAATATGTTGAAAGTGTCCATACTTTTTATAAAAAGGATCGATACTTTTTTAAAGATATGTAATTTATGTTTCAATATTTTTTAAGTATGTTTCATGTTTTCCACCTACAATATTAATTTAATAATTTCATTTGCACAAAAAATTAGTTGATTGTTTTGATATTTTATAAAATAATATTGAGAATTTTTAATTTAATAATAATATATACCGTAACGTAAAAAATAAATCATTAGACGCCTATAATTACTAAATTAATATCTTAAAACTCACTCAAAAGATAACCTTAAATTAATGTTTTCCACAGTGGAAAAAGTATAGACACTTTTATAAAAAGGATAGATACTTTACAATATATTAAAAAAGTATAGACACTCAAATGTATATGTACACATGGAAGCAAATATGGAATAATTAATGAAAATATACCACCATATAATCACACCAAAATATAAATACACAAGAATGTTCAAATAATGTACCGACAAACAAAATTAATCCGATGGAAAAGGGTTGTTTCTAACGAAGTCCGGAACATTAGAGGCCTTCAACAAATTTCCAAATACTCGTATGTTTCCGCCTTTTTCTGAGGACATACATAAATAATTTCAATTATCAAACTAATGAGGTGCAATTTTACTAACAATAAATTAAATTCGCATAAGCATGAATAAATTTGTGTCATACCTAGAGCTTTGTCGTTCGAATGGTAAGCAGCGTCAAAGGTATGTGGACATATGTAATTGTATTTCTATATAAACACATAAGTTGTTTGGATCATCAATGTCTGAACACCTGTTCAACTGGAAAAACATATTGCATAAATGCAACTTACCGGATTATAAATCATTTTTTCCGCTGAATCATCGACCAAAAGTGTATTTAGCTCGTTAAAATCTGGACACGCGTTCCAAACATCATTGAGATCTTTACAGTAGGTAACAGAATCGTATGTTTTGCATTTTTTTTGATCCTGTTCACAAACAGTCGAACATAAATATGTAGGAATCATAGACAACGAAAAGTCAGCAAACTGTAATGACATTCATCTTACCCACACGAATAGAAAATGCTCGGAAAATACAGGTAGTTTCTCAAGTACACGGTCGACGTTATGCCTGAGATTGTAATCAAGTTTGAATGTTAACATTCAAATGTATATTAACGATTTTGACTACAGTAATTCAATTGCCTCAAACATGTTCTAACCTCATCTTTGAAGACCAAAGGGCAACAACAAAATTGTCGACACAAAATTGCATAAATTCAAATAATCCTCTTCTGAGGACAACATCTACAACATGAAGAAAATGAGATTAAAGTTATACGCTTATATGTTAAAATAATGGATACAAAATAATAGAATTAAAACCTGTCGGCAGTCTTGGGATGTAGGCAAGGACACCATTGAGATCAAAAATTATAAGTTTTCTTGAAGGCGGCGTTGCAGACACGATATACTTGTTTGGATCATCATCTTCATCATCATCATCATCATCATCTTCATCGCCAGCTTCATCGTCATCATCATCGTCATCTTCATCGTCAGCTTCATCTTCTGCGACCGCTTGGTTGTCCACATCTGTTAAAAGAAAATAAAATAAAGTTCAGAACGTGTAAATGTTAAGAAACATAGATAATGAATTACCTAACTCGTTTGATGTCGTTGACGTAATTCGTTACGCAACATGGAGACTTCACGTTGCAATGATGAAATATCGGATCGCATTCCACTCACAAGGGAATCAATATGCTCCCGAAAATTGACCATGTATTCCATCACGGTCTTAATTGTGACATCCTCTGCAACTGGAGCTTCTTCCATCATTGCGTCTCCACTTGGTTGCTCTTCTTCATGGCCAACGGGGTCCATTTCCTCCCTCTCTTGATCTAATCCGACCTCCTTGACACGCTTCCAACCGAGTTTTTCAACAAAATCATATCCCGCTTTTTTAATAAATACCATGTCAATCTTGCGGGTTAATCGAACAGGGGCGTCATGCGAAAATAACTTCCTTCTTCTTCAACAGATGGGTGATGACACATCCATATGGTAGTGTAGTTGAAATTGTTGCTCCCTTTGTGACCATATATACAATTGTATTAAATATGAGTTTTGCAATGTTTGGAGCCGTTTTGGATTTATACTTTGCTATCCACCAATAATCGCTGTCTCGAAGCGTTGAATGTTTTCCCCCACTAGGCCGGATATACCATGTGAGCATTTTGTGAAACACTCTCGACTCTACATCGAGGTGAATTGGGCTATTTCTAGTAACCCGTTTAATTGTAGACCAATCTACACCATTTTCATCTGAATCCCCTGTATTCGCTACACCTAAACCCTCCGCAATAGTTTCTGGAGATATATATATATCCTTCCCCATGACATGTGTATTAATTCCTATTATATTAGTCTTATTAGGCTCGTGCTGTAAGGAAGCATTGTTGTAGAAGACTCTAACTAGGTTGGGATAATATCTTGGTTCTACACCAAGGAATTCAAGCCAACCCCAAGATGTAAATGTGGATTTAAAACTAAATGCATATTTATCATCAAACAAGAAACCCAGGTCAATGACACGTTCGGGACGAATCTTCCTTACTTTAAAACTCGTCTGCCATCTTTGTTTCTCCATGTCGGATCTAAAGTTCAGAGTTTCGAAGGACCTGATTTCCTCAGAAGAATCGTTTGTTACAGAAGGAGGTGGTTGAGAAGAACTGGGTTGTTGAGAAGAGCTTTGAGAAAGACCTCGCTTCTGACGCTGACGTTTTGGAGCCATTTTGGTTGGATGCTACCCCTATTACAATGGAACACAAACACATTCAGGATAAAAACTCCAATATAGAAATCAATCAAACCCATAAAATATCGATAAATTTACCTGAATATCTTGTCGTCACTTATGATAACGGTAGAAGAAAGAGGAAGATCTGCCTGCTTGCCTTTAGTTTAGGGTTTCTCGATTAGAGTACTATATATCGTAAACGGTGGAAACCACTTGATATTTAAATTAGTATCGACACAAACTCTATTAGTGTCGACACATTATTTAGACATATTCTCACATAAAACCGGTATAATTGTACCGGTTAGATTGAAAAATTACATATTACATTATACTTTTGGGTTCGATGATTTTGGGATCGACACTTTTTATATATGGATCGACACTTTATGGTGCACCCTGTTTTCCATTCATTCTGGAAATAAATATCGACACAAACTATATTAGTGTCGACACATTATTTAGACATATTCTCACATAAAACCGGTATAATTGTACCAGTTAGATTGAAAAATTACATATTACATTATACTTTTGGGTTCGATGATTTTGGGATCGACACTTTTTATATATGGATCGACACTTTATGGGTGCACCCTGTTTTCCATTCATTCTGGAAAAAAAATCGACACAAACTATATTAGTGTCGACACATTATTTAGACATATTCTCACATAAAACCGGTATAATTGTACCGGTTAGATTGAAAAATTACATATTACATTATACTTTTGGGTTCGATGATTTGGGATCGACACTTTTTATATGGATCGACACTTTATGGGTGCACCCTGTTTTCCATTCATTCTGAAAAAATATCGACACAAACTATATTAGTGTCGACACATTATTTAGACATATTCTCACATAAAACCGGTATAATTGTACCGGTTAGATTGAAAAATTACATATTACATTATACTTTTGGGTTCGATGATTTTGGGATCGACACTTTTTATATATGGATCGACACTTTATGGGTGCACCCTGTTTTCCATTCATTCTTGAAAAAAATATCGACACAAACTATATTAGTGTCGACACATTATTTAGACATATTCTCACATAAAACCGATAATTGTACCGGTTAGATTGAAAATTACATATTTTATATTTTGGGTTCGATTTTTTTATATATGGATCGACACTTTATGGGTGCACCCTGTTTTCCATTCATTCTGGAAATAAATATCGACAAAAACTATATTATCGACACATTATTTAGACATATTCTCTCATAAAACCGGTATAATTGTACCGGTTAGATTGAAAATTACATCCTTTTGGCCATATTGTAAATTTGCCTTTTACTTCCAAGTATCAACATGACCCTTAATGTGTATAAGAAACATGTACAACACATACTGCTAACTTTTCTCATCTCATTCATAATTATATTCACATACAAAATATAAATCGTATACAAATTATAAATCTTATACAAAATTAACCCTACATTTACATCATTGCATTCTTTTGTTATTCTTATGTAATATTGCAGCTTTTGTTATCTCCTGTCTTCGTTCATTTTGATTGTGGCTTACGAGATCGTTTAATACTCGCGATTGATCCCAGTCTCCAACAACCTATATTCAAATTGTCAGAACGTTAAGTATTGTCAACTACAGCATTCAATCTACGACTTTTAACAATTTTACCACAAACGATTTTTTCTATCCACTTACAAATCACCAGTTGCCCCTGTAGAACCGATCGATTCCATCCACATCATCACATACATGCCGCAATCATATCTGTTACAAAATTTGAAAACCACACATGTCAATTATGATGAATACTGCTAAATTAAGCTTTCTATTTGTGATAACATCTCATACCCATTCAATTGCTTATTCTTCTTATGCTCCACAAATTTGAAATTTTTCAAGGGATACTTTCCTAGAGATCCACAGGACTCAACCCAAATGTGTTTCTTATTATAAGAATCTAATATTTTAATCTGCATTAAAATAGAAGAAGTTATGCACCAAAAAAATTATGCATTATAATTTACATAATGTCCTTTCATACATACATACATACCAATCTCTTAGCATCATTCACTTTCTGTTTAGCTGCTTCAGTTGTAAACATACTATCATATATTGTTACAACATGATCTACCATATCCAACACCAACAGATACCAATGTGAATTATGGTAGTTTATTGTGATCATGATCTGCAACAAATTTCACACCCAATTTGACAAAATTCAACATTCTATATCCGAAAACATCATTTGCAATTGGTATGGTGTCTTACCTTCTCACAGTCGGTGAATTTCACATAGTTATCCAATATGACACCCCAGAAGGTAGAAATACTCTCAACACTTTCTTTGTTGTTGGCTTCCAACGCCTGTTGCTGTAATTACGCAACAAACATTATTAATTTACCGTCTATAACACTACTTTTCAATATTTATTAATTTAACTCACCACTAAGAGGTATGGAAGGTAGCCAATCCTCCGGAGTGACTTTTGAGAATCGTAGCATATGGTCCAGGCGAGCAAATCGATAACCTAACAAAATTAATTACACAATCAGAACATATTCAATAAGTTTTAACATTTTCTACTTTCTACTTACCACACCGCCAACCCATTCCGTAGGCTTCAACGTTGCAACGTCGTATACAGTAGCGAATTGATTTCCCATTGAGATTACAGAATATCTGTATGAATCATTAGGATTCTTATGTTGTCATGAAATATTTAAATATCACTCACAAAACAATATATTTCACTTACCCCGATTCTAACTCGCTATTCCATAAATAATCACAAATTGCAGCTTCGATGTCATCAATTCCGCTTGGAATATCCGCTTTTTCAACCTACAATTTTGCATACAATTTTTGTCACAACAACATAATAAAAATCAAATTAAGTATCTTTTATTAAACTTACCTTCTGCTTTCTTCTTCTGGGGTGCAGGACATTCCGAATCCAAAACTGCTGCTATAACACTCTCCGGTGTATAAATGACATCGACTTCCTCCTCCTCATTTCTTCCATCTCTTCTTCTTCCTCCTCCCTCTTTTCTTCTTCATATTTTTTCAGTTCATCGTACTTTTTTTCTACATAGCTCTTCATCTCTTTTATTTCACCCTTCAATTGAGCTCCTTCATCCGAGTATTTATCAACCACCCCCTTCACCCCGTAAGTTCACTCCTCAAATCCACAACCTCCTTCACCACTCCCTCAAATTTTTCTCCGTCACCATCTTAATATCAACCCTTAACACCCCAACTTCTTTCACCACTTCACCCCTCAACACCTCTACTTCTTTCACCACTCCATCTATTTTTCCTTCCACTACCCCCTTATGCCTCTCGAGTGTATCTTCGACTCTCTCGAGTTTCTCTACGACTTGATCAAGTTTCTCTTCGACTCTTGATTGTCTTTGCATGATTTCAAATTGGATTTTTTTGATATCAGCCAATTCAGACATCAAAATGTCGAAGTTACTCTGTTTTGCTTCACGTCGTCCCACTCACCGTCATCCCCCAATACAACCATCCCTCATTTCTTCTCCTCTGCCTCCACTGCCTCCTCTACATCCTTGCCAATAACCTTCAAAATTAAATTACAATAGTAAGACATTGATTATATTCTTAATATTATTTAATTACATTTATTACCATTTCTTGCTTCTTCCCTCTATCCAACTTCAACTTCACCATCACTCTAACCACCTCTTCCTTCCCCCATGCACGGATGCGTGCCACTCCGGTTCTTTCATAAGCCGGCACTGCCTCACAGCCCGACCAAAAATCGAACAGTGCAACCTGCATTTATAATAAAATTTATATTTTTATATAAAAACACAAAAAAGTGACCTTTGAGGTATCTCTGGCTGCCCTTTTTAAAGGTGATGATTGATTCAATCAATATCGAATGGATATATTCAGCCCAATTGAATTCACCCTTCAAGCCTTCATCGCAAATGAGCTTCATATATTCCTTGTTCGTTGACGTATCACCCGTTGGACAAAGAAATATCCCGACAAGGTACAATAGAACTCGGGCCTTCAGCTCATCCCCCCAGTAAGATCCACTTTTGATATCCTCTTCAACTTCAGCATATGTCACCTTATGATTCAAACCATATTTGGAGGCAAGTGCTTTCCAGTTCTTACTCCTACAGACTTCTATAACACTTTTGCCTTTGTTTTGTACCCCCAATACGGCTGCAGCAGTCGATACCCCCAGAGGGAATGAATAATCACCATACTTAGCCATACATTGACTGACGTCAAATTGTGCCATCAAGGATCGACACAATTCCCTCCGAATAGGTCGATCCCTTACTCCGATCAACGATCCAAAACCTATTTCTCCCAGCACATTCAACTGACCCTTCTCCTTAAGGTGTTTAATTAATAAATTCACCCTTTTAATGCTGCATCTTGTCGACACTTCCTACATTTTTTAACAATATATAATGTTATAGTTCTTATATATTTTGTATCAACGTATTTACAAGTTTAATGAATACCTTATTTTCATGTGCTTTCCTCCGTTCTTTGTATTCTTTACTATCATTCCTTGACTGTGTGATGTAAGGTTCCTTTTCAGCATCACTCATTGAATTCCATTTGGACCTCACATCTTTTTTCACCTAATATTAAACATAAACGTTTCTTAATCAATACATTAACACTAAATACTAATACTACTCAATGTCAATTTCATTTTACATACCGAACCGCTCTGTGTGCCATCTCTCTTCATCCTTTTGCATTCGGCCATACTGTTAACATTTAAAATTTGTAATCAATTTAAAGTTTATCGATACTTTAATCCAATTACCATTTCAACAATAATAACAAAAAGACATTGATACTTACTAGAAGTACATATATCCACCCTTTGGTTGCTTTCGAGTCTCGGCCTCAATTTCAAAGTCATCTGCTCCACCAACAATTTTCCAACCCATTGACTCCATTTTTCCTTCATATCAGTTTACGCAAATCAAATTATTTTGTTACTACACTTTTCAATATACAAATTAGATAACTACTCTTGTGGTAAAACGGTTTTCTTCAAAAGAATTTGAATGGCCACACCAAAATGTGTCGGCACATTTATACAACCTATATATCATTTTCTACCTATAATATTTAATAAAAGTATCGACATTTATATTTTTCCTTGAATATCTATTTCTACCTGCAATCGGTCCCAAATGCTTCCTTACTCCAAAACCCCAAACACACATAAAAAACCCTATCGCGATTACTGTAATAATAAAAATTAGGGTTTCGACAACATACTTTTCGATTCGACTGCAGCAACAAACAAACAAACTTCGCTTTAGAAACGCCTTCTGAAATGCAGCAACAATTACTCTTCGATTTCAAAACTCGTCCGTTCTTATCTTTTTTCAGAGGATATTTTAGCTATGGCCTTATTTTTCGGATATGTTATTTATATTTAATCGATACAAATACAAAAGTGTCGATACTTTTATGTCAGGTGTCGATACTTCGAAAGGATAATACCTATTTCTTTGAAAGTGTCGATAATTTATTACACTTACTTATGAAAGTATCGACACTTTCAATATATCCGGTATCATTTTACCGGTTTTATCATTTTTGATACCGGTTTTATCATATTTTTACCTGTTATATCGTTGTGGATCGATATTTTTTAAAGTATCGACACATTATAGGCGCTATAACTGCTTCTCTTTTAAATTCACAAAGTGTCGATCCTTATATAACGTATCGACACTTTTAAATTTACCGGTTTTATCATTTTGTTACCGGTTTTATCATATTTTTATCTGGTATATCGTTTTGGATCGATATTTTTTTAAAAGTATCGACACTTTTTAGGATTTAAAACTGCTTTTAAAGTTATGTAATTTATGTTTCAATTTATTTAATAGTGTTTCATGTTTTCCACCTACAATATTAATTTAATAATTTAATTTACACAAAATTTTATTTGATTGTTTTGATATTTTATAAAATATTATTTAGAATTTAAATTTAACAATATTAACCAAATATAATAATAAATATGTTTTCAACAGTGAAATAAGTATGGACACTTTTATAAAATGATATATACTTTTTTGAAAGTTATGTAATTTATGTTTCAATTTTTTTAATAGTGTTTCATGTTTTCCACCTACAATATTAATTAAATAATTTCATTTACACAAAAAATTATTTGATTGTTTTGATATTTTATAAAATATTATTTAGATTTTAAATTTAACAATATTAACTAAAGATAATAATAAATATATTTTCACAGTGAAATAAGTATGGACACTTTTATAAAAAGGATAGATAATTTACAATATAACAGGTAAAAATATGACAAAACCAGATTCATTATGACAAAACCGGTAAAATTTACTTGATATGTTAAAAGTATGGACAATTTTATAAAAAGGATAGATACTTACCGATAACCAAAGTTTACCGGTTACCAAATTTTTTAATAGTTTTTCATATTTTCTACCTAAAACATTATTAGTTGTCAACATAATAGGTACCGCTAAACCGAATTTATTAAATATATTTTAATGTATCCGGTAATACTATATATTAACCGTATATTAACCCGCCTTTCCTGAGACATTCCCTGACTAGTTGGTTGCTTTCTCAAAGAAAAAATATGTTGAAATTTCAATGTCTCTGATTTGATCGACAAAAAAAGAAAAGAGAAATGTTATTGACCTTATTATAACTAAATAAAAATAATTTTGGTACGGAATAAATAAGGCCAAACGATATATTAATAAAAAAATTAATTGAGTTTGACCTACAGATAAAACGTTGATGTACGGAAATTTATTTATTTTTTCCTCTAATAAAGTTATTTGATCTTTCTTTCTTGCAAATTATCTTCCTTTTATATTCAATTTTTTGTGTATTGACAAAACTCACGTGAACTCATTCGTAAAATCTATCATTTTAAATGCTACACGATCAAACAATTATAATATAAAATATTTATATTTATATTTATATTTATATGATATAAATTAGTACCATAATCCAATTATATATATTGTAACTTAAGTGAATAACATTGTAAAACAATAGAAATGCAGAAAACACAAATTTTCATGTCATGTTCCTAAATTTTATTTAAATAATTTAATATTTTATCTCGTTAAACCAATTGATTATCGACAAAAATGTTAATTCTTTGAATATGAGAAAAATATTCATATTTTCTTGGTAAATTTCAAATTTGGAAAGGGATGACCGATGCGAACCTTGGAACTTGAAGGTATGTAAGCTATTATTTCTTACAATGATAACATGTTCCTCTAATATTTCATCAATTCAATTGAGAAAATCAAATGTTTCTTATTTTGAAGTAATATATATTTTTATAAAAATATTTTTGGATTTTCATGCTTTTATATAGTTCTCTAAATTATACAACTAAATCTATAATTGGAATTCAAACACAAAACCATTGGATTTAGTATACAAGCTTTAAATCATTATGTTATTAAATTTTTCTAAGGCTTAAAATAAATATATAAAAGTCTCTATCCTATGTTGCTTTTCTGTTCCAGGTCCTTAAAATATTTTTTTAATCAAAATAAGGTCTTAAACTATCATATGTAACCACTCTAAGTCATGCTATTTTTTCGGTTAGAAAAATTTCTTTCGGTTAATGAGACATTGACATGTTACACAAAATTATATACTTGTTTTAATCTAAAAAATAGTTTAGGGACTTAAAGAAAAAAGGCACATAGTTTTGGGACTTTATTAACCAAAAAATATTTTAAGTGCTTAGAGTGGTTACGTATGATAGTTTAACGATTTATTTTGATAAAAAGGTAATTTAGGGAATTAAAGTGAAAAAATAAGCATAGTTTAGGGACTTTTTTTCGTTTAAGCCTTTTTGTAAATACATTTTTACGTAAAAAAGAAAAAACTTTTTTAAAAATAATGTACCATATAAATAAAAATAATGTATGGCATAACTAAAACGATAAAGTAAACTTTTGTTTTAAAAAAAAGAAAACGATAAATAAACTACCCGGAATTAAAGTCGTAAACAAATAATAAAGACAACAAAATTTAAGAGGGAAGAAAAATAAATACAAGGAAATAAAAATCATAAACGTAAAGAATTAAAAACTAAAGATAAAAACAAAGAGGAGCTAAATTAAAGAATAAAATAGGATCAAATTGGAGTAAAAGGAAATTGAAAATCTAAATTAAAATATAAAAATAAAAGGAAAATAAAAATGGTTTAAATTAAAATAAAATCAAAATAAGAGGCTAAATTCAAAAAAATGAAATGAAGAAAAAGGATTAAATGGTACTGAAATTAAAATTTAAAGTATTAATGAAAAGAAAATTTCTACAATGCTCGTTTAGCGTAGATGAACATGGTTAATGATGAGCATCATTAAATTAATTTATAACATTAAATTATAAAGTACTAAACATATAATTATAAATTAGTTAAAAATTTAAATGTTATTTAATTAAAATACAATATTTATAAAACATTAATTTTTATAATCTTATTTTAATTATAATTAGATCAAATATTAATTTAATAAATTTATAAACCCTAATTTATTTTCATAGCTTTGAAGTCACTACCGTCATCATTGTTGTCACCGCTTCCACCACCGGTTCATCTTTCTCCGTCGATTTAGTCTTTGTTGTTCGCCCATGGTGAAAGATGATACCAGCGGCAACGACGACGACGGGAACTTCAAAGCTATGAAAATAAATTAGGGTTTATAAATTTCTCAAATTAACATGTGATCTAATTATAATTAAAATAAGATTATAAAAACTAATGTTTTATAAATATTGTATTTTAATTAAATTACATTTATGTTTTTGACTAATTTATAATTATACGTTTAGTATTTTATGAATTTATTTTGATAGTGCCATCATTAACGGTACTCGTCGAGCGTGGTAGTATTATTCTAATGAAAATAGGTAGAAAATACTAGAATAAAAGGAAAAGGGGTTACATGAAATCAAATTGAATTAGTGAGCATGATGTTTATGTTGCCACCTTTTTCGACTGCTAAAGATTAAAAAAAAGTAATCTTGATTCTCAGGATGATTCTTCACCTTTCTATCAGTTGCAACATGAAGGACATGCCTTAGCTTATAGGTAAAATAAAGAAAGAACTGGGCTATACTATTTATTTTATTACCGAAGGCTTAGGCTTCTATGGGACCAGTCGAGCATGCTTCGGGACATCGACCCTATGGTCAGAATCTTCAATCTGGAAGCTCTGCTGGTGCATCAGGCCAACGAAACATGTCCACCTGGGACTTGGGTCTGCTTGGTTAAGGGTTTTGGGTTATTTTTTTGGCCCATTTTTAAATGAGGTTTGTAAAACATGTAAATAAACAAACAAATAGAGCATTATTTTATTTTCAAAAAAACAAAAAAAAAATTATTTATTTAACTCATTTTTGTGTGTGCATATCTTTTCATTTTCTACTGTTAATCTCAGTAACATATTTTTATTCATGTAACGGTCCTAAATCTACGTAAAACTAAAAGAATTTTACATTGTGTAATAAGATCTAATACTTATATAGAAAGTGTGTGGTAAGAATAGGGGATAGAGCAGTTAAAATGAGTGAAATTAGATGAGGAGGCATGTAATTGTTCCAAGATAATAAACGTGAGCTTTACGTAATAACAATAATTTCTGATAGTAAACCATAGAAACCTCACGAGACTGCACCCTGCAGCATTTAAGTGATCATCCACCACTTTCCCAACTGTATTTTATATGTATATATACCCATACCATACAAAACACTTCTTCATCTCAAAACATTAGAGCTGGAAGATCAATCACTTTTATAAAAGATAAACCCTACTTTCAAATTATAAAAACTATAAACATGTCTCATATTGCTGTGAAGAGAAATAGGAAAAGGCAACTGAATGAACATCTTAAAGTTTTACGTTCTTTAACCCCTTGTTTCTACATTAAGAGGGTAATTCTTGTTTTCTTTCTTCTCTTTTTCAATATGGATATTGCGAAACCCAACCCTAATTGTTCAAGTTAAGAGCTTTTCTTTAATAGTTTGAGATAATTATAAGGTAGTATATGTTCAGAATTCTTTTAATATGGTTATTTTGGTTTTCAGGGTGACCAAGCATCGTCATAGGCGGTGTGATAGAGTTCATCAAGGAAGTGCAACAAGTTTTACAATCTCTGGAATCGAAGAAACAAAGGAAGAGTTTAAGCCCTAGCCCTAGTCCAAGTACTCCAAAGTCACTACATCTGCCTGCAAAACCTAACCCTATGGGAGAAGTCGGCGCATGTTTCAACTCGTCTCTTGCGGATGTCGAAGCAAGGATCTCGGGATCGAACGTCCTCCTGAAAATCGTTTGCCAACAAATACCTGGTCAGATTCTGAAGATAGTAGCTGTGCTGGAGAAATTTTCATTTGACGTTCTTCACCTCAACATCAGCAGAATGGAAGAGACTGTGTTATACTCCTTTGTCATCAAGGTATCCATCATTTATTCGTTTTAACCATAGTTGCTGTTGCAGGTATTCAATGATGCATCACTATCTTAAATTTGATGATATCACGGGGATTTTGGAGTTTAAGGTTTATATTCCTTTTTCATAAAGGTACGACCATTTGTCGTGGGTACTAAGTAATGTTCCACATGAAAATAATGTTTCAAAGAATTAATAATATCATAGGCTTTCAGGGGTTTAGGGTTTCTAATCCACCGTTTGTTTCAGCCATAGTTGTGGGTATTGAGTAATGAAATTGATAATGTTTCAAAGAATTAATTTGACGATATCACCCTGTGTTTTATAATGGGGAAAAATCAATGGAAAAAATGTTCTTAGAAGAATAATTACAGATGAGACAGAGAATCAATGGGATTTAGATAAATCAAATCACAAATTAATGATATTACTCTGGACACTAAATTATATATATATATATATATATATATATATATATATATATATGCATATTAGTTCATACAATGTAATTTTTGTTAGGATCATTAGATGAGTGAAAATAGACAGCTAGTATTAACAACAGGAAATGAGAAGATATTCCCTAGAAAAAATAAGGAGATAATCTCATCCGTTCATTACAACTCATCCAACGATCTTAAAAATGTGTAAAACTAAAAATTTTGCACTAGGTGTAGCCTATAGGTGGATCCTAACTCATATATATATATATATATATATATATATATATATATTCAATTGCATAGTGTAAAACTTTTTAGTTTTACAAATTTTTGGGATTGTTGAATGAGAAAAATAAAAAATTGAGATTAACAATAGGAAATAAAAAATTCACTAGAAAAAATAAGGAATTAATCACAGCCTTTGATTTTATCTCATCCAACAATCTTAAAAGACATAAAACTAAAGTTTTACAATGTAAGTGGATCGCAAACTATATATTTATAGACTATGATGATTTTGCTTTCCAATATGCGTTTAATATGTGCTTCAAATCATATGCTCATTTTAAGCGGATTTCATTGCAAATTCCTCAAGGCAAGCATTGTAAACTAGAGAGCAATAAATATATAACAAAATGGCTTGAGATTGCATTTCATCCATTAAGATAAGCATGGATTCATTTTATCCTTTTGCTCATTATTCTTTTGGATAATTTGGGGTGATTATAAAATAATATTTATTCAATTTTTCTTATTTTATTTACAACACACACTTTGTAAAAATAATTACTCAAACCCAAACTCTTTAAGGAAAACAATACTGATCACTCGTTGAGTTCATAATTTTATCAATATTTTTCTTGTTATTCTTTTAAATATTCTGAGATGATTAAAAATTAGTATTTGTTAAGATTTTTTCTTAGTCTATTTGCGACGCACACACGCCTTATAAAAACAGTGACACGAACACAAATCCTTTAAAAAAATACTCTTTTACCTCTAAGGCCACTCATTGAGTTATTACTGTCTTTTGTTTTTATTATATACGAAGGCTTATGTTAGTTTGTAATGTATTTTTTGAACAGATTGGTCTAGAATGTCAGCTGAGCTTGGAGGAACTTGCTACTGAAGTTTCAGCAAAGCTTCTTCTCAGAGCCTGTTTTCTCAACGAAATATAGTTTTTCATACTAATAAAATTTTCATATTTTCATGGTGGTTATATCAGCATACAAGAAATGGAACATATATAATTTCATTTCTTTTAAATTATAATATATTTACTGGTAAATAAAGAAAATCATCAACCTATCCACTTTTTCCATTTTGTGGAGGGATAGTTTTACAGACAATTGCTCCATTACGAGAGTAATAAGAGTGGATGATAAATGAGAAAATACATGATGTTAATTGTTAGAGTTCTACTCAAATTCAAAGTGACACAAATTAATTAACATATAATTTGAGAAAGTAAGAAATTTAGTTTAATTAGAAGTAGAAACTTATTATCCTTTATATAGAAAACTTAGATTTCTACTTTATAAGTTTCTTTTGTATTCTTCTTCTCTCGACATTAGTGAGTTTTTTTTTTGTATTTTTATTTTCTTGACATTAGTGAATTTTCTCATTTTCTACCTATAGTTTTTCCTGAAAGAATTTTTCATATAAAATCTTAGTGTCTATTTTATTGGGCGATCATTATGCATGTCGTTATCTCATGGCATTAACTATGATCCCCATGAATTATGTAAAAAATAGTGAAGTAGTTGTTTTAATGAGACATGACTAAGGTAAGTGTATGTGTTGGCAGTGGTAGATTCAGAAATTCAAAAATAAAATTTAAAATTTTAATTCACCTTAAAAGAAAAATTAGATATGCAAGTTTCCTTATTATTTCTCATCCCCTTAGTACACAATTGAGCTTTATATTTGAACGTGTTAGTTTAGGTGTTTTCAAGTGATTCGTGATTATGAATAAAAGAGGCAGCAACATCGAAGGGATCGAAAGTCTCGAACTTGAGGGCAATTTGGTTTAAATAAGCAGAGCATATGGGCTTAATTTTGCATTTAATGTTGTTTTGTGTTGAAATGAGGTTCAAGATGGGTTTGGTTGGGATTGCATGTGCTCATCCTTCGTTTTTTTGAACCAGGATTCAGTTGCATGTTCTTCTTGCACTCCTCTGATATAGTAGTTAGTAGGTTGGTCTTAAATTACCACAAACTTATTGGGTTTATCTGTAACACAATTGATCCTTCTCCATAAAACAATTTGATGACACTTGCTTTCGTCCGTACAAAAATAACATATATAGTATTATTATATGATATTATAAGTTATAGTACATACATTTTTATTTACATTCTACTTCTCTTGTATAGGCCCAAGTACAAACGTTTCAAATCCCATGACTCATTACACAAGCATCCCGTTTGGCCCAGTAGCACACGTGACCTACATCAGTCTCCAAGCCGAACCCTAGAGCGTCGTTCCTCGTTCGAAGTCCCCATGCTGCACGCCACCAATTCCGACTCTTTCGGCGCAAGGAGAGCACGAAGCAACAACCCACAACCGATTATCTCGGTTCAACAGCAAACCAATAGCAAATGTTAGTTTTTAACTAGGAATCAAACTTCCAAAAATAGGGTGGCTTGAATATTATAAATAGCATGTAATCCCTAATGTAACGTTGGACACGGTTGATACGAAATACAAGCAGAAAATTACTAGCCATATAGAGCGAAATCGGAGCCTTTCTTTTGCAAATTTTCGAAAGAACAGTAGGTAAAGTTCTTACCTTTTGGTGGTCGTCTTGTATGGTTGTTTGTTGCTTCACCTTCCTTTGTTTTTTTTTTCTCTTTTCACTCAAGAAACGCTAAAAATGCCGATGAACATGTGGGGATAGAATGTTTCTTCGGAGCCTTTGAGCTTAGATCTACCCCCTGAGGCTTGGTTTTTGAGAAACTGTTTTCGTTTTTGGAACGAGCACGTCGAAATCTCTCGAAAAAACTAAACTTTTTGACTTTTGCCGCCGATGACCGACGGACGTCGCCGATCAACGGCGGCGGCGAGGCGGCGTACGGTGGCCGTGTTCTGGGTTCATCGAGACCCACGGCTGTGTCTTCATCCTCGATGAACAGAGGAGAGGATGAAGAGAGGGGAAGGAGGGACGTTTCAGCGAGAGAAGAGGAGAAATGAAATATTAAAACAAATTTTTGACTTATAAATGCGACCCTGAACCCGATGTATGACCCGCGCGTGACCCGCCCCACACGCAGGATCCGCGTGTTTCCGTTTGGAAGTGGGATAATCCCACTTTTGGTCCCTTCTTGTTCGCAGGCTTATGATTTTACCCCCTAATTCGAATCCAAACCCCGATTTTCTTCTGATTTAGCCCCCTATTTCACATTTTTTTAATTTAATCCTTCATTTGTAATTACTTTATCTTTTTACTCTATTTTATATTATATATATATATATATGTATTTTTTTTCTTTTTTTTCTAATATAATCATATATATACGCATGTATATTTGTTTATTATTATTTATTGTTGTATGTATATTTATTTTCATTTATTCGTTTTATTTAATACTACATTGGATATTTACGTGCATATATTCTTTGTGTTTTTTAAAATTACCATTTTATATGTACATATTTTTTTTCTCCTTTATTTATTTCATATGTTTATTTTTATTCGTTACTATTATATATATACATGTATCTTTTTTTCTATTGTTTATATCTTTGTTATTGTTATTACCCTCATACATACTATTTTTTTTCCCTTCGTTTCATTTATTTTTCCATTCTATCTTATGTGTTTTATTTGCATTTTTTATCTAATACGTTTCTTGATCTTTTAAGGGCAATTAAAGTATTCTAAGGTAAGTGATTTGGATCGCTATTTTACCTTTTGATTTAAATTTACATTTTTCTTAACTAAAGACAACTGGAAATTACGTAGTACCGAAAGGGCGGTTCAAGGGTGCTAATCCTTCCTTGACCGTAACCGACTCTCGAGCCCGACATATTTCTGGTAAGATGCAGATCAAGTAAGAAACAGGGTATCCGATCAACCCACTTTTTTCATAAAGTAAATGATCGGTGGCGACTCCAATCCACATTTTTTCAAGTCAAAGCCCAATTCCGGGGCCCAACCGAAAGACGGTTCCGACAGCTTGGCGACTCCGCTGGGGACACAGGTAAGCGAGTCAGGCTAAGGTAATTTCCAGTTGTCTTTTTAATGAAAAGGGTAAGTTTGAACTTTAAGGTAACATTTCGATCCTTATTACTTACTTTTGATTATATTTTTTCGAGTAAATAGTTGGACTGACCGTTTTCTAATGATTTCAGCTTTCCAAACATTTTTCATCTAAGGCAAACCCGAGCTCCAAACCCGTTTTAAGTGGGGGTGAAAGCGACGCCTTCGTGTGAATTTATTCACCGTGCGGGCCTAGCAAGTAGCCTTCGGGATTCATATACCTTATGTCTTCGTGTGAATTTATTCACCGTGCGGGCATAAGGGAATGTGTCCTCTCGAGTTTAACTTAGTCCACACAAGCATGTGATGGGTTTAGGACTAAGGGTCTGGCAAGCCCAAGGGGGCACCGGCAAGGAGAACTCGGGTACCGTTTTTAAAACCTAAACTGGGAGACCATGAAGAATTAGAGCCTACCCCGAAACCACGTTCCAAAACCTAGGATATTTTTACCCTAACCATTGTTTTTTTTGTGTTTTTTCCTTCCGTCATTTTTATTTGTATTTTTATTTTGCTAACGTTTTTGCCTTTGTGTTTGTTTTCTAGCATTTGCATCATTACAAGAGGTTATTGATCCCAAAAAAGCGTTTGTTATACACAAAATAATTCGAATTAATGGACAAAGGTGTTGTAATACAAGAGATTGAAAATGCTGAGGCACGACTATGGTCCGAGAAGACTCAGAAAGAGAAAGGGAGACAGTCTTCAGGGAAATTATGTGTCAGAGCTGGTTAATAACGTCGCTGTCAGCTTGAAACAGAATGATGTCCAAGAACTGCGAAACATTTGGGATAGTTGGAAGAATGACAGAAAGCAGAAGTTCAGCCAACGATATGGTGATATCGCCATCTTGCTCCATGTCAAGACTGATGAGCCCCTGCTCCGAGCATTAATCCAATTCTGGAACCCGGGATATAGTTGCTTCACCTTTAACCGGGAAGACATGGTGCCTACTATTGAAGAGTATACTACTCTACTGCACTGCGAAGGCATCAAACTAGAGAGCATATATCAACACATCAAGTCAGCCTTTCAAGAACGGACTGGCCAAGATTACAGGGGTTGATGAAAAGTGGGTAACTGATCGACTCCGACACAAAGGTAACGGGGAAGGAATCGAATGGATCCATATAAAGCAACTAATGAAAAATCACCCTGATGAGTGGAAGACGGTAGACCTTTTCGCACTCGGTCTGTATGGTTTGATTATCTTTTCGAAGGCTTTGGGGTGCATTAACGCTGCCATGGTAGAACTGTTTGAGCAACTCTCAAAACGAGTTAACCCAGCACCAGCCATCTTGGCCGAGACCTTTCGATCTCTCAACCATTGCCGAAGAACTGGCGGAGGAAGATTCACCGGGTGTATGCAGCTCCTTCAGTCTGGATTCACAGCCACTTCTGGAAGACTAACGGGGTCGCC